>NC_080388.1:305946-674788 GCF_028751815.1 Salvia miltiorrhiza
ACATTCGCCTCATAAACCCCTACATGATTTCAGCTTGCTATGATTTGTCAGCAAATGATGGGAATAGTTTGAGTTTGAACTTGTCGGGAACCCCCTATACGTTGTCGTTTGGAAACGTGCTCACCGCCATCGGCTGTGATGATATGGTGTTGCGATCCAACGGAAGTTCCGTCTCCGGCGGCTGCTCAGCGTTTTGTGCCGACAAGAATGGTACAGGTGGCGTCGGGAATTGCCCATTTCATGGTTGTTGCCAGGAAAGACTCGATAAAGGTAATTGGCATGGTAGAAATTTTTATATACTTTAACCAAATGTAAACTTAATTTACTAGCTAGTTTCCTAAAATTTGATGCAGGCACGAGTGTGATGGGAGCACAATTAATTGACTTGAGCGGGAAATCACAACGTGAAAAGCTTTTCCCATGCAGCTACGCCTTTATGCAGGAGCTGGATGAAACCACCATATTTTCGTATCCGTTGTACTACCTCCATAACTCAACGGCATTGGTAAATGATAATTGGGCATCAGCAACAAGACGACCGGTGGTGCGGCTGGACTGGATCGTTGGGACTGAGAACTGCAGCCGAGCTAGGAATTCCGCAACTTACGCGTGCGGAGATGACAAGAGTGTTTGTGTTGATGATGACTCCAATAGAGGATACATGTGTAACTGCGTGCAAGGCTACGAGGGCAATCCTTACCTACACGGAGGATGCCAAAGTTAGTTTCTTTTTCTCCCCACTTGTGTTTATTTCTTATCTTGAGACACTACTTTTTTTGGGCGACCCATCTATCTTGAGACATTTTTTTATTTGGCAAAAGTTTCACCTTTCATTCATTAACTAAATAAGAGTGTGTTTTGCTAAGCTTATTTTAAAGAGCTTATAAGATGTTTCAAGAGCTTATAAGATGTAGTTTCTTAATAGCTTATAAGTTGTCAAAGTGTTTTGAGTAATTGAGCTTATAATTAAGCTAAAAAGAGAATTTTTAGCCAATGAAAGAAAAATTTTGTTAGTGAAAGAAAATCGAAGAAAAATGAAATTAGAATGATATATGATGAAAATAAAAAATTATAGTTGAATTATTTTTGTAAAATGAGTGTTGCTTATAAAATAATGAGAAAATAACTTGAGGTAGATGAACTTATTTTTTGAGCAACTTATAAGCTCTTAGAGGCTTAGAGCTTAATTTTACACCTTATATGCTCTTTAGGAGCTTATTTTGCCAAACACATTGAAGAAGGAAACACCCTCTAAGTCTTGTTCGAGTTTGAGGGTATTCAGTGTGTAATAATTGTTAGAGTATTTCTATACTCTATTTTTTAGTTGTCATTGTGTAGACTAAAGTGAGTCTCTTCAGGAGTTTCTCGGACTGTTTCTACCAGAGTTGCTTCTTCGGTCTCTTGTCTGGCAGTTTTCTCTCTCTACGGGTTTTTTTGTTTGAGATAGGCTTGGACCTTCAAGTTTGCTAAGGAGTCTTTATTCCTAAGGCTTTTATGAACCCTATTCAGTGCCGCCTCAAGTAATACCTTCGATGAGCCGCCGTCTGGAGCCTGCAGCCGGCCATAAGCCCAAACTTCTTCTAGGGTTTGGCTATTTATTGGTGATGAAAAGATTTCGAATGTGCTGCTGCTATCTTTGTTATTCTCTTTATTTTGAGAGAGTATTTTCGTGCAGTAGGAGAGCATACAGTTCGTGTGTGAGTGTGTTGTTGATTCCTGCTAGTTTTCTTTGGAAGCGTGAGTTGGTTTTTTGTTCGTTCATCTGTACTCCAGCTTGTTGGAGTGTTTATTGTTGTTGGTTTGAACGTGGATTGAGGTGCAGTCACGTTCTGTGAGTAAGTTCTATCTTGCTCTTATTTTGTTCACGTAGGTGAAGGTTTGGGAAGAAATAGAGGCTAGAAAGATCTAGTCTTCGCGTGTAAGTCCTTTGTATTTCTTATCTTCACTAGTGAACTGTTGGAACTGGGCGTGGCCCCCCAGACGTAGGTGTGTTATCACCGAACTGGGTAATCATTGTTGGTGTCTTGTGTTCTTTACTTTCCGCTTGATTTTCTTTGAGTATCTCTGCTTACTCTATTTGTGTGTGGCCGAGACAATTGATTGTTGGATAGGTACAATTTCAATTGGTACCAGAGCGGGATCACCCAAGTTATCGGTGTTGATTCCTGGTGTATCTATCTTGTTCTTTCCGCTGCTGTGTTCGTGTGTTTAATGGCGCTGCAAAGAGAAGGTGGGTCTGTTGTGAGACCACTCCTACTTGATGGAAGCAATTATATCTACTGGAAAATGCGAATGACTTCCTTCATTCGTGCGGTTGATGAGAATGCCTGGACCGCTGTGGAAGAAGGATGGACTGCCCCAAGTGATGAGGAGGGAAAACTGAAGCCCAGAAACAAGTGGACGACTACTGAATTGGCAGCTTCCAATGCCAATCAAAAGGCGCTGAATTATATTCAAAATGCAGTAACCATGGAAGTGTTTGCTCTTATATCCATGTGTGCTAATGCAAAAGAGGCTTGGGATGTTCTGATGAGTACTTATGAGGGGAATTCTAAAGTTAAAAAACAGCGTCTCCAGCAACTTGCTACGAAGTTTGAAGAACTGAGGATGGACGAGAATGAGGATATTGGCATCTTTCATGGCAAACTACTTGCTCTTGCTAATGAAAGTTTCTCTCTTGGAGAAAGAATTCCTGAGGAAAAGCTTGTGCGAAAGGTGATGCGTGCTCTACCTGAAAGATTTGACTACAAACTCACTGCCATAGATGAAGCAAGAGACGTCAGTGATATGAAGCTTGAAGAACTCATAGGTTCTTTAAGGACGTTCGAAATGAATCTTCGGCCAGAGAGAACTGAGAAGAAGAAGAGTATTGCGTTTGTCGCTAATTCCGAAAATAGCAAGAAGGTCTCTACCAAATATGATTCCGATGATTTAATTGAATCTCTTGCTCTTTTTACCAAAAATTTTGGTAAAGCTTTCAACAAGTTCAAAAAGAGAAATGATGGAGGTAGAGGTTTTCAGAATGCAAAAAGTTTTCAACTATCTCAAGGGAAGAATGAACGAGGATCTGCTTCAAAATCTGGAATTCAATGCCATGAATATCATGGTTATGGACACATTTAAGCTGAATGTGCGAATACATTGAAGAAGCAAAATAAATCCTTCAATGCATCTCAAAGTGATGATGAAACGGATGACAGTGGGAGCGATTCAGAGGATGAACCGGTTGCACTTCTAAGCTCTACTGATCTTTCTAAGAAGGAGGAGATTAAAGATGATCCTCTAAAACTTGAGACTGATTCAGACACTGAAGAGAAAACTGTTGCTTATGCTGCGAAAGTGGAGGAAGTTTCTGCCAAAGTCTCTCTGGACGTTGCTACTATGGAAGAGACTGAAAGTGACAATGAGGAACTTGATGAAAGCTACCTGGCGAAAAATTATGACATGATTTATAAGAAATGTTTGGCGATGCTGGAATTAAACAAGTCTCTCTCAACGCAACTTAATGATGTTTCCAGAGAACGCGATGATTATAAGGAGATGTATGGGAAGCAAAAGACAGAACTTGACATTCTTAAGCAGACCATGGAATCGAAGATGGGAGAATTGGAGCATCAACAGAAGCTGGTCAAGATGATGAGCTCTGGAACAGACAAGCTGGACGAGATACTTGGACATGGGCGTGTTGCTGGCAACAAGACTGGATTGGGATTTCAAGGAAAAGGTTGGGTTCCTAAAAATGATGGTGTCAAAAGTAATGATATCCCAACCAAAGAAGCAAATCGTCCACCTCCTCAAAACACTCACAGGCCAACGACTTATAGAAATCTGCCTCCTAAGAAGAATCATAATCGAGCCTTTATTCCTACATGTCACTATTGTGGAAGGAACGGACATATCAGACCCAGATGTCGTTTCTTTCTTCGTGACATCAAGATCAACATGAGAAACTCACAAAACCATCGACCAAGGATGAACCAGAGTTATGTGGCTCAAAATTCATTGAGGTCTGAATTTCAACACTCATGGCATCTGGATAGTGGTTGTTCTAATCATATGACAGGAGATGCAAAATATCTAGAAGATATTCATGCTGTGGCAGATGAAGAAGTCACTTTTGGAGATGGTGTTCTGGCGAAAGTTATTGGAAAAGGGACTTTAAATGTTCCAGGTATGCCGAAGCTTAAGAATGTTATGCTTGTCAATGGTTTAAAAGCTAATTTAATCAGCATTAGTCGGCTTTGTGATATTAAAATGAGTGTTAGCTTTGACAAGGATAAGTGCATTGTGAAGAATGGTGAGACAATGTTTATAACTGGAAAGCGTTCAAGTGATAATTGTTATATTGTCTCAACTAACAACTCGCACTTCAAGGCCTACACAGATCCTACAGAATCTTGGCATCAAAGACTTGGGCTCTGCATATTATGACTATCTGTTCATCAAGTACGGGTACCTTGCTGTTGTTTGAAGAGTTCTAGCAAAGGTATCAGTTTATATTCGTGCTTTATCAAAAGTTTCCTCCGATGTTGTATCTTTCTGAAGATCATGAATTTTCTCATCAAGCATCTGTTATCAAGCAAAATCCAATCTGATCAAGATTGTTGTTTTTGGACCACTATTAACTCATGTGATGCTAAAGTGGATTTCTTTTTGGTGACTCAGTCTCTTATTATTGATGCTTAAGGCGTCCCCGGTTTTTTTTTTTTTTTTTGCGTGATTATTGATCTTGGATGTTGGGTGTGTTCGTATCTGTTATGGGTGTCCCTTGTCATTGCTGTGACAAAAAGGGGGGAGTATATATATTTTGTGCTTATGGTTTGCTTATGGTTGTATGCTTTGAGGGGGAGTAGGGCTGATGACATTGAGGGGGAGTATTAATGATAACTCTGTTTCGTTTTCTGCTATGCTTCATGAGTTGTGCAGAGATGTGTTTTGTCTACACCAATGACAAAGGGGGAGATTGTTAGAGTATTTCTATACTCTATTTTTTAGTTGTCATTGTGTAGACTAAAGTGAGTCTCTTCAGGAGTTTCTCGAACTGTTTCTACCAGAGTTGCTTCTTCAGTCTCTTGTCTAGCAGTTTTCTCTCTCTACGGGTTTTTTTGTTTGAGATAGGCTTGGACCTTCAAGTTTGCTAAGGAGTCTTTATTCCTAGGGCTTTTATGAACCCTATTTAGTGTCGCCTCAAGTAATCCCTTCGATGAGCCGCCGTCTGGAGCCTGCAGCCCGCTATGAGCCCAAACTTCTTCTAGGGTTTGGCTATTTATTGGTGATGAAGAGATTTCAAATGTGCTGCTGCTATCTTTGTTATTCTCTTTATTTTGAGAGAGTATTTTCGTGCAGTAGGAGAGCATACAGTTCGTGTGTGAGTGTGCTGTTGATTCCTGCTAGTTTTCTTTGGAAGCGTGAGTTGGTTTTTTGTTCGTTTATCTGTACTCCAGCTTGTTGGAGTGTTTATTGTTGTTGGTTTGAACGTGGATTGAAGTGCAGTCACGTTCTGTGAGTAAGTTCTATCTTGCTCTTATTTTATTCACGTAGGTGAAGGTTTGGGAAGAAATAGAGGCTAGGAAGATCGAGTCTTCGCGTGTAAGTCCTTTGTATTTCTTATCTTCACTAGTGAACTGTTGGAACTGGGCGTGGCCCCCCAGACGTAGGTGTGTTATCACCGAACTGGGTAATCATTGTTGATGTCTTGTGTTCTTTACTTTCCGCTTGATTTTCTTTGAGTATCTCTGCTGTCACGACCGGCCCTTAATTAAGGATAATTAAGCCGGAAAAACCGTGACTAAGGGAGGGAGATTGGAAGCGGGGTAGAAAGGGGAATAATTAAACAAGGAAGGATAGTATTTAATCATTGTTAACAAAAGGAATGTTTATAATATAACGGAGGTTAAGTCATATTGACTCAAACAAACTAGTAAGTTCGGATAAATCCGACTTAATTCAAAAGACTTATTACTTAAGAATACGCAGCGGAATAACATAATCTGATTACATGTATGAAGACATGTATCCAAGAGTTCATTCATTTAACTTTTGACAAAAGCTCCGCTCTTCACTTCATCTTCATCAGCCACTATTCAACCTACACATTTAGAAATATATGCAGGGCTGAGTACGAGAGTACTCAGTGGGCACGTATGCCTAATTATAAAAATACATGCTTCAAAACTGTAAATTGTCATGCCATCATAAACAGTACAGCAAGGGAGTTTTAGCTAAAAGCCCAAGCTTACTAAATTCATTTGTGATTCTTAAAGTTCGACTGATCAGTCTAAGTTCTCTTGTAATCTATCATATCTGGAACTGTGTGCCGGAGAGGTGGCCACCTCTCACGGTCACTTGACCGGCCAACCCGCTAGATGACTCACGGTCACTGGTGTACACTAGTCCTGGCAGGATAGCTATCAACTGCTCAGGACCCGAATTCGATTGCATCATTGGCAAAGCCAAAGCAGATAGATATCATACTAAAATTTAAACATTTTATGGCAAGACAATATTTGAAATAACTTCAATTAATTTAGTCATGAAATAACTTGCTTGAACGTAACATTTAAACTCATTTGATATATATGAAAGTAATGCCCACCTGACAGCAAAGCTTTGCTACAGATTAGTAACTCCTTGACGAGCTCTTGTTCTTGCGCTCGACCTTTAATCCGAGAAAATAACGTAAGACTTTAAATCGAGGGAAAATTCTCAATTAGATGAGAATGCGTAATTTAACTATGCATGAACTATTATTCTGAGATAATAATCAGGGAATTTCTATTGTTAATTCAGGCTATCGGATTTTATACAAAAGCTAAGTCTCGTCTCATGAAGTCGGATAATTAACTAAAATTTATCCGTTCTCTCCAGGGTGTTCTAATCCGCCGATTAAATAAATCCCGCTCCTCGTAGTCGATAGAAAATAAATAAATAAATAAATAAATAAATACTTCAGCTTATTCGCTTTATAACCTCATAATTAATCGGGCTTAATAAATATGAACGGAAATAATAGTGTAAGTTCAAATAATTAAAAGGCTCAACATAAGGCAGCCCAATAATTAATTAAGTAGAAGTGGGCTTGGATAATTAATATGAAAGGCCCAATTGAAATAATATAGAACATGGCCCAAATTAATAATAAAGCAAGGCCCATTTCTTCAAATTTTAATCGGCCCATTCGATTCTCTCTCTCTCATCTCCATCTGTCGGCCTCTCTCTCTTTTCTCAAGCATCAGCCGACCTATCTCTCTTTCTCTCATCAGTCGCGGTTCTCCCTCAAATTCAATCGACATCCGACGCCGCCGCTTCCTTCTCCGGCTGTTCGAGCTGCCGGCGTCCAATCGTTGACCGCGCCGCCTCCTTTCCCCAAAACCCCTCTTGCTGACAGTTCGTCCAAGGCAAGAAGGGCGAGCCCTAGTTCACGAATTGAAGGTCGCCGTCGCCGCTGCCGTACTCTCCGTCGGAGTCGCCGCCGCGGTTCCTCTCTATCAAGCTCGGCGTCTACTTCTTCCTATCTGCCCCTGGAGAAACAGAACGAAAAGCCCTAATCTCGGCCTACAACTATCGCCGCCGCGGTTCTCTGGCCGTCAATCAGTGAAGCCGGCGTCGCCTCGCCTTCTTCTCCGAGCCGTTCGGGTCTCGATTCAGTCGTCAAGGTGGGCAGGGAGTTGAGCCCTGATTCCTTTCCACCTCCGCCGCTCTCCTTGCCGTCGAAACTCTGCCGCCGCTGCGACTGGATGGCCGGCGAGATTTGCCGCATTGCTGGACTGTTTTGAGGCGCCGCTGCCTCTCCGGCGTTCGGCCCTTCCTTTTCGGTCATTCGAGCTCCGACAAGCAGCAAGGTTCTGCCTTGTCGCGCCGTCGCCGTTCCGACCGAGCGGAGGTGCGTCGTTTCCGATTCAGAGCAGGCAGTCGCCCACTCCTCACACTAAAGCTAAGTAAAACTCGACCCTCTTTCTATCGGCTCTCAACGCGAATTAACTACAAGGCGTAATCTCTTGTTGTTTGTATAAACTCAGTTATGCGTATTTAAACTACATATAAACTGCCATTTGCTCATGAGATTATATTCGGTGATTTTGCTAAGTTCTAGAGCGTGAAGTATCCATGAATGAATCCTGATAGTTGTAATGCCTTAGCTTGATCATGTTGACATGAATACGAACTGGTATTGAATACTTGGGATAGTGAAATACCTTGAATCTGTTCAACTGATTGGTTGGTGATTTGTTGCTGAGTTTAACGAACTGGAACGAATGAACTGAACTGAAATAATTTGATTTTGTTGTCTCAATAATTTCAGGTAGATAAATGGAAGAAGATGAAGCATTACAGCAGGTTTTACCTTGAGACTTTGGCTGTACGAAGTGGAGGATTCTATGCTCTTCGGACAGCAAAGTGATAGAGAATGTGGTGTTGTTTGGCTGGAGTAGAGACTAAGAGGGAATGGTTGTTGGCTGAACACTGGAGCACTCTACGGAGATGGTACAGAGGTAGGGTGGCTGTAGGTGTTGAAAATAAGAATCAATAGTCAAAAGTATTAAAATCAATTCAAAGATTAGATCTTTGAATTGAATATAAGGGTGTGTATTTTGATTTTAAGAAGATTTTGTAAGACTTTTTATCCATTCTTATACTATATAAGGATGCATTGTAATCAAGGAAAAGTAAGCAATACAACAACAATAATCTTGCTTCTCTTTATTCTCTGCATTATGATAATAACATGTTTTATCAGTAGGGTGGTTGAAAGACCCCTTACTGCTCCAGCCGCAAGCGCCGCAAGCTACTACAGGGGAAAGGATGGGACATGAGTGTTATCAGAACTACTGTTGTTGCAGCTATTTTATTCTATGTGCACACACGCACCTTTCTCTTTCCTTTTCCCTTTTTCTTTTCTTTATTGCTGCGTGTACTAGCTATATGGTAGGAGTAAAGTGAAGAAAATCCTTCAGTCTTCGATAAATCTATATCTTGTGTATCAATAATACTAATCTCGAGTTTTGCTAATAAAATTGCGTGTTTGCAATCAAACATTGATTATTCCCATTAATCACGTATCTTGAATATCGATATCTAATTTCTTGCCTGCTAATTCTATATCAAATCCGTAAATTCAATTCGCTTCACATGTCGTCTAATATCTAAATTAAATCTGTAGATTTAATTAGATTAATAAGTCGGAATAAATCTACGACTCAAGTAACAAAATAGATAGAAATAATATACTATAGCATATAAAATTAATAACCTGACTTTGCTAAGTCAGTTATCATTCTAGAAAATAAATCATTGTCTACTCAATGAATAATTCACGATCATTTCATGTGGAAATATCTAATTCAGAATCTCAGCTGGATTAACATTACTGGAGGATGCAATAATTAAATATCGCATTTACTAATCTTAATCATAAATAAAAGAGCGGGCTACTACATCTGCTTACTCTATTTGTGTGTGGCCGAGACAATTGATTGTTGGATAGGTACAATTTCAATAATTAAGTGTCAGAATGAAAAAGATAAAACACACAAAATAAAATACGGAGGAAACTTATAGACTCTATAAAACTTGTGGAATTGTTGTTCATCACCCTCTTTGATCCATGTAGTATTTATAGGCTCCAAGAAAGACCTTTCATATATATCTAATCTCAATTAAAGAAATATAACATCTCACTACTATCTCTAATAACATCCCACTATTCTTTTTACAATACATGCATGGTGGATTTATGTAAATTTGTTACATAAATAAATTTGCATTAACTCCTTTGCTTCTTTGCCAGCAATTTCATTTTCCAGAAGTTCAATAGCCAAATATGGATGCTTAGATCAATGTGGGCAAGTGTCGATTCCATATCCATTTGGAGTGGGGCCAAATTGCTGCTTGGAGCCATCTTTTGAAATCCTTTGCAACACCAGCACCAACCCCCCAAAAGCCTACCTCGCCATTTTCAACACTGAAATCGTTGAGCTGAATTCAACAAAAGTTTTGGTCAACTATCTCAACCTAGCTTCAACTTGCTACAACAATGAAAATGGAATAAGCAAGGCAGAGGAGCGAAGATTGACACTTGACTTGATGAGAAGTCAATATAGATTATCAGAAGAGAACTGGATCACTGCCGTTGGCTGCGATGATACAGCTGTGGCGGTTATTGGACAAACAAATCTAGCTTCTATTCGCACCGCCTGCGCAGCCATTTGCTCCGACTCATGGATTTACGAATACGATAACGCACAGTGCGATTATGGAACAACATCTTTGGGAGGTGAAGCTTGTTGTAGGGTACCAATTCCAAGAGGTAATAATCACTTCATATTTCATATTTTGTTTCTAAGAAAAATGCAGACAATGGAAATAAGAAGAAGAATAACAAGATAGAGATAAAGAAGAAATTCAAATAAAAAAAATTAGGAATCGAAGAAGAAGAAGATAAGGGTTTGCGGTTTTTTAAATTATTGTTTGCAATATCTATGTTACATTAAAAAGGCAGCTCCCAATTTGAAATCAATTTTAAAATTGAGTAGCAATTTTATAATCGAAGGTTTATTTGTAAATTATATTTTTTCTTTTTATTTCATTTTTCTTTATCTTTTTGTTTTCTTTCTAAAACTTTAAATTTTGACTAATTATAAAATATTTAATATGCTTATAAAATTAAAGATCACGATAATAGCTTTAATTTGATATATTTTATATAAATATTTAATTTAAAATATAAAAGTTATTTTTATTTAAAGATTAAAATTATTAAAAATTCTCTCTCCTCTCTCCTCTCTCATCCTTTTCTAAATAACTCTATTTTTTTATTTTTTATTTTTTATTTTTTTAACTTATTATTTTTGCCTTTTCATAATATCTATTTTTAATGTTGTTATTTTTTTTATAAATTATTAGTTTTGCATTTTCATAATATTTGTTTTTAATGTTGCGATTAATTTTTTTTTTCAATATTCAGTTTAAATATATTTAGTTAAAATAATTTTTTTATTATATTTATGCATATGATAATCTAGTTGGTATCGATTTTATATATATATATATATATATATATATATATATATATTTCGTGCATTACACGGGATGCAAATGCTAGTTATATATAAACTCTGAAAATTGATGATAGAAAAATAATTAAAAAGGAAAATTTGTCTGTTTACTTAAATTGCTTAGAATTAATATAATTTTATTCTTGTGGAAATTATTAACTTTTTGTTAAACAAAACTACCCTCTAAAAATCCTAAAGTTGTGTATGTTTAAATCTCGATGCACCCTGGAAATTTAATTTAATACAATACTATTCAATACGCATTCTTTAATACTTCTCAAAACAGACATTTAGTAAAAAGGAAATAACTTGGGAAATATTGAAGTTATATAAAAGAAAGCCAAGCTAATTAAGTGGATTTGCAGGCACGAATTACCTTGAAGCAAATTTAACCGACCTAAGCGGACGATGGCCACGTACAAATTTTTCTTGTAGCTACGCCTTCGTTGAATACATTGAAAAAAATACTATATACACTTCTTCATTTCCCTTGATGAATAACTCAACGGGGATCACACCTGATGTTCTGTTCTCGAGAACAAAATACCCGAGCACAGCATTGGATTGGAGGATTGGTGAGTTGAATTGCAAAGAAGCGCAATTGAATCCGACTAATTATGTGTGTCAGGCAAACACTGATTGTGTCGATTATGATGCTACGCTTGGAGGCTACCTCTGCAACTGCTCCAAAGGATACCAAGGAAATGCTTATCTCCATCCAGGCTGCCAAGGTTAGTATTCTAATAGTTTTTGGGGTTAATTGCCTATAGATACACGGACAAGACTCAAATTTTGATTTTTAACTAGATTTATTTTTTTTAGCCAAAAATACATAAATTTTTAATTTTTTGGAATTTGGTATGAGTCCAAAAGTTCGTTGGCCAATAACTTGATCTTTTAGAGTCTGATGGGCAATTTGATGGCCAATATAAAAAAAGAGAATAGACAATATATATATATATATATATATATATATATATATATAGACAATATATATATATATATATATATATCTAATTCTAGCCTTTTTTACGTAGTAAAAGAAAATTATATTCATATATACAATATCCAATTCTAGTATTTTTTTGTGAAAATTTTACATGATTTTTTTTTTTTTACATGAGTTATCTTATGAATAAACTTAATCTTTATAATTTGTAAAATTTTGTATCAGATATTGATGAATGTGCAAATAATCCATGTGATGCATATTCTTATTGCAAAAATATTGCCGGCTCTTTTGAATGTTTGTGTCTAAGAGGGTATACCGGTGATGGAAGATTGAGCGGAAGTGGTTGCACGAGGTTGCAATCTCCAAACATGATCAAAATTGCCTTAATAGGTAATATATTTATTCCAAACCCAAAGTCTAATCAATTTGGGTCCTCACTATATGAAGTACATTTAATTTTATGTTTTACTTGGTCAATATTCAGTTTATGAGTCAGGAGATTTTTTAGGACAGTAACTTAGATTGATTTGGAAATTAGGACAATAACTTTCGGACTTGTAAAAATAGGACACTAATTATTTTTTAGAGTAAAATAGGACACTAATTAATAAGCTTCGTAAAAATAGGACATTTTTTAGGTTGAAGGAATATTAAATTGAATTAATACTCGATTGCCCGCTGATCGTTTCTTGGATTATTATTAATTCATCATACAACGATTAATTCCTAACATGCTCCTATGAATTTAACAGCTGCACACAGGTGTTAGGAAAACTTACTTGAGAATCGGATGCACAGATGGTTGATGATCGCGTCGAATGATTCAGACTCCAGCTCTGATCTTCTCGACTGTATCCCGCTCAATTCCCAACGTTGGATGGACAACGAACTATGAGAACTCCCAAGGCAGAAAAGCCAATCACGTTCTGCGCCCCCTCTCTCTGCTCTCAAAACCCTAATTTTGATCAGTGTATTTTCCTGAGAGCTGACAGCTGTATTTAAAAATACAGAAAGAAGAGTGGGGCGCCAGTTTTAGGGTGTAGGCGTTTTTCTGCCCTACTTGGGCTAGGAGACATTGGGCCAGCCCAGGGACCAGATACAAGGAATAAAGATGGGCCTCAAATAAATTAATTTATCTATGGTCAGCCCAGACCATAATTAATTTATAAATATCAGTTCATTCCACTAGAGAACCGATACTGACTTACCCCTTTATTGCCGGTGATGAGTCGGGGCTTGTATTTAGACTTATTAAATCTCCGTATTTAAAATATCCGACATCCATTAATTAATTAGAGCTCTGACAGCTTAAATTAATTAATCTCTTAATAATTCCTTAAGCAGTACCACTCAATCTTTATTATTACGCCTGAACTTAATCAACCTGCAGGGTTTAGCGCAATAAACCTTATTGAGCTCCTTAAGGGGATGTCATTATCCTATACCGGATACGGGTACTAATACAGATAATCAAATATCATATATTAACCGCTATCACCCAAGATACAGAGTACTCGAGTTAGTATATAACTTTCACCCATAGTAAGTCAAAGTGATACACGAGTTAACATATATATCTGAATACTTATTAGTATTAAGATTTATAAGTCACCGAGATCTTGATTCTTCACTTAAGTCAGATAGAAGAATACATCTCAAACTGTGGTCCTATCAATACGTAATGACGTACCAGTATAGACAAGTAGCCAAGACAGACTACTTCCATCTATACTGCAGCCTAAACCAATAACTTGTCCTAGAGTTATTTCGGCTGTGATCATATTATATCTCTTAAGGTTATTCCAATTATATGGTCTTCTGTGATCTACAACACACCATATAATCTACTTATACAGAGATAAAGAACATACATATGCAATCATGAACACAATCAGATAGGAGATAAAAATAGTGAATAACAGGAAACATTGTATACAAGCATAAAGTTCTTGCTTTCAGTATACAAATCCAACAATCTCCCACTTATACTAAAGCAAAACTTTTAGTATACAATGTGTCTAAATACTAGCTATTACAAAAACTTCACTTCATCTCTCCCACTTATACTGAAAGTTTTTCTCTAAGTGGGTGGCATCAACCGCAATCCCATCCCTCGAGCATGCTTCTCATAGGTTTTTTGCGGTAAGCTTTTCGTGAAAGGATCAGCTAGGTTCTCCAATGTATCAATCTTTTCTACTAGCACATCTCCTCTGTTTACGATTTCTCGTATGATGTGGTACTTTCTCTCTATGTGTTTTGACGCCTTGTGGCTCCTGGGTTCCTTAGAATTTGCCACTGCACCCGAGTTATCACAATAAATTATGATACTCTTAGGCAAATTAGGGACCACTCCTAGATCCAAGAGGTAGTTCCGGAACCATACAGCCTCTTTAGCAGCTTCCGAAGCAGCTTGGTGGACGTCGTATACCACCAAATAATTCCTGCAGAATTATCAAAATATATTAGTATCGTGATAAGCAGGGTCGATCCCACAGAGAGCAGATAAAATCATCCAATTCCCTAAATCTATTAAATTTTGGTGATGCCACCACGCCTTAACTTTGGAGAAAATATTAATTAACTAAGAAAAGCAAATTAAATCAAATAAAAGACTCTTGAATTAAATCAATTAAAAAGGTAATTCGGCTCAAATAAATCCACACTAATTTAATCTCTGATCCTCGACGCAATAATTAATTAATCCCTATTAACCAATTAGTTATAGGATACCGTGATACGCACTGACATACCCCAATTCCTACTTACTGTGTCGATAGACAGCTAGATACGCTAGTCTTGTCTATTTCCCTTATTAAAATATAACCTAGCTGGATACGCCAGTCTTAGATTTAATATTCTAATAGCATTAAGGTGAAGGAACCCAATTTATATCAATTATCCTAGATACGCTAGTAATAATTAATATACCAATTAATTCCTACTACGAACATGGTAGTTTTGCCACTAATCAGCCCTATTCCAACAATTACGGATTAGAGGTGCTAATTGACTATAATCCAATTAAACCTAAGCTGATCAGACTTAAATAAAATCGAATTTATCTTTAAACTCTAGGAATTAATCGAAATTAACAGGAATCAATTTTAAAACCAATTAGGTCTCACATATCATTAAATTAGAGTTTCATTATTATCGCCGAATTAAAAGAATTAGCTACTCATGCTTAAAATAAAAACAATCAAATAAATAAAATTAAACATACTGAAATATGCGAAATAAGCAGAGAAATAAATTGCAAGAAATAAATCAAACTTGAATTATCCCAATACTCGGCTGCTTCCTTTGTTTCCAATCCAGCTGCGATCAACAGTAAGTGAACAAGAATAAAAACTAAAGCAACTTGGAATCAATTTGCCAAAACACGTAAACACACTTTGCATGAAAGAAAAGATTGCATGAAATATTAAAGGTGAACTATGCTTAAAGAAAATCCAAAATTGCGGCTACTGCAAGTGAATGTATAGAAACTAATCAAAAAGTCAAAACCTAAATAATCTCTAGTCTAAAAGTGCGGCTAAGTAATTGCAAAAGTGTATATGTAAAACTAATCAAAAGTAAACCTAAACCTAATCAATATCCAATTGCGGCTATCTATCTAATGATGATAATATAAGAGTCCTCCTCCATAAAAATACTATATGCGGCACTTATATGGAAACAAAAGTAGGGAATTAAAATTCCCTTAAGCTACCGCCTACCATAACTATACGGGCTTCGGCCCTTTAACAAAATAAAACCCAAGAATACTTAATTAAAAATGAGTTTTGGACTTAATTAAATTTGGACAATTATCTTCAAGCCCAATCTCTAAAATTCCTCCATCTTCCATGCAATTCTTCATAATTTCTTGACTTTCCACCATCTCTTCCATCCACGAACATCCATCTCCAATTCATCTAAATCCTGCGCCAAAATGTCACAAACCATGTAAAATCATATAAAAACATGGTGAAACACCCACCAAACTAAGTAGCTAAAATACACACATCAAATCCCCTCACACTTAGATCATACTTGTCCTCAAGTATGACATAAGAGAAGAAATTAATGGTGAAATTCAGCCACAAGAAGCAACTCCCTTCCTTGACACGACACTAAAACTCCAAAGCAAAGAACGAACAACGGACACAAAACCAAACGGAAAAAGGAACAGAAAAGACGAGAACACTAAAACGACAAACTAAACAGAAAAACTGCAGCCAAAGAATCATCAAACACTAGCAACAAAATCTACTGCCAAATCAAACCATGCAACTCACAATCGATTCTCAACTCTCGAATCAAGAAGAGGAGATATCAAACAAGTGTTATATTGTCTATCCAGTCCAAATTAAGCAACAACAAATTCCTCTCAAGATTCACTCTTCTCTCAAAGATGTATTTGGAAATTCACACTCAAGAAGGAAGATCCAATCGATCGTGATATGTCGTGGTCACATAGTAACTCAAAAGGACTTTTCTCATTGGTTGTAATGGGGCTAAGGACTATCAATGATGTAGGCAAGATCCTAAGGGTCCTAAGCTCAAACATTGAAGATTAAGTATTGTGCATATTAAAACCGAATCACATCCAAAAACACTAATCATACGAGGAACAAACACTAACTCATCCTTGGGCATCAAGATCATCACAATCATCTGCATGCTAAACTAATTCAACTTGGTGCATTTTTTTTCTTTCTTTTTCTTTTCTTCTTTTTCTTTTCTTTTCTTTTTTTTTTTTTTTTTTTTTTTTTTTAGCACCTTTTATTCACATATTCAAACCACATACAGAGAATCATTTCACAATTCAGCTCAGTACAGAAAAACTTAGCCCAACCATCAACAATAGTCCCTGTTTGGCCAAACAGATCGTTCCTCCACGGTTCAGAACAATTTCAGCATGGATTCTGTTTGGGCAGACAGATACAACTTCCTCCAGAATTCAAATAGGATGTAATTCAATTCAAACATGCACAATAGGGTCAAAGAGAGAGTCCAAAACAGGCCTTGGCTTAATTATTTAGTGACTCATAACAAAGAACAAGGTCAAGGCTGCAATGGGCTCACTAGGGGTTAATGTTCAGGTAGGAATTCAAAAGCAGGCCAAAAGGTTACCCTAGTGCCTTCTATCATGCATCACCAATGACTCACAACATATCACAACTTCATGAATAACAAACCACTCAAAAAAGAAAAATAGTAGAGAGTGCTCTACTCTAATAAGCTCATTCTCACTTATATGTGGCTTTTTACTCATTGTTGCTCTTATTTGTCATCCCAAATGTCATCCAATAAAACACAGAATTTTCAATTTCCAATTCTTAATTCTCAAGCATCAAATCTTAAGTTCATCACAAAAATTCAATTCGGCAGCATGTTTATCACTAGCAATTTAACAATCCTAAGGCTAACAGATCACAAGACTCAACATAAAAAACTGACTCAACGAAACACAAACTCAAAGACGCCCCCCTCACACTTAGATTTTGCTTGCCCTCAAGCAAACAAAATAAAGCATAAGTAAGGGAAAACGAAAACACACAACGAAACACAAAACATAAAAAAAAAACACAAGAACAAGCAAAAAAAACAGGAAAAGGAAGGAAATCACCGTGTCGAATGGTAGCGCTCATCTCCTGTCGAATGGTGGCGCTCAAGTTCGTGATGCTCTCCTCTAGGGCTGCCACATTCCTGTCGATCTCTCTCTCTCTTTTTTTTTTTTTTTTTTTTTTAAGAAAATTGAAAACTAAACGAAACATTAAAACTAAATAATGAAAACTAAAAACTGAAAAGAAAAAACTAAACTTAAAACGAGAATTAAAGAGAAAAAAGAACAAAACGGAAAAATTAAAAGGGAAAGAAAGTCGGGTTGCCTCCCGATAAGCGCCATTATTTAACGTCGTCGGCTCGACTCTCGAATGCTCAAAAGATGCCCGGAACAAACAGCGAAACGGACTCCGCTGGAACTAAAGAAGAGGCATCATAGTACGGCTTCAAACGTTGTCCATTCACGGTGAATGTCTTAGCCGTGTCTAAACTGCGAATCTCAAATGCCCCGTTTGGGCAAACAGACTGGATCACGAACGGACCAACCCATTTGGTCTTCAACTTGCCGGGCATTAAACGCAGCTTCGATTGGAACAAGAGTACCTTTTGCCCGACCTTCAATGTCTTCCGACGCAGATTCTTGTCATGCCACATCTTGGTGCGCTCTTTGTACCACATGGCTGCATCATATGCTTCAAGACGAAGTTCCTCCAATTCTTGAAGTTGGAATTTTCGTTCCTCTTCACACTTGGGCAAATTCTTATTCACCTCCTTCACGGCCCAATAGGCGCGGTGCTCTAACTCAACCGGCAAGTGGCACATCTTCCCAAAGATTAAACGATATGGTGACATACCAATTGGGGTTTTATAGGCAGTTCGGTACGCCCATAGTGCGTCATCTAGCCTCAAGCTCCAATCCTTTCGAGACGGATTCACCGTTTTCTCCAAAATCTGCTTAACCTCCCGGTTTGAAACTTCGGCTTGCCCATTTGTTTGAGGATGGTAAGGAGTAGCTAATCGATGATGCACACCATATTTCTTCATCAATGCTTCGATGGTGCGGTTGCAGAAGTGCGTCCCCTGATCGCTAATCACTGCTCGAGGTACTCCATACCTAGTAAAAATGTGGGACTTCAAAAACGCAGCAACCACCTTGGCATCATTCGTCTTTGTGGCCTTTGCTTCTACCCATTTTGACACATAGTCAACGGCGAGCAAGATGTAGAGATTTCCGTATGAGCTTGGGAACGGTCCCATGAAATCCATCCCCCACACATCAAATATCTCACAAAAAATCATCGGGACTTGGGGCATCTCATCTCGCTTGGAGATATTTCCGGTCAGTTGACAACGATCACAGCTTTTGCAGAATAGATAAGCATCTCTATGCAATGTGGTCCAAAAGAAACCAGAATCAAGTACCTTTCTTGCTGTACGTTTCGGACCAAAATGACCGCCACAAGCAAGAGAATGGCAGTGTACAAGAATTGCTTGTTGCTCTGCTTCAGGAACGCAACGTCGGATAATCTGATCAGCTCCAACCTTCCACAAATAAGGTTCATCCCAAAGATAATATTTGCACTCACTTTGAAGCTTCATCCGCTGTGCTTTTTTGAACAATGGTGGGAATATTCCAGAAGTCAAATAATTGACGATGTCGGCGAACCATGGCTCAGACCCACCTTTTTCCACGACGGAATATGCTGCTGACTCGGAGAAACGGTTCTGTTTGGGCAAACAGACGGCCAAACAGGTCTGGATAGCATAAAGATGCTCTTCTGGGAATGCTTCGTTGATCGGAGTAACATCCTCATCGTTCTGGACCAACCGACTCAAATGATCAGCAACATGATTTTCCGCTCCCTTCTTATCCCGAATCTCCCAATCAAACTCCTGCAACAAAAGAATCCATCTAATCAAACGTGGTTTAGACTCCTTCTTTGATAGTAGAAACTTCAATGCGGCATGGTCCGTGTAGACAATTATTTTCGCCCCCAAAAGATATGAACGGAACTTTTCAAAGGCAAAAATAATCGCCAACATCTCCTTTTCTGTTGTTGCATAGTTGCATTGGGCAGGATTCAACGTCTTTGAAGCGTAATAAATTACATGGCTCTCCTTCCCCATCTTTTGTCCAAGCACCGCGCCCACAGCGTGGTCACTAGCGTCACACATGAGCTCAAAAGGAAGGTTCCAGTCAGGTGGTTGCATAATCGGAGCCGTGGTTAACTTGGTTTTCAACAAGTCAAACGCCTGTTTGCAGTCATCTGTTAGGGCAAACGGAACATCATTCTGCAGCAGATGTGTCAATGGTTGCGCGATCTTTGCGAAATCCTTGATGAATCGTCTGTAGAATCCAGCGTGGCCAAGAAAACCTCGAATCTCCTTCACATTTGTAGGGTACGGCAGCTTTGCTATCAAATCCACCTTTGCCTTGTCCACTTGAATCCCTCTTTCTGAAACAACATGGCCTAAAACAATGCCCTCCTTGACCATAAAATGACACTTTTCAAAATTCAAGATCAGATTCTTCTCCACACAACGTGTCAAAACCTTTTCCAAGTTGTCAAGGCAGCCTTCAAACGATGCTCCATAAACTGTAAAATCGTCCATAAAGATCTCGATGCTCTTCTCGATCAAATCAGAAAAAATGCTCATCATACATCTTTGGAAAGTGCCAGGTGCATTGCACAATCCAAACGGCATCCTCTTGCAAGCATATGTTCCAAATGGGCATGTGAAGGTAGTCTTCTCTTGATCTTCTTGGTTGACATGAATTTGAAAATAGCCACTATACCCATCCAAGAAGCAAAAGAATGATTGTCCAGCTAGGCGCTCCAACATCTGATCAATGAACGGTAGAGGAAAATGGTCCTTGCGAGTGGCTGCATTTAACTTCCGGTAATCGATGCACATCCTCCATCCAGTAACAAGACGCATCGGCACCAACTCATTCTTCTCGTTCTCAACCACTTGCAATCCCGACTTCTTTGGAACCATGTGAATCGGGCTCACCCACTTGCTGTCAGAGATAGGATAAATGATTCCCAAAGCGAGAAGCTTTAGAATCTCCTTAAGCACGATCTCCCTCATGTTCGGATTCAACTTCCTCTGCGGGTCTCTAACAGGTTTAGCATCCGGCTCCATCAAGATGTAATGTTGACACACGTCAGGACTGATACCAGTGATGTCCGCCAATGTCCACCCAATAGCCTTCTTGTGCCTCTTAAGCACGGTGATCAACTGCTGCTCTTGGCTCGCGGTCAGGTCGCTACTAATGATGACTGGAAGAGTATCAGCGTCCCCCAAGTAGACATACTTCAGATTCAAAGGAAGAGGCTTGAGCTCCAGTTCAGGCGGCTTCTCATCGGATCTCAATGGTCTGTCGTATGGTGTCTGTTTGGGCAAACAGAACTGGCTTCCCGAATTGACCACCTCCTGTTGTGCATAAAGAGACATGATGGCCTCCTTGACCTCTGCATCGTTCATTCCTTGAGCATCAAAATCTGTCCAACTCTTGATCATAGTGAGTTCCAACTTATCCTGCATGAATTCGGTCTCAAGAAATTCTTGGACGAGAGGGTCAATCACATCAATAGAATAAGCATTTTCAGCATCATTCGGAGTTTTCATGGCATCATCCATACTAAAAGTGTATTTCTCCCCATGATAATCCAGACAAATCGTGCCATTACTAACATCTATGATTGACTTTGCAGTTCTTAGGAACGGACGACCTAAAAGGACTCCCGTTGAACCCTTAGATTGCACTCCACTCATCCTCACCACATAGAAATCGGCAGGATATACAAAATTATTCACACTCACAAGAACATTCTCAAGCAAACCCTCGGGATAAACACAAGACCTATCGGCTAACTGGATGACCACTCTAGTATCTACCAATTCTACACCCGACAATCTATTATAAACAGTGAGAGGCATAACATTGATAGACGCTCCTAAGTCACACATAGCATGCTCGATCCTAGTATCACCAATGTAAATGGGAAGAGAAAACATACCAGGATCTTTGCATTTGGCGGGCAACTCCTTCTTGAGTGCAGCTGAAACGTTCTCGCCCATCACAATCTTTCCAGTTGCCTTGGACTTTCCAGCTATGAAGTCCTTCACAAATTTCCCAAAAGGAGGAATTTTCAGTGCTTGCAAGAATGGAAGATTCACTTCAAGTTTGCCGAAGATCTTCACAAAATCGATGAGCTCCTCTTCCGGCTTCTTCCTCGCCAACCTTCCTGGAAAGGGGACTGATGTTGCAGCCTTGGGATCATGTAAGCTCAACGGTTTAGAGACCTTGGTCTGCTCCTCTTCGTTGGATTCAAGTGCTGCTCCTTTCCCCTTCTGCTCAGCTGTCGGCCCCTTGCTCTGTTTGGCCAAACGGGGCTGTTCTGCATGCTGAATGACCGAATCCCTTGCGCCAACAGAACGCTCGAATTCCTCCACACGAAATTCGACTCCAGAATCTACATGCGGTCCATCTTGAGAGTTCTGGGGTGTCGGTCCGTCCAACTCCGTACCGCTCCTCAGGGTGATCTTGTTGACATTCTCCTTGGGATTCACATGAACTTGAGATGGCAAAGCTCCATTATTCCCCTTAAGCTGATTCATGGATGTGGCGAGCTGAGACATCTGACGAGATAGTCCCTCGATTTGCACCTTCTGCTCGGCTTGAGATTGTTGAAGTTGTTGCACATTATTTTGCAGAAATTGCTGGTTGCCAATCAAATCCGCCATCATCTCCTCAAGTGACTTGCCTTGCTTCTCGGGAGGATGTTGCTGACTTTGTGGAGCTTGATACCCCGTCCTTTGATGTGGAGGACGGTAGTTTTGCTGCTGTGGCTGCTGCATCGTTGGTGGTTGCTTCGGCTCGGGATCTCTCCATCGGAAATTGGGATGGTTTCTCCATGCACTACAAGAAATTAAGGGTTTTAGCCACACATGAATGTGTGGCTAAAAGTATATTTATGTGTCACTGTTTCTTTTTACCCACACATAAGCCAAATGTCAACATGTGTGGGTAAAACTTTGTAAAGAAAGGGTATTATCCACACATATGTATATGTGCGGGTAAATCACCAAACATTTACCTACACATATATATGTCACGAATAATACATTTTATGTGTGGGAAAAGATATTTATGATATACTGCAGCGATGATGTGGAAATGACATGGCATTTACACGTGGCAAATTTTATGTGTGGGTAAATCATCAAATATTTACCTACATATATATGTCACTAAAGGTATATTTATATGTGTGGAGAAAAATATTTTTTTTTGTAATTGAATTTTAGAAAAAATATTACTATTTTCAAATATTATATTTTATTAGTCAACTATAATATAATCATAATCATAATTACAATCAAAAATAAAAAATTAAATATAATACTCAACACATTAAATATAACAAGAATATCATACAAAACATTTACATAAAAAATATTCAACAAAATCAAAGTATATGTGCGAAATGACTAATTACATATAATTATAAATATCTAAATAACTAAGCACTTAATCTACAACTCGCGATTAATCTAGGACTGATAATTTTTCTTCGAGCTCTTGATCAAAAGCAATTCCATTGTACATTAGAATAGTTGAACATTGGTTAACCATCATGATAACTTTTTCAATTACTCCTGTCAAGATAAGAGAAACACAATATTAGTCAATATACACAATTTAACATATTGTAAAGTACATATAACAAAGTTAAAATAACCTAAAAAATATAATTGCTCCAATTGTTAGTTTAATCCATTAAGTGATTTCAATTTTTAAAAGAATCAATTCTCAAGCTAGAAGAAGCAAGAGTGAGTTCGAGTGGATAAAACAAAGTTGCTGGGCTATAAATTATTTCCCCAACAAGATTTTAAAAAATCACTTCTTTATGTGAGAACAACATTTATATTGAGTGAAATACATATACATTAGTTTCGTGCCTTATGATTTTTAGACCTTAAGAAGAACATCAGAAATATTAAGCTTAGTGATTCTTACTATTAAGCTATCAGACATTAAAAGAAATCAGAGATACAAACCTTGATAGATATGACAAAGTGGCCACCAGCTTTTAGGAAATATGATGCATTTAAAGCCAAATTTCTTTCCTGTAGGGGATGAATAAATCAAATACTTCAAAGTCGAAAATAGACTTGATATCATATTTATTCAAAATCCCTCAAACCATTTGATGCATCAATTGGTAAAGTTTGCTAGCTAAACAAACAAACAAAACAATCAACAATAGTTCGACACAATTTACATTTAATGAAGCCACATCTTAATTTACCAATATTTTTACATTACATATTTCTACACAATTTACAAAGTGATAAGCTGACACTCCTACAAAGCTGAAAACATGAGCCATTTCCTATAGTTGCAAGAATAGTCAGCAACAGTCCCCTTGGGATGGCCTAGTGGTTAGGGTGGTTGCCTGTTGTCCAAGAGGTCACAGGTTCGAGTACTCTCGGCCACAATAACCACTAGGTGGGGTGTGTGTGTGATTTGTATTATTTATAATGTAATTTCATCAAAAAAAAAAAAAAGAATAGTCAGCAACAATCCCTCCAATAATAGTTCTTCACCAGTTAGTTAAACATATTTTTGTTTCTATCAGCATATATAAAGGAAGATAAAGCAAGATCTGTCAACGCCAATTCAATCTAATTACATAAATCAAATCTTATTTGAGAGATGACATTTTACTTGAAATTAATGTGTGAGAATGCAAAGAAGCAGAAGAAGTTCCAAACCAGTGCTCACCTTGTCTTCTTCCCCCAAAGAAGCCGGAATGGATGAAGCTCAGAGACAGTTTCCAAATGCTGCTCCAATTGCTATTGCAGGCTAGTTTCACTGCATATATATATAATGCAAGTATTATAACTTGAGCTTGAATTCTAAGTGGAGAGAGAGAGGGGAGGGGAGAAAGAGATAACTGACTCCATGGTGAGAAAAAGCCTCAGAAGATCATCCCCTTCTACGACTCAAATCTACCACAATCAAGAAAACATTGATCAAACAATTAACAATAATACTACTAAAATCAAATTTAAAAAAATACAATGACCCAGATCTAGGGTAGGAGCCTCTCCGCCGCAATGCCGTCTCCCACCAATGCCCCTGGATCGCCGAAATCCACCACCAGGTCGCCGCCCCCCTCCACTTCCTCCAACCTCAACTTCAACGGCACCTCATCGCCTATCCTCATCGCGCTGTCGTCTCCCGATAAACAGCCCATGAAAGGAAAAATTAGAGCTTTGTTTGGAGTATTTGGAGAGGGATGTGGGGATCGCTTGGAGTAACTGCCGAATATGTGGAGGGTTTTAGCATCTGGCGGTAAAATGAAAACGTTTTGTGAAGATTAGCGGTAAAATAAAATGTTTTCTAATTTTTGTGGGTAAATGTTTGTTTTAATAATTTTATATAATTGCATTTTTTGGCAACAATTATCATATTTTGTATATTGCTTTATTATATATAACATATTTAAATTTTTAACCAATTATTCATGGAAAAGTATAATTAATAATTTTTCATGAGTGTAAATTTATATATATCATTTCATTTCATCTTTACGAAATTAATTTTAATTATGATTGAGAAACTTGTCCGACAATTTTAATTTCAATACTTGAATTACTTATTCTAGATTTTGAATCTAATTAACATCTTAAATTAAATTTATGATGTAGCTAATGATCGTTATTAATTTGCCACATCAGCGTAATTGTATTTATATTAAGAATTAAACAAAAAATAAAAATAAAAAATAAATGTGACTAAATCTTTTTACCCACACATAATTAAATGTCTTTAACTATTTAAAATCATCTACTCAATTTACCTACACATATTCAATTATGTGTGGGTGTATTGCCACACATTATTATGTGCCACAAATTATGTGTGGCTAAAATTTCCACGTCAGCATAAAATATATTAAGAGTTAAACGGAAAATAAAAATAAAAAATAAATGTGACTAAATCTTTTTACCTACACATAATTAAATGTCATTAATTATTTAAAACTGTTAAATGAATTTACCTACACATATTTAATTATGTGTGGCTATACTGCCACACATAATAATGTGTCACAAATTATGTGTGGCTAAAACCCTTAATTTCTTGTAGTGATGGAGCATTGTGATTGTTCGCGTACTGGTCCCGTTTGGGCAAATGGGGCAGTGGCGCGTCACAGCTGTAAAAATTATGGGAAGAATTCGCTTGAGCTTGATATTCTTCCTCACCCCCTGTGCACTGCAAGCTCGTATGGCCAAAGTTTCCACACGCTCCACATGGTTTTTCCGTCGGTTGTCCAGCGCTCGCCACTTTCTCCACCACAGTGCTTAGCATTCTCTCCATCCTTCCCAATCTCTCTTCTAACTTGTCATCCAAATTTGAGGAGCTTGCTTGCGCAGCTTTCTTGAGCATTTGAATGCGTGGCTCATCATATTCCCTCGTAGCTTCCACCAAGTGTTGAATTAATTTTTTTGCTTCACTCACCGTGTTTTGGGAAAACCCTCCTCCACTTGATGAATTCACAAGGTTTTTAGTATCCACGGTCATCCCCTGATAGAAGTACTGCAGCAAATCCCCATCCGAAAACTTATGGTTGGGGCAACTGTCCACCAATCTCCTGAATCGAGTCCAGTATATGCTCAATGACTCGTCGTACTCCTGCTTCACTCCACTAATTTCTTTCTTCAGCGCATTCGTCTTGGTGGGCGGAAAAAAATGTTCCAAGAATAGCTTTTTCATCTCTGCCCACGTAGTGATAGAATTGGGAGGAAGACTCGCGAACCAAGAGTTCGCCTCTGCTGTCATGGTGAAGGGGAATGCCGCCAATCTAAAGTGCTCCTCCGTAATCCCCGTGGGGCGTTTCTGGACTTTGCAAATCTTGATGAATTCGCTCAAAAAATTGTACGGATCTTCTCCCTTCTTGCCATAGTATTTCGGGAGAACATTAAGCAGTCCAAGCTTGATCTCAATACCGGTAGCAGCTGCCGGCATCTGAATGGGAGTGGGTGGGTCATCGGCCTCGTGGCTGGAGAGATCGCACAGTCTCGGATCGTTAGCCATGTCACTCTCAGTACTTGCAACCGAAATCGAGTCGGTTTCTTCTTCAAAGTCTGTGTCTGCCTCTGAATCGGGGTCTGTTTGGGCAAACAGATCCTCTGCAGCAGCGACAGCAACGGGCTTCTCCTCGACGAACTGTTCTGGTCGAACGGGAAGGTCAGCCTGCGAATCCAGCAGATCCAGTAGCTTCCTCGCCTTCGCCTCCTTCCTTAGCTTCTTCGCTGTCTTCTCAATTTCACTATCGTAGAGAAGGTTCGGCTTGGACGATCTGCTCATAAACAAGGAAAATAAAAAAAAAATAGACAAAGGGAAAAGAATTAATTAACACCGCTCCCCGGCAACGGCGCCAATTTGGTGGACGTCGTATACCACCAAATAATTCCTGCAGAATTATCAAAATATATTAGTATCGTGATAAGCAGGGTCGATCCCACAGAGAGCAGATAAAATCATCCAATTCCCTAAATCTATTAAATTTTGGTGATGCCACCACGCCTTAACTTTGGAGAAAATATTAATTAACTAAGAAAAGCAAATTAAATCAAATAAAAGACTCTTGAATTAAATCAATTAAAAAGGTAATTCGGCTCAAATAAATCCACACTAATTTAATCTCTGATCCTCGACGCAATAATTAATTAATCCCTATTAACCAATTAGTTATAGGATACCGTGATACGCACTGACATACCCCAATTCCTACTTACTGTGTCGATAGACAGCTAGATACGCTAGTCTTGTCTATTTCCCTTATTAAAATATAACCTAGCTGGATACGCCAGTCTTAGATTTAATATTCTAATAGCATTAAGGTGAAGGAACCCAATTTATATCAATTATCCTAGATACGCTAGTAATAATTAATATACCAATTAATTCCTACTACGAACATGGTAGTTTTGCCACTAATCAGCCCTATTCCAACAATTACGGATTAGAGGTGCTAATTGACTATAATCCAATTAAACCTAAGCTGATCAGACTTAAATAAAATCGAATTTATCTTTAAACTCTAGGAATTAATCGAAATTAACAGGAATCAATTTTAAAACCAATTAGGTCTCACATATCATTAAATTAGAGTTTCATTATTATCGCCGAATTAAAAGAATTAGCTACTCATGCTTAAAATAAAAACAATCAAATAAATAAAATTAAACATACTGAAATATGCGAAATAAGCAGAGAAATAAATTGCAAGAAATAAATCAAACTTGAATTATCCCAATACTCGGCTGCTTCCTTTGTTTCCAATCCAGCTGCGATCAACAGTAAGTGAACAAGAATAAAAACTAAAGCAACTTGGAATCAATTTGCCAAAACACGTAAACACACTTTGCATGAAAGAAAAGATTGCATGAAATATTAAAGGTGAACTATGCTTAAAGAAAATCCAAAATTGCGGCTACTGCAAGTGAATGTATAGAAACTAATCAAAAAGTCAAAACCTAAATAATCTCTAGTCTAAAAGTGCGGCTAAGTAATTGCAAAAGTGTATATGTAAAACTAATCAAAAGTAAACCTAAACCTAATCAATATCCAATTGCGGCTATCTATCTAATGATGATAATATAAGAGTCCTCCTCCATAAAAATACTATATGCGGCACTTATATGGAAACAAAAGTAGGGAATTAAAATTCCCTTAAGCTACCGCCTACCATAACTATACGGGCTTCGGCCCTTTAACAAAATAAAACCCAAGAATACTTAATTAAAAATGAGTTTTGGACTTAATTAAATTTGGACAATTATCTTCAAGCCCAATCTCTAAAATTCCTCCATCTTCCATGCAATTCTTCATAATTTCTTGACTTTCCACCATCTCTTCCATCCACGAACATCCATCTCCAATTCATCTAAATCCTGCGCCAAAATGTCACAAACCATGTAAAATCATATAAAAACATGGTGAAACACCCACCAAACTAAGTAGCTAAAATACACACATCACAGCTACATACTCGGCTTCCATGGTGGAGTCTGCAATGCACTTCTGCTTTGCACTCCGCCACGATACGGCTCCACCTCCCAAGGTAAACACATAACCAGAGGTAGATCTCTTCTCATCTCGGTCAGCCTGGAAATCCGAATCGGTGTAACCCAAAGGAAATAGACTGTCTGACTGGTAAACTAGCCTATAATCTCGAGTCCGTTTCAGGTACTTGAGAATATGCTTTACCGCAGTCCAGTGTCCTGGTCCAGGGTTCGACTGATATCTTGCAACCATGCCAACGACATAGCAAATATCAGGTCTCGTGCAGAGCATCGCATACATGAGGCTACCTACGGCGGAAGCATAGGGTATCTTCCTCATCTCCTCAACCTCACTAGGCGTCTTAGGACACATGTCCTTAGACAGAGGAATGCCATGTCTAAAAGGTAGCAAGCCTTTCTTGGCATTTTGCATGCTAAAACGAGCAATCACAGTATCAATGTAAGACGCTTGAGATAAGCTCAACATCCTTTTCTGGCGATCACGAACGACCTTGATCCCCAGGATGTACGCTGCATCTCCTAAGTCTTTCATTTGAAACTGTTCGGATAACCACTTCTTTATGTCCGATAATAGCTCAACATTGTTGCCAATGAGGAGGATATCATCTACATAAAGTGCAAGGAAAACCACGTCACCATTGGCATCTAAACGGTACACGCAACTTTCGTTCTCACAACGAGTAAATCCATAGGATTTAATGACCTCGTCAAAACGTTTGTTCCATGACCTCGAAGCTTGCTTAAGTCCATAAATGGACTTCTTAAGCTTCCACACAAGATGCTCTTCGCCCTTCTTCACAAACCCTTCAGGTTGCTGCATATAGATGTCCCTTCCTTCTTCAAGGAAACCGTTTAGGAAAGCGGTCTTGACATCCATTTGCCAAATCTCAAGGTTCATGTGGGCTGCTATGGCAAGGAGTATTCGGATAGACTTAAGCATGGCAACCGGCGAAAAGGTCTCATCATAATCTATACCCTGTTTCTGGGTATAACCTTTCGCCACCAGTCTAGCTTTAAAAGCTGCGACTTCGCCATCCGAATCTCTCTTTCTCTTGTATACCCACCTACTACCTATAGCTAGGAAGCCATCTGGTAGTTCGGTCTTCTCGTATACATCCATAGCACCCATGGATTCTATTTCAGAAACCATGGCCTCGTACCAAGAATCTGCATCTTGATCTTTCATCGCTTGTCTATAGTTATCAGGGTCGACATCCTTTTGTTCATCAACAGGGAGTAGATCCGAAGATTCTCCCAAGAACATAAATCGATCGGGTTGAACTACAACCCTCCCACTACGACGAAGCGGTGGTGGTACAGCTGTGACAATGGTTTGTGCAGTGTCATGTGGTGCATTCACTTGCACACTTGGCTGGGGTGATGGATTCGCCTGTCCATTGCCTTCGATTTCTTGAAGGACAATCTCGGACCTAGACTTGTGTTTATCTATATAATCCTGTTCCAAGAATCGTGCGTTGGTGCTAACAACCACTTTCTGATCCTTAGGATTATAAAAATAACCACCTTTCGTTCCTTTAGGATATCCTATAAACAGCATTACTTCACATCTAGGTTCCAACTTCCTCGCTTCCTTGTCTAGCACGTATGCAGGACAACCCCATATCTTTATATGGTTTAGACTGGGCTGGTACCCATACCATAACTCGACAGGAGTTTTAGGAACCGATTTGGACGGCACTAGATTTAGCAAGTATACCGCTGTTTCCAAGGCATATCCCCAAAACGAAATAGGCAATGATGCATAACTCATCATTGATCTTACCATTTCCAAAAGTGTTCTATTTCTTCTCTCTGCTACACCATTCTGTTGGGGAGTACCCGGTGCAGTCAATTGGGATGTAATCCCTGAATCTGACAAGTATTGCAAGAACTCGTTCCCGAGGTATTCGCCACCGCGATCAGACCGCAATGACTTGATAGATTTACCCAATCTCTTCTCCACTTCCGCCTTGAATTCTTTGAATTTCTCAAAGCATTCAGACTTGCGTTGAAGTAGGTAAATATACCCATATCTTGAGTAATCGTCAATGAAAGTGACGAAGTACTCATACCCTCCACGAGCTCTAGTAGACATCGGTCCACACAAGTCAGAGTGAATCAATTCTAACACATGCGAGGCCCTATTCCCCTTGGCCTTAAAAGGCCTTGCCGTCATCTTTCCCTCTATACAGGATTCGCAGGTTCTAAATGGAACAGCTTGAAAGTCTTTCAAGACTCCACTTGAAACGAGCCTTTGGATCCTATTTAGATTGATGTGGCCTAACCTTAGGTGCCACGCATGTGTATATTGTTCATGAGAATAATATTTCCTCTTATTTGGATTTGGAAGAATTTGTGATGTAGATGCAACATGGACAGAGTTATTCATTGGACATGTAATAGTATAGAGAGAGTTGTTCAAAATTCCAGAACAAATAATCTTGTTATCTCTCATGATAGAGACACCCCCATCAAAAGTAACAGAATATCCATTCAAAAACAACTTTGAAACAGAAATTATGTTCCGCCGAAAATCCGGCACATATAAAATATCTCTCAAAACTAAAATGTCATCACCAAAACATAAAGATAAATCTCCAATAGCAACAGCTGCGACCTTCGACGCATTGCCCATGGAGATGGTGATCTCATCACTTGCCAGCTCCCTTGTTGGGTTGAACCCCTGCAAGGTGTAACAAACATGGTCAGTTGCCCCCGTATCCACTACCCACGAATGAGTAGAAAACGAAGCTAAACATGTTTCTGTTACTAAAACTTGTGACGTACCTTGTCCCTTTGCCTTGAGCACTGGACAATCTTTCTTCCAATGCCCAACCTTGCCGCACTTGAAGCACTTTCCCTTGGCTGTCGGCTTGTTCACGCCGCCGCTAGGGCCATCAACTTTGGCTTTACCGCTCCCACTAGCCTCATGGTCATGCTTGCCCTTTGGACCTTTCCACTTCTTTTTCCCGCCTTTCGACGAAGAAGCAGATCCCTTGGCAGCAACAAGGACCTCTTTCCCATTGCGCGTGCCCATGACCCCCTCTGCTGAAACTAGAGCATTCAATAACTCATTGAGAGTATAGTTGGCCTTGCTCATAACGACATTGAGACGGAAGTGCTCAAAAGTTTTGGGGAGAGTATTGAGGATGATATCGACCTTGGCTTCGCCTTCGATACCCCCTCCTAGCAGATCAAGCCTGTCAAACAGATTTGTCATATGCATGACATGATCGTGCACCGAGCTGCCCTCGCTCATTTTACAAGATAAGATTTCTCTCATCAAGTTAAAACGAGCAGACCTCTCGGACTCCCCATAAACCTCGCTGAGGTTTAACATGATGGTCGCTGCGTCATCCATGACCTGATGCTGGAGTTGCAAATTTTGCGACATAGTCATCATAATATAGCACTTGGCCATATTATTCGACTTGTGCCACCTTTTATGCGCCTCACGTTCCGCATCAGTCGACTCATCAGTTAAGGCCGCGGGACGTGGAGTGGTAAGCACAAAACTGTGCTCATCAGCGTCAAGAATATACATAATATGGCGTTTCCATTCAGTGTAATTTGGACCGGTGAGAGGATTGTTTGCTAGAATGTTAATAATCGGAGACATAGACATATCTGAAAGTAAACAAATAAACATGTAAGAACATGAAAAGCATATAGTTCGTAACAATAATATTGTAACCTTTTGATAAAACAATATTAGTGAAACCTCCAACTGCTCAAAGAATCCATATGCAAGCCACGCGGGTGGACGTTTACACACGAACTCCTCAACCAGACTATTTACCTAGTCGTTTAATTTCTATCCATGTCAACTTAACCTTTTGACAAAAGAAATTAATAGTTGGCACCTTAACTAGACCATATCATAATCAAGAAGGGACTCCGCGGGGAGTTGTACATTGTACTTGATATGATATCTAAGCAATGACCACAATTTAACCTTAATAATTAAATTCTCAAAATTGACATACTCACTCGGACCATGTCGCTTTCGATTTAATTACTTTGGTTATCTTATTTAAAATCATTCTCCAAAGTACTTGTGAAAATCATACAAGCAAGCCACGCGGGTGGACGTTTACTGTATAACTCCCACTACTTTAATGAATTTAAATATTTTTATAGAAACCTCTTCTGACAAACTTATGAGAAACAAATATGAAGTAAGCCACGCGGGTGGACGTTTACCCATACCGCCAATCACTTTGTCTAGAGACCGCATGTGGAGGTCTAAAATAATTTTTAATCACTATAAAAATTATTAAACAGCTTAGTCATTTTTATTTCAAAAGGTTTGTTCATGCTCAAGCACATAAACCTAAACATGCTTCTCTAGAACGCAACATGTAAATCATGCTCGCAGAATTCTAAAACATGCTTAAGAAAACGGCAAACCTACTATCATGCTCGTCTAAGCGCAATTAATAAACAAATATTAACAAGCAAAGACGTGCAAAAGCAGGTAAAGAGCATAAGGGATTAACAACCACGACATGCAAAGAACAGTAATAAAAGAATTAAAATTCTTCGTGACCCATTCGTGGAAACCCAACATCTATTCTATTACAAAATAAAATAGAAAAACAAGCCCAAAAACTGAATAAAACTTGGCCCGAACACATGGGCCCGTCAAGCTAGGGTTTGGGCCCCCTTGGGTTGAGAAACAATCGGCCACCTAGGGTTTGGAACCCTAGGCGCCGCCGCCTCCAGCCAGCAACAGCAGTCCACGGCGGCGGTTTGCCCCACCGCCGGTCTCCTCCTTGTTCTCGGCTCCGGCAGCACCAGCCTCGGCAGCAGGCGCAGCAGCGGCCCGGGCAGACAGCCGAGCAGTGCGGCGCTGGGCGCGCAGCACGCAGCCAGCAGGCACGCGCGCGCACGGCCCACGCACGCCCAGCCCTCGCCTCGATTCCAGCCGCAGCAACGCACGGCGGCAGCAGCACAGCAGCAACTCCAGCGTGCGGCAACGGCAGCGGCAGCAGCGGCAGCGTGCCGCCCGCTGGGCGCGCACCGCCCCTGCCCGCTGCCTCCCGTCGCGCGCCTTGCCCTTTTCCGCCTCGCCCCGCGCGAACCGCACCTGCAGCAGCAGCCCTCGGCATCCGCGGCACTCGGCGCTGCTCGGCAGCCCGACCAGGCGCGCGCGGCACAGCGCGCAAGCGCTCGTGCGCACGCTGCCCTCGGCGCCGGCAGCCCATGTCGCGCCGTGCTGTCCCGTCGTCCTTCCACCAAAACACCGTCCCTCGTTGTTGATTCGTCGTCATCCTCGTTTCGTTCTTCAATTTTACAGATTTACAACGGAAAAACAAATACAATTGAAATCCTAATCTAACCACGGATTTTCTCGTGGTGAAAAACGATTACAACGTCAAAACGACGTATTCCACGAATCAACGAATCACGAAGAACAACAGCAGTTAAAACAACGCATATTATTAATCGTACACAAATTAATAATAGAGCCAAGAAATTAATCCTGGGCTCTGATACCAGTTGAAGGAATATTAAATTGAATTAATACTCGATTGCCCGCTGATCGTTTCTTGGATTATTATTAATTCATCATACAACGATTAATTCCTAACATGCTCCTATGAATTTAACAGCTGCACACAGGTGTTAGGAAAACTTACTTGAGAATCGGATGCACAGATGGTTGATGATCGCGTCGAATGATTCAGACTCCAGCTCTGATCTTCTCGACTGTATCCCGCTCAATTCCCAACGTTGGATGGACAACGAACTATGAGAACTCCCAAGGCAGAAAAGCCAATCACGTTCTGCGCCCCCTCTCTCTGCTCTCAAAACCCTAATTTTGATCAGTGTATTTTCCTGAGAGCTGACAGCTGTATTTAAAAATACAGAAAGAAGAGTGGGGCGCCAGTTTTAGGGTGTAGGCGTTTTTCTGCCCTACTTGGGCTAGGAGACATTGGGCCAGCCCAGGGACCAGATACAAGGAATAAAGATGGGCCTCAAATAAATTAATTTATCTATGGTCAGCCCAGACCATAATTAATTTATAAATATCAGTTCATTCCACTAGAGAACCGATACTGACTTACCCCTTTATTGCCGGTGATGAGTCGGGGCTTGTATTTAGACTTATTAAATCTCCGTATTTAAAATATCCGACATCCATTAATTAATTAGAGCTCTGACAGCTTAAATTAATTAATCTCTTAATAATTCCTTAAGCAGTACCACTCAATCTTTATTATTACGCCTGAACTTAATCAACCTGCAGGGTTTAGCGCAATAAACCTTATTGAGCTCCTTAAGGGGATGTCATTATCCTATACCGGATACGGGTACTAATACAGATAATCAAATATCATATATTAACCGCTATCACCCAAGATACAGAGTACTCGAGTTAGTATATAACTTTCACCCATAGTAAGTCAAAGTGATACACGAGTTAACATATATATCTGAATACTTATTAGTATTAAGATTTATAAGTCACCGAGATCTTGATTCTTCACTTAAGTCAGATAGAAGAATACATCTCAAACTGTGGTCCTATCAATACGTAATGACGTACCAGTATAGACAAGTAGCCAAGACAGATTACTTCCATCTATACTGCAGCCTAAACCAATAACTTGTCCTAGAGTTATTTCGGCTGTGATCATATTATATCTCTTAAGGTTATTCCAATTATATGGTCTTCTGTGATCTACAACACACCATATAATCTACTTATACAGAGATAAAGAACATACATATGCAATCATGAACACAATCAGATAGGAGATAAAAATAGTGAATAACAGGAAACATTGTATACAAGCATAAAGTTCTTGCTTTCAGTATACAAATCCAACAGATAATTGGCTCAAAAATGTCCTGCGAATGCAACACTTATTAATTAGTGTCCTATTTTACTCTAAAAAATAATTAGTGTCCTATTTTTACAAGTTCGAAAGTTATTGTCCTAATTTCCAAATCAATCTAACTTACTGTCCTAAAAAACCCTCGAACTCTTCAATTTATCTTGATTCTTGATACACGAGAAGAAATGAAATAAGCAGAAGCAAAAAGAGAGAGAATATTTGAAAATCTAAGCATAAATTGTTAATTATTTTAATTTTGTTAATTAGCTGAGTAATTTTTCCACAGGTTTGGGCTCTGCACTGGGACTTGTTCTACTTCTCTTACTATTTGTTTGGTTGCGTAAGATATTAAGAAAGAGAAAGAATAAAAAGCACAAAGAAGATTTGTTCAAACACCTTCTCTTGCAACAACAAACAAGTGAAGGCACATTTGGGAAAACCAAACTCTTCACTGCAAAAGAGTTGGAGAAAGCCACTGATAATTTCAACGAAAATCGCATTTGTGGACAAGGAGGGCAAGGTATAGTCTACAAAGGTATGTTATCCGATGGTACGATCGTGGCCATCAAGAAAGTAAAGCAAGTTGATGAGAAGCAAGTGGAGCAGTTTATCAATGAGGTTGTGATATTATCACAGATCAATCATAAAAATGTGGTTAAATTGTTAGGTTGTTGTCTTGCAACCGAAGCTCCTCAGCTTGTGTATGAGTTCTTACCATGTGGAACGCTCTTCGATCTCATTCGGGATCCTAAGATTGAATTCCCGCTTACATGGAACATGCGACTAAAAATTGCTGCAGATATAGCTGGAGCAGTCGCCTACTTACACTCTGCTTCTGTTCCTATCTATCACAGAGACATTAAATCCACCAATATCCTCTTAGATGAAAAGTATGTTATCAAAGTATCATATTTTGGAATTTCCAAATTCGTTGAAGTTGACCAGACTCACTTAACCACACTAGTGAAAGGGACATTTGGATATTTAGATCCAGAGTATTTCCAAACGAGTCAGTATACAGAAAAGAGCGATGTCTATAGTTTTGGTGTAGTTCTTCTTGAACTTCTAACAGGACAACAACCAATCTCTTGGGAAAGATCAGAAGTGGAAAGAAATCTAGCCACACATTTTCTTGCAACCATGGAAAAAAACAATCTTGATGCGATTTTAGATACCCAAGTTTTTGAGCAAGGTGCAAAAGAAGTTGTGACAGTAGTCGCAAAACTTGCAAGAAGATGCTTGAATGTTAAGGGGAGAATGAGGCCAACCATGAAAGAAGTGACAACAAAATTGGAAAGTTTAAGGATGTCTCAAATGCCTTCAACCGTTATTGATGAGCCTGAAGAAGAAGAAGCGGTCTCTGAAGCCAAGAACATGATATTTTCAGACGTTGAGTACACATGGACAATCAATCATCACAACATGGCCACGTCATCATCAGAGGCACATCCCTTAATGTCTGAATGAGTATCACTTATGTGTATGATTGTTGATTTAGATTAATCTTTTTTTTATAGAATAAAGAAATTTAAAGGCCGCACCACGGTGGACTCGAACCCAAGACTTTTGGCCTTAGACATTAACTACTTGACCGCTTGGTCAACACACACGATTTAAATTAATCTTTAGTAATAAAAAAAGTGTTTTGAGCACAAAATATAAATTGATTATTATATCACAATTATATATTTTATTTGAAGGGTAATTTTATAAATAAAATATTATATATTTATAAGCATATATCAATTCATTAGATATTACACTAAACCTATTTGATAAGGCTTATAAATAAATATCTTCATCCAATAAAATATACTCCCTCCATCCACGAAAATAATTCAAAAGAGGGAATGACACTGGTTTTAAGAAAAGGTTGTTGAGTGTATCGAGAGTGAAGAAAAGATTGTTAAGTGTATTAAAAATTACGAAAAATATGTTTTAATTAGTATTGGAAGTGGAGAAAATATGAAAAGTAAGGATAAATGACGGTCCGATATCGGTCCGGCCCGAGCCGCGCCCGACCTTCCTGATAGATCCGCGGCGGCGATTGGTGCTCCAGAGGCCCCTGTCATCGGCCATGGCCGCGGAAAGAGAGCCGGCGAAGAGGAAGAGGAGGAGAGCAAGGAGAAGGGGAACGACGCCGGATTGTTTGCTTCCGCGGAGGTGGTGAAGGCGGTGGGAGACGATGGAGGCGGTGGAGTAGAGAGAGAGAGAGAAGCAGATTTGACGAGAGTGAGAAAGAGATAAGCAGATTTGGTGGAGGCGGGAAATGATTAGGGTTTTGTTGGCCTTAATTAAAAATTTTAATTATGTGTTAATTATAGCCCAAAAAAAACAGACCATTATATGTGGGACAACCCAAAAAGGAAAACAAACCATTATTTATGGGACGGAGGAAGTAATAATTATTTAACAAAAATGTTGCATCTTTATATATATCTAAGAGTTGCATTTTAGTTAATATGTAAGACGATGTTGAAATATTACTTTTTTTATATAAAATTAATAAGAGTTTGTTTTTTATATAAAAAATGCACTAAAAATAATTACAATTCCAATTCCAGGTATCGATCCTACAACCTCCAGTTTATGGTTTTATTAATCAACCAACTAAGCTATACACTCATTCAAATATTACTTATTTATACGTGTATTTGTTCATTACAAATATAATATTTTCAAAAGAAATATAAATTATTTTTTAAAATAAATTTTCGAGTCTGACTAGTCCGATAGACTAGCCCGAAACCCGAACATTTAAGGTTAGGGTTTGAAATTTCTAACCCAATTAGCTTGCATTAGAATAACCTGATAACACGAAATTCGGTGGGTTTGACCGATTGACATTCCTACTCGTGAGCCATAAATAGATTTCACAACTAAAATAACTGCGAACAAGTATTTACTGATTTAAGTTGGAGTATAAATAGCTAAATAGTTTGTCTTGGCTATTGTTTATTAGTACGTTAATAACGTATGAAAGGATTACAACGAGGCATGTTCTCTTATCTTTGATCTTGAAAGAGAACTAAGGAGTCAAGAACTTATTGGTCTAAATCTTAATAAATTCACCAGGTATGCGGAAGTACTTGTGCATTGTTTGATTTACTAAGAGTAAGAGATTTTATGAAAACTTAATATACTCTATATCTTGGGCAATGATATTTCGCACGGAATACTTGGTTAATTGTATTGATAAATTGCATCCGTTAAGGATGACAACATTCCCTCAATAAACTCATAAATTTATAATATCAAACCCTGCATGTGGATATTTATTCCAATACGATAATAAGAAAATGATGGTATTTCAGGAAGCAATTAATTAATTAATTAATAGCTGTCAAAACTTTACTTAATTAACTAAATGTGTGATATTTTAATCACAATGACTATTTAAGTTGAATTTACTAGACCTGATTCGAATATAGTTGTAGTTCCGCATTAATTCTTGAGTGGAATGAACTAATATTATAAACTAAATTAATATCATGGTCCAAATGTTAATTTATAAAAGGTTCAACTCTAATCCTAGTAATGAATTCCTGGACTGGCCCAACACAGACCAATAACCTTAGTAGAGAGAAGAAAATGGGGCGCTGAGAGCCTATTCTCTATTTAGGCCCAAGAAGTTTGACCCAATTCTCTCTCTATATATACCCTTAGGCATAGTGGTCGAGTAAAATAAGGAAAAAAGAGAGTCAGGGGATTTTTTAGGACAATAATTTATGTTGATTTGAAAATTAGGACAAAAACTTTCGGACTTGTAAAAATAGGACACTAATTTTTTTTTAGAGTAAAATAGGACACTAATTAATAAGTGTCGTAAAAATAGGACATTTCTAGGCCGATAATTGGCCGAAAAATGTCCTGCGGATGCAACACTTATTAATTAGTGTCCTATTTTACTCTAAAAAAAATTAGTGTCCTAATTTTACAAGTTCGAAAGTTATTGTCCTAATTTCCAAATCAATCTAAGTTTTTTTTTTTTTTTTTTTTTTTTATCAGGCAAAGTAATGTTAGATGTTAGTAATTAGTTCTCCATCCACTCCAAGAACCACCTTATCTCTCCATTCACCAAGATCCACCTTATATCTCCAATCTCCAATTCGTTACTGTCCTAAAAAACTCTCGAACTTGAAAAAAGATGCATGGCCTCTGCAGTCGTGACATGTTGATGGTAAGTGCTGAGAAAAATGTAAGATAATTGTAAGTATTGAGAAAAATTATGATGTCACGATTTATCGCTATCTAAATCTTTTCAACTTATTCTTGTTTGTGTAATAATTTTTTCGGTTCTCAATAATTTAACTGCACGTCATATTTATACTAGTACGTTCACCCGTGCGATGCACGACGAGTATTAAAATTAAACGATATATTTAAATAAATAAATAAATATAAATATTAAATAGTTACAAAATATAAGCAAATATATCTATACATAATATAATTGAGAAAAACAAATTAAAAAGAATATGTTTATGTAAGTAAATATTAAAATTCGTATACAGAGAACTAATTATTTATCTACAAATTTATATTAGAATTAATACAAATTGAACTTTAAGAAGATATTTTAACATTAAAGAGATCTAAATTAAATCAAAATGATTTCCTTCTCTTTAGTTTCGTTACTACAAAAAAACGCCGAAATATCGACGAAATTACCGGCGCCCCAACGACGGCAAAACAAGGTGGGTCGTTTTTATTTTTTACTGGCGGCATTACCGCCGGCATTCTCGCCGCCGGTATTTATAAAATAATTTAATTTAAGTTTAAATTTATATACATATGCAGATTACCGGCGGCATTGCCGTCGGTAATTAGTGGCGGCATTTTGCCGCCGGTAATTCTGCAATTAAATATTTCCAGATCCCCTTTTCACGCACAGATCGACTTCCCCTCAACCCCCCCCCCCCTCCCTGCCGCGCCTCCAGCCCCAGTCGCCGCCTCGCCCCACCCCCAGCCGCCGCCGCCGTCAGTCCTCCGCCACCGGCCAGCCACCCCTGCAGGTCTTATTTCTTTCTCTTTATCTCTCACTTTCACATCTCATTTTCTTTCTTTAACATTTCAGTTGAACGACGCCGCTGCCGACACCGCCATCGCCACCGCTCCACCGCCGACCACTACCGTACGCTTTCGTTCTCGTTATTTGATTTATTTATTAATTATTTTGTTAGATTAAAATTAATATTAATTAGATTAATTTTAGTTAATTTATAATATTTGAAGTATGATTAATTAATTTTAAATTTGTTTTTACTATTATTTTGTTAGAATCTAATTAATGTTAATTTGATTAATTTTAATTAATTTATAATATGTGAAGTATGATTAATTTTAATTAGTTAAATTAATTTTAAATTTGTTTTTACAATCTAATTAATAATTTGTTGGAGTTTGATTAATTTTAAATTAAAGTTTGATTAATTATAAAGCAGGATTAATTTTAAGTATGAATTTGTTAGAGATTTATTTATGTTAAATAATTTTGTTAAATGAAGTATGATTAATTGAATTTTAAGTATGCTAGTATGTGTTTATCATGAAATGATATGATATTATATATTGTGGGATAGATTTAATCAATTTCTTAAGGATCTTCTCCCTTTGGGATAGAAATTGATTATTTCTTAAGGATCTTCTCCCAACAAATGATTGTTTTAAATTTAATTACTTTGTTTTTTATTGCTTTATATGTATTATATTATTGCTTCGACATTGGGGGGCCGGGTAGACCTAGTATAGGCTTAGTAAAAAATTAGGACCACTATGCTCACTATAGCTGCTGGTAGAGTCGAGCACTTGGTAGTTAGGATAGTGGGGTTATGCTGTCGAAATTTTGTTTGATTCAAGTAATTTATGATCTGTTATTTATTTTTTTCAATTAGAATTTGCAAGAATGAGTGATAATCGCATGTGGATGTACGCGAGATACAATGATCGTTCTGCATTTGAAATGGGGCTGGAGAGTTTCCTTGATTATGCGATAAATCAAACGGCGTATACAGATGGAGTAGGTAACATTAGGTGCCCGTGTAAGAAGTGTAACAATGAAGCCTTTTTATCTGTACCTACAGTCAGAAAACATGTTACTAGGCGTGGATTTGTCCACAATTACACAACTTGGGTTTATCACGGGGAAGCACCGATGTGTATGGCGACAGAACATGCTGGACCTAGTAATTACCAAGCAATGGATGAGGATGATGAGTCATACAATAACTACGAAAGGATGGTGCATGATCATGCTGGATCTAGTAATTATCAAGATGTTTCAAATCTGGAGGAGCCGCCCAATCCTGACGCTCAACAGATTTACGACATGTTGAACGCGGCCGATAATCTATTGTACCCATCCTGTGACACTTACTCACAGTTATCCTGGATGACTCAATTCATGAGCATAAAGGTTGAAAGTCACATGTCAGAGAGAACTTACAATCAGTTGTCTTCGATGTTTCGAAATGCTTTACCGAAGGATAACAACTGTCCAGAAGACTTCTATAGTACGAAGAGAAATCTACGCGGTTTGGGTTTGCCCGTAGAGAAGATCGATTGTTGTGTTAATAATTGCATGCTGTATTGGGGGGATTATAATGATTTGCATAGATGTAACTTCTATGGTGAGTCACGATATAAGGAGACACGACGTGCATCTGGACGTTTGCGAAAGAAACCTGCACCCGCTAAACAGATGCACTACTTTCCTTTGACGCCCCGACTGCAGAGGTTGTTTGCATCTGCAGCAACAGCCGAGAATATGCGTTGGCATGCGACTTCAACAGACGATGGGGTTATGCGCCACCCGGCAGACTCTCCGGCTTGGAAACACTTGAATTCAGTTTATCCTGAATTTGCTCAGGAGACCATAAATGTGAGATTAGGCCTATCTACAGACGGTTTTGCCCCCTTTGCACAATCAGGACGTCAATATTCTTCTTGGCCGGTCATTGTCACACCAAACAACTTGCCTCCATGGTTGTGCATGAAAGAACAATTCATATTCCTCACAGTTCTCGTACCTGGGCCATCTAATCCAAAGATGAAGTTGGACGTATTCTTGCAGCCACTGATACAAGAGTTGAAATATTTGTGGGACGTAGGTGCGAACACTTACGACGTATCTGTGAAGCAAAATTTCCACATGCGGGCAGCTCTTATTTGGACTATCAGTGATTTTCCAGCGTACGCTATGTTGTCTGGGTGGGGTACAGCTGGGAGATTGGCATGTCCACATTGTATGGAGAATACAAAAGCATTCACTCTAACGAAGAGTAGAAAACAATCGTGGTTTGACAATCATCGGAAGTTCTTACCTCGTAACCATGTGTTTAGAAGAAATAGAACATCATTCTTGAAGAATAAGACTTGCAATGTGGATCCACCAGAACAGAGATCGGGAACAGAAATCTTGAATCAAATAGAGCAGTTGGGCTTTGTGAAGGTTACAGAAGACTTTGATGGGAGAAACGCTCAACTCGCAAAACATCAAATTATAGGGTGGAAGAAGAAAAGCATATTTTGGGATCTTCCCTATTGGAACTATTTGTTTGAACTATGTTTAGGAACAAAATTACACTTGCACTTTCTTTTTACATTTATGTTATGTTGAGCAACTATTAATTTCATGTTTTCAAACAACATTACACTTACTTCGTAACAAAGTAATAAATTCAAAATAACGACGAATGAAAATAAATTCAAATTACTTATCTTATAACAAATTATCTCCCTTGTTTTTTATAAAAATAAGGACGTATGGAAATAAATTCAAAATACAATTATCAAATTAAAATACTTATGGTGTATAAACTAGATTGATTAATATATATATATATATATATATATATAATAATAATAATAATAATAATAATAATAATAATAATAATAATAATAATAATAATAATAATAATAATAAATTAATAAATAAATACTTTTGCGACATAAAAATAAAGACAAAAACGAGTTCGATCCGTAATTAACAGCATCTCATGGATACCATCTCGATATATTATAAGGTTATGAATATATGATTTTGTATATTGAATTAAATTTTAAATGAATTAATAGGTACTATATATATATATATATATATCAATAATACGAGTGTTCTGTACTGGTGACCATTCGAAAGGAACTTCAAAGTTAAGCGTGCTTGACTTAGAGCACAACTAAAATGGGTGACCGACTGGAAAGTTCGTCTAACTTATGAAATAAATAAATAAATAAATAAAATTAATTAATTAATTAATTAATTAAATTTCAAAAACAATTAGTGCCGCCGGTAATTAGCGGTGGCGTTTTGCCGCCGGTAATGAAATAGTCTCCGGCAGGAAAACACCGCCGCCGTTCGGTGAAGATTGCCGGCGGCAAAAACGCCACCGGTAATATGCCGGTAGTTCTCCGCCGTTCACCGACGCACTATAACGGCGGTAATACCTGCCGGTAATTACCGGCGGTGTTTTTTGCCGCCGGTAATTGTGTTACCGACAAGAAATTTACCGGCGGCGTGTCGCCGCCGGTAGTTGTTTTGCCGGCGGCCGCCCCATAATTACCGACGGCAATCGCCGCCGGTAATCATATGTTTTTTTGTAGGTTTGCCATAATTTTCTTTTTGAGGTGTCCCTCAAAAGTTCGCCCAAATCTCTTTACTTTCTATATTTGTACATGGTCTCACCGTCAATTTTATAATTACAATCATTTAAAACTCATGTCGCTTCCCTTGGGACAAATTTTTGAGGGACGGGGGGAGTATTATATATATAGATATCTAACAAAATATAGAAAATACAATAAAATTAATATAAAAACTAAATAAATAAATAACACAATGCTCAGCATTTATGGAAGAGGAAGAGACAAAATTTTACTTTTAAACTTATGAATGGTGAAATAATATTTTGTTGGGAGATGATCTTATATATTTGGTTCCATATATAAAAAAATTATATTATACTATATTTTTCTTTTCATAAAAAAAATATTCAATATACATCTTAAATTAAATACAATGACAAAATCTCTAATTTGGTGTAAAAATAATTTAAAATAAATTATGAACAATTAAGTTTTAATTATTTAAAATTTTAAAATAAAATTATTATAAAAAGAAATAAAAGAAAAAATAATATAGTATATGTTTAACATTAATGAGAGAGGAAAATTGAGATTAAAAAAATATTTACTCTGAAACTTTAAATAATCATAAATTGTTCCAAATCCATTTTCGATTATCTTTTTCTCAAATTAAATATTTTGTCATAAGCTTTAATTAAGATTTATATTGAAAAAAATTATGAAACAAATTTGACTATTGTTAATAAATAAATAAAGAGTGAAACAACATTCTTTTGGAAGTTATGATCTTTATATTACATATTTTTTTATTCATAAAACAATATTCAATATACATTTTAAATTAAAAATTATGATAAAAATAATTAAAAATAAATTATAACAAATAAGTTATGTTAATTAATTTTTTTAAATATTAAACATTTTCTTTTTATTCTCCCTCCTCTCTCCCCCTTTCTCTTTCCTCCCTCTTTTTTCGGTTATTCCCTATATTTGGACTATAGTGGGATTTAGTTATATTATCTCTCCTCTCCCATTTTTATTAATTTCTATCATTGCCTTCAATTGATGATTTTATTACAAAATTGCCACAAATTGTGTTTTCATATATAGATATAGATTTATGTGAATTAAATACTCAAACTTAAAATCTAATTATCATGAATAAACCTTCAATTTTATTCTAAGATGTATAGCTAAGATATGGGTGTATTCAATTTTATCATGAATAAATCTAATTAAATGCACCCGGGTGTACCTAAGACCACCTCCATCTTTCTAAGAGGAGTCGCACATGTTTTAATAACAGTTAACTATGTATTTGATGAGTATGAAATAAATTCCACAAATTAAAAAAAGTTATGATAGTGATTAATTGACCAATTAAAATGAAAAGTGAAGGGTCTATTTGTGATAATTGATGTAAATATATGAGGTTGAAAGGATAATAATAAGTAGAATTGTTTAAAAAAAATAAACTAAAAATATGTTTTAGAAACGAATGAAAATGGATATAAAAAGATGCGGAAAGACTAATTACTTAATAGGACATTAATTTCCTACTTCTTCCGGATCATCAATTTCATGAAAAGTATCGAACACTTAACTAAGCATAAAAAAATGGCCACCTAATATCGATTATTCGAAATACAATTATTAAAATGCGATTTTATTAAAAAAGAAAAGAAAAAACCTAAGAAAACCCTTGAAATTGCACAAGCAAGCAGACTAAGGGCTGGGCCTCATTAAAACCTTTTCACGGAAAAATTAAAAAAAAAAGGGATTATTCGAAATACTATAAAATAGTGGAAATTCGTCACAACACATAATACATTTAACTGTAATTGGGAATTATTTATATATTGTAAACTGACAAATTAAAATTGAATTATTCACATCAGAAATAAATAAGTGATTCTCGACCTGTTGACCATATCAATCTGCATTTGGATTTAGCTAGCCAGAGTGTGTGAATTTAGTTATGCCATAGGTTACATGTGCTTGTGATGTGAGATCTTTTTAATTCATATATATATCGAGAGATATTATTGTAGATGCTTCAGAACTTAAAGTCTGACCCAAGATTTGGATTTGGATTTGTATTTGGTTGATACTCCAATTAATTTATACTCATAACATCGCATGCATCCATAATTCATCCCTCGCCCACTCGCCCTATATTCAACTTCTAAAAATTAGATCCCCGGTTTCTTTTGTTGTTTTAATGTACAGAAAATATTTTTATATTTAATATTTATATAAAATTGATACGGATTCAATTTTAATATGTGAACAATGAGATTTAAAAATTTAAATTCCATTGCTCCCCCTCCCTTCAAATAAAAATATATATAATAAAAAAATAATTTTAACTAAATATATTTTAGTTGAATGTTGAAAAATAAAAAATTAAGAAAAATTCACAATAATAAAACTTAGTATTATGAAAAAGAAAAAAAAAATAAATAAATATAAAGATAAAAACAAAAATGAAATGAAAAATAGACTTATTAAAAAAATACTATGGGAGAGGAGAGAGAATGTTTTAAAATTTTAATCTTTAAATAAATATAACTTTTACATTTTAAATCAAACATTTACATAAAATATATCAAATTAAAGTTCTTATTGTGATCTTTAATGTGATGTGCATATTAAATATTTTATAGTTAGTCGAATTTAATAATTTTAAAAACAAATAAAACAAAATAAAAAAGATAAAGAAAAAGAAAATAAAAAGAAAAAATATACTCCCTCCGTCTCATTATTCATGACCTGTTTTCCTTTTTGGGCTGTCCCAATATTCAAAAAAATTATCGTCAAAACTTCGGAGACTAATTTGAGGTCTTAAACGATACGATCTCTTCATCTTTAAAAGAGCTTTCTGTGTCCACCAGAATCATCTTAATTGGAGTTATGTAGAAAAAGTTATAACAGTTCTACAAAAGCCGCCAAATATAATGGGTCCAGGGGCATTCTTGGTCAAAAATTTAAAATATAGCTAAAATTTAGTGAGATAATGTTGGTGGGCAGCTATTGGTTTTCACTATTTTCAGTGACTACCTCAAAAATCGCCTCAAAGTTATATATAAAAATGTATAGACAAATTTTCTTCTTCAATCGGATGTATGGGGCTGACGGTCTAGTTCGGCCCGACCCAGTTCGATTTGCACGGTCTGTTTTTTTTTTTTTTTTGCTCCGACCTTTCTCGGCCATACGAAAAGTATCATTGTATACATTATAAGTATCATTTTATGTTATTATAAGTGTATTTGCAATGTTTCATTTTTTTTATATAAAGTAATATTTGTTTCTATAAAATATATTATTTGTGAAGTATCATTTACATTGATCATTAATTTTTGTTTGCTCCGTATTTTTTCTCTCTCTTTTTGAGCTTTGTGCCCTTAGTCTGCGTCTCTGTGCTTTCAAGGGATTTTTCTTTTTTCTTTTATATTAAATCTCAATTTAATAATCATTTACATTGATCAAAAAAATTAAATCGATTTTTTTTTTGCTAAGAGTCGAATTAGGTCAAGCGAGATGGGTGCAAATCTGGACAAGATAAAATCCATCCACACGAAATGAATGAGGCCTCGTTTGATATCTAAGTTGAGATAAAGTGTGATAGTTAAAATTTGGATAAAATAATACTCCCTCCATCCGCGATATCGTTTCCACATTGTGGACGGCGCAAGTTTTAAGAAAAGTGGCGGATAGTAGTAGATAATAGTGGATATTATAGTGAGTGGAGCTTGGGCCCCACAATAAAGACACTTTTTGATGAAAATATAAAGTTAAGAGAATAAAGTATTATGTGGACCCTACAACTATAAATGAAAGTGAAAACGATATCGCGGAATGAACCGAAATAGCAAATGTGGAAATGATATCGCGGACGGAGGGAGTATTGATTAGGTGATTTTTCTTTACATGTATTTGGTAGATAAGATATAATTTTAAGATATCTAATATTTTTGTTTGATAGACGAAATATAACTCTAGATTAAATTAACAAATTACCATTTTAACTTTAAATTAATAAATTTTTTTTAAAAAAAGTTATTTGTGCATCCTCTTATGCTGACACGTGCTCCAACCCCAATTTTTTTTTTTTTGAAAGGTAAAATAATTTTATCAAAGCAGTATAAGGAGTAATCAAACTAAAACACCAAACAGTCTACCAACATCACCAAGCAGTCCAACACAAAACAAAGAAAAAGAACAACACCACCACATAATCCACCAATACAGTACAACAAGGAAAAACAACATTAGGGAGACAAGGGAAAATTAAAGGACTTTGGCCGGGAAACATCTAATTGGATTGGTAGCCCATTCATGTGATGTGGCCAAAATTAAAGGGACTCGTCGCCTTAATCCATCTCCAAGTGCAGAAAATGATACTATCCACCGTTCTAGCAATATAAGGAGTTTTATTTGTCAAGACTCTCCCGTTTCTAGCTTTCCAGATCTTTCAACTTGCACACTGCCAGATACAGTTGAATAACTTATTTCCCATCTTGTTCCCACCCTTCTCAACAAACTCATAGAAGTGATCCAAGATTGAAGACGAAAGAATGAAGGGTAGTCTGAGAGCCAACTACATATATTTTTTCAAACCATACCAAAAAACGGACACTGGAGCAGAATGTGTTCAGAAGACTCCACTTGAGAGGAGCAGAGTGGGCAGCTGTAATCATTGTTCTCAAGGCTAACTCTTCTCTTCATCAGATTCTCTCTCGTAGGGATTGTTAGGTCCCGAGGGGGTCTCGAATAGGTGTATGGGGGGGGGGGGGAATACACCTATGGGCTATTTTCACAAAAATCCTCAATTAGAGGGATCTCAAGATAGAGATCTAAACGAAACTTTACACGCAAACAAAGACACATGTTGACTGAAAACAGTTTTGACCAAACAGGGTTGACGACTGATACTGAACGCTCTTCAGTAAGGAGTTATCAGTTAAGCTACTGTAACTTAACTGATGCACTTATGGGCTTCAGTCGAGTTTGCTAAAACAGAGATGATAACACTCTTTCTGACTATCAAAAGATAGATCAGTCAGACTGATATCATACGCAGCGGAAATTAAACTTAGTTTCGCAATAGCCTCGGTAGAGCACGTTGTTGGTCTTAGGTTTCTCTTTGCCGTTAATAGTATTCAGTTTATCAATTGAAACAACACAAGTAGGAATGTAAAACTGAAAGCGAAAAACAACACAAAGACTTTTACGTGGTTCGGAAAAACCATTTTCTACATTCACGGTCGGTTGATCAGACCAACAATCCACTCCGCAAGTGCTTAACAGGTGCACTGCAAACCAAACCGTATGCTTGCCGGGTGCACACAACCGTACCACTGAAGAAAACCCTTCTTCAGTACCCACGCTTCGCTCGTGTCGGATTTCTCTTGCTTAGCACAACCCGCACTAAGACTCTGAGAGACAGAAAACCCTTCTTACCTCCGAATCACTCAAAACACTCAAATCTTTCTTTTGGAAAGGAGGTTTGAACGAGTGTCAACTATACTGCAAAGAACAAGTTCTTTGTAGCAAGTTTGACCTTGGCTTCTGGGTAAACAGAGGTTTGCCTAAGGTCTAAGAGAATGTATGTAATCAGCAGTGACTGATTTTGACTTTGGAATTCTCTTCTTCGATTCAAGCTTTGGGGAGGTTAAACTTTAGGCTGAGTAGCAATTTCGGCAGAGCTTCAACTTATGTCGTTGAATCGGTGAAGATTGAAGTTGATCCTCGAGCGCTATTTGTAGGAGAACTCTTGAATAGATCCGTTGGCGTAGAGCGTCCTCAAGATTTCTTCCGTTGGAGAGCAATTCGAATTTAGGCTGAGGCTTCAATCTTCGAGGTTCCTTGTCTGGTGGAAACGGCTCTCTTGAGGGACAGGAGATGTGACGTCTCTGATAAAGTAACCACCAAATAGGAATGACCTCTGCAGAGATAAGATACTGAGATCTCTGCTTTTAATGCGGCTGTACTCTTGTGAGTACGTGGTTTCCTTTGAACGTTGGAAGATCAGTCCGAGGAAGAATGATCAACTGATACTTGACTTTAGTATCAGTCTGTGGCACGCATTAAGTAATCAGTTCCAAACTGATTCTTCAACTGATACTTCAGTTGGTATCTTCAGTCTTCAGTCTTTAGTCCTTCGGTCTTCAGTCTTCCGAACCGCATACTAAACTAGAAACGAACTCTAACACTTGAGTTCAAAAACTGTTCTAGTCTATTACAATTAAGACCTATGAATTTTGGTATCATCAAAATAAGGATTAGGATATTCCACAAGATTCCCAACAGGGATTCTATCCAGTAGGGTTTTCCAAACGTAAGATGATACTTTGCACGGGATGCATTTCATTCAAATGAACTTGGAGGCTTTCGGGATCGGGTCTTCGTGAAGAAGAAAATACATCTCTTTTGTTGAAAATTTTCTAAAATTTGATCCATTCCACGAGATAGAATCATCCCCAACCACTTCTATTATTAATTCCATTTTTATGGAATTTAAAATGTCTTATGTTTTAAAGTTATGTGTAAATAAGTAGTAGAATTTCCTATTTATTTACATGGTAAAAAATGAATAGGATGTTTTAAAAAAAAATTGGTGCATGATTTTTATGCTTAAGTGAACTCGTGATTTTAAGTGATACTAAGTATTTAGATTTGTGCTTCATGTATTGATTGTTTATGTGATTTTACATGATATTATGTGATTAGTCACAAGGCTATGGTTGGTTTTGACTATTCTTAATCGAAACATATTTTATGGATGCTAGAACCCTAAAAACACTAAAAGATACCCTAGGTACGTAGAAATAGATTTTGTCTTATGACAAATTTCTTCACGAACTTACCGACTCTTCATCAATAAAGGTCCGGGCGACAGGAAGTGAAGCCGAAGAAGAAGTGACTCCACGCCCGTTATAAGAATGCAATAAGGTGGGCATTACTTTTACTATACGTATATAGAGATCCTCTGTGTGTCGTAGGCCTCTTATACGAATATATGCATGAGATGATTTAACTGTTAATTTCAGATTTATATTATGCTGACATGATAAATGGCTCTTATGAAATGAAATGTTTACGAAATGAAATGAAATTAAATGTTTATGAAATGATTGACTGCCAAAAATGTTTATATTTTTATATGTGTCCTACATGTGTTAGTTCGCCAACTTTAAAGGAAATTAAATTCGGACCCTATGCTAGACGAAGGTATGCTAGTACGGGTTAACGTGTACACTCATGGAGACCGCGAGTCTCTTGCGACCGGTCTTGGCATCCGTGGGAGGAGGCCTCATTCCCGGCGCGTGACAGAAAGGATAGATATGGATCATATAGACTGAAAATGGGATGCGCATCCACCTTTATGAAAATGAAATAAATGTTTTAATAAGCACAGGTCTTTCAAGAAAATCCTTGTGTGTTACTGTTTGGCAGTGCAATTTATATATGTATGCATGTTTGTATTTCGGCTTATGCCAGTGAGTATTTTTATACTCAGCCCTGCATGTATTTCTAAATATGCAGGTTGAGCAGGCGATGGAATGGATTGGTGTTGAGCGGATTCTCTTTTGATGGTTATGTAATGAAACGTTGAGTATACATCCCCATATGCATAACTCACATGTATTCCGCTGCAAACACTCTTACTTTGTTATAATTCCTACTTGAACTTATTATATTTTGTTTTGGTTAACTTTCACTTGGGTTTAGTATTCTCGACATGATCGTTTGTAAATTACCCAAGCAGTTACATATATATATATATATATATATATATATATATATATATAGAGAGAGAGAGAGAGAGAGAGAGAAAGGTTAAACAGAGAATGCTAAATATTTAGAGAATAGAGAATTCGTGAAACAAAAACGAACAGATCTACAATTTTTACGAACAAATCAATGTACCGCATGAACAGCAATTTGCCCCAGGTTCGAATCCTGCTGGTGGCGAGTTTTTCTATTTTTTTACTAAATACGTCAGTTCGTTTGTTATGTTGATCTGTTCGTAACATGTATAGACTTGTTCAAAATGAAATATATAATAATTCTCTGTTTAACTTGACCCTATATATATATATATTACTAGTTTGTTTGAATGAATGTTGTTTTCTTGAAATGTTTGACAAATCCCCTTTATTTCCGTTTCTTAATTCTCACCCCTAGTCATAACCCTGGTTAATCCATCCTTAGTGATAGTGGGCTGTGACATTTTCACCCACCTGGAACCTTGTATCATCAGTGTACTTCACTTTCCGAGTACACAACTCCTTTGCGTCTTCCATCTACAAGCAAATTTCTCCTGACATCGACAAGTTCTACCACCGCCATATCCTAATCGCGTCGCCACCGCCATGCTCAATCCGCCGCCGCTGTTGCCATCATGCCCAATGGCATCCAAACTAGGCAAAAAATTAGCACACATACATTCAGGTGAACATTACAAACAATTGTCGGCCATTCCGTACTCTTCACTCAACATAAATCATATCGGTTTTGGAAAACCCCAAATTTCAACTATCAATTATTGCGGACAAAACATATGAATCAAAGTTTAGAATGGTAAAAATGCACCATGTTCTCGTCAATCAGCTAGATGATGCCCAGTTCGCCCAACCCTGCAACAGCTATTACTTGGTTGCAAGTTCAGATGGTGCCGATGGAGGAGACGAGGTCATATCGGTGTATTTGGGTGGAACGATACAATTGCAGATTCGAACTTATTTCAAGGGGTAAAGATGTAATCGAAAAAATAAATGTTGTTTACTTGTTTATGCCTTGAAAATGTAACCAGGGATAGACGAGTGATGTATATTCGAAGTGTAACACTCGGGCCTTTCATCAATAGCGGGCCCTGGCTCTTGCGTAACTAGGCTACCAAGCACGCGAATAATGCGATATACCTTTTGAATATATGCATATCTTCCCTATCAAACAACCCCCCCCCCTAATGAACGGAAAATCACATCAAATATATATTTCATCTTTTATATGTGTTGTTGTTAGAATGATGGATACTAATTAAAGAAGATGCAATTTTAATCCATAATTAAAATTAAGGTTTTCATTGTGATTTTGGTCCCAAAATTTGCCTTCTGTTGTGACTATGGTTGATGATTTGTGTGTTTTATTATTTTTCGAATATATCACAAGTGTTACGTATGGATTTTTTCACATAATCTGAATCATGTATTTAATGACTCATATTTATGCTATTTTAATTTGTGAATAGATAGATGTTTTTTTTTTTTTTGAATTAAAAAGATAATTTTTTTCAGATACACTACAATTTCATATTTCTAGGCTGGATTATATCTTTGGATTTCTAAAAAGTTGAATAAGTCATTGTTGATTATATGTTAGATTGTATCATTGGATTACTAAAATGCACCGAGACAGCCATCATTTTCAATCATTTATTGGACCAATTTTGTTTCTTTTTGTTATATGTCAGTATGTCGCAGCTTGTGGTTTTGCTTAGAATGGGCATGGTGGGGTTTTTTAGGATGATAAAGTATATATAGGGCGAGATTTTTCGACATACTCGAGTATGATGTGTTTGATTGTGAAGACGCCTTCATCAATGAGTTGATATTTGTTGATTTTGGATATAATAGCATGTTCAGATATGCTTTCAAGGATAAGGATAGTGGGGAGTTTGAATTTGTGAACGTGGAAGATGAAGCTGACGATTCAGATTTTGTTAGTTTGGCAATGAAATATGTGGATGACAAAAAAATGCTAGAAATATATTGTAAATGTAATAAAGAAAAGCAGACCGATGTGGATGAGATACGAAAGAAGAAAGACATCAGGCTTCAAGACCGGGCTGCAAATGAAGAAGCAGATGAAGCTGAGGATGTTGAAGATGTCATTTGGGAATTTGATGAGAAAAATATTGAGAATGATGAAACCACAAATGATGGGCTTGAAGATATATATTGACTTTTTTGATGAAGATGATGAATTCATCGAAGCTGATGTTGATTCAGATGCATCGTGTGACAGCTTGGATGATGAAGGGCAAAAAAAGTTGAAGTCTAAATTGTACTCGAATGGAATTCCATTCAATGATTTGAAGATGGAGCTCGGTATGAGATTCAAAGATCCAAGAGAATGTCAAGAAGTTATTAGAAAATGGGCAATGGCTACAATATTAAGTGGACAAAGAGTTCGCATGGGAAATTACAGGCCGTTTGCACTGCGGGCTGCCAATGGAGATTATATGCGAGCAAGATCCATGGAGAGCCTACCTGTATGATAAAGACTCTAAGTGGTACACATACATGTGTAAGAGTACAAGTTAATAGACAAGTTAATTCCAAGTTTGTCTGTGATCATTTCATGCCGAAGATCACAGCCAACGCAAGCACAACAGTGAAAGAGATGGTGAAGGAGTTACATTTGACTTATGGTTGCAAAGTTGGAGGCAAGAAATGCTATAGGGAAAAATGGATGGCACTGAAAAATATAAGGGGTACATTTGAAGGCCATTAGGCTAATTTAAGGAGCTACGTATTAGAGTTGATGAGGACTGACAAAGAGGGATGATTTGAGCTGAAGACGTACTTGGATAAGCAAGATAAGCCTGTATTTGAACGGTTATATATAGGTTTTTCAGCTTTAAGGAAAGGGTTCCATGTTGGCTGTAGGAAGTTCATTGGCTTTGACGCTTGCTTTTTTTAAGACGGTCTTAGGAGAAGCATTGGTAGCAGCGATTTCTAAGGACTGCAACAACAGAATGTATCCCATAGATTGGGCCGTGGTTGAAAAAGAAGATGAGGAAACTTGGTCATGGTTTTTCGAGCGCCTATTTGAAGCGCTGAACATATCAGACGGATTAGGTTGGACATTTATGAGTGACAAGCAAAAGGTAATACTAAATATCATTCATTTCGGTGTATTACATTTAAAAATAACTAATAAATATATTTAACTACAATTTCAGGGTTTAATTAATGGGATTCAAAAGCTTGCTCCTAATAGTGAGCATAGGCACTGTGCTCGACATATATATGCTAACTGAAAGAAGCGATTTGCAGGCCCTAAATACAAGATATTATTTTGGAATATAGTGAAGGCCACGAGCAGGGTAGACTATGAATGGCATCTGAATGAAATGAAGAAAGAGAGCGTCGCGGCAGCTGCTAATTTTCAAGAAAGAGGCCCTACTACATTCTATAAGGGTCTGATAAATTCTTATGCAAAGACTGATGTGGTTGATAATAATGTCTGCTAGACATTTAACAGTTACATATTGAAGTGTAGGGATATGGTTATTATTGATATGCTAGAAGATATTAGAGCGAATATAATGACCAGGTTATATGATCTTTCCACTAGTATGGAGAAAAGACTCGACCTTTCTGATTGTCTTTGCCCAAATATTAGGAAAAAATTAATTAGGTCATAGGTTGTTGTTCGGTTGTGTGATGTTAGGCCTGCTGTTGGGGGTAAATTCAAAGTGCATATTGATGATGACTCGCATATTGTTGACTTTGGAGAAAAGGTTTGTACTTGTAGATTATGGGAATTGACGGGTATTCCATGTTGCCATGCATTGAGTTGCATTTATCATATTAGAGATGACCCTACAGCCTAAGTTGATCAATTTTATTATAAGTGCAATGCAATTGAGTGCTACAAGTTTGGGTTGAGTCCACTACGGGGTCAAAGGTCTTGGCCAATGGTTGCCGAAGCCCCTATTTTGCCTCCAAAATACTCAAAACCAGTTGGTAGACCTAAAAAATAAAGGATACGGGGGCTTGATGAGCAACGGAACACTAAGAAAACCAAATGGCCAACGACAAGGTTGAGAATGTCATGCAAGAATTGTGGAGGCTTTGATCATAATAAGTGAACATGTAAACAGGCTGCTCGAGTGAAACAGGTTCGTGATGTGAAATATTTCTAACTTCAATTTGTTATATTACAAGTGTATTGAAGCATAATAATCCATTGAATTATATCAAGCAAAGAGAATTGCAGACGGTATGACCTACTCGTAACTATAGTATTTAAGTTATAATTATTTATCATGGAAACACATATTAATGTGTTATTTATTGAGCAGGCACGACAAGGATATGGTGTTTTAATATAAGAAGAAATAGGGAGTGTTTATGTCCGAGTATGGTTAATACTATTCATTTTAATCTCTCTAATGAAGCCTCTATTATTTTGTACTCACTTACATTTACATGCTTTTTAGGATCCTGGTACATGTCGTGTACATTTTGTTAGTGGATATGATGTGGCCGCAACAGCTGTAAGACCTCCAAATAACATGAAGAACAGAGAAGGGAGCACAAGGGGAACGCAAGAGAGTCAAGTTGAAAACCCCACACCACCTTAAACTCTTATTTTATTTTGTGTTTTGGCATCGATTAGACTATTTCAATATAAAAGAAGAAGGAAGTATTGTCAGACTCAATTTTAGCCATTTTGATGTAATAATGTTTAGACACTTGAAATGTTTTGATGGAAAATCTTGAAACAATTGCATCTCAAGTTGTATGTTTGTCACTAATGATAAACAAGAAAAATAACAGGTTTTCTAAATTGAGATGAGGAAATTGATCTTAGGAATTTCCGTAGTAGTGGTGTCATAGATCATAGGACGAAAATATATTTTCTAAGAGATTCCACAAGATGCGTTTTTCACGTAAAGTTATGTGTTCTTCATATTAGATGCCATAATTTTTTCGGGACACAAATAACCAAACTTTGAAATGATAGGTACTTATATGCCATAACTCTATATGTTGGAGCATTTTTGTTAAAACTATGAAACGATGGGACAAAATAAAAAAATTAAATAAAAAAAATAAATGCCACATCAGCAAATTTCCGGCATTCCACGTCAGTACTCAGGTGCCGGATTTTTTTATTGGAATATAAATGACTAAACTCTAAAACGATGGGTACTTGTATGCACTTATCCTTAGGTTAGGACATTTTTGTTAAAACGTTAATTCGATAGGACAAAATCGAATATTTACCCTTATTTTTATTCTATTAAGAATGCATTTAATTTTAAAGACGAATCATTAGTAGACTAGCAGCACAATTGTCCCAAAATACACTTTTTAAACTTTTTGTTCCATTATTAAAAAATTTTTCCCATAAACACAATTAAGGGTTAAGGTACAAATCCACCCCTAGAGCGTCTATCCCCCATTCTCGACCTTGACTCAAATACACCCCCAGAGTCCATAAAAAGAGTGCATTTAAACCCAACAAGTTAACGGCCGTTTCATGCCTTTAGCTTGTTGGGTTTAAATGCACCCTTTTTATGGACTCTAGGGGGTATATTTGGGCAAAGGTCAAGAATGGGGATATACGCACAAGTTAATTTAATTTTTTTTTTTTAAATTTCCAAGTGGGACCTCTTGCTCGCCAGACGAAAAGAAGTGTCATCGGCAATGACATAGAGGCATCAGCATTTTCAGGAGAAGGAGGCGAGGCATAGAACAACGGCCTCACCAATTTTCGGAAGCTACCGGCGACGACATCGCCGGATTTTACAGAGAGGGACAGTGGCGTCAGGAGTCGACAGACGAGCACCAGCCTTGCCTAGTCCTTCAGCGGCAAACTTTTATAGGAGAATTAGGGCTCGATTTGGGTATTCGAAATTTCACAAGAGAGAGAGAGAGAGAGAAGAAGGTTGTGTGTGATTGAGAGGGGAGGCCAAGGAGCTCGCCGGCAGCCCACTCACGCAGATCGCCGCTGTGTTCGTGGCGGCATGGAGGAATAGGCACCTTGAGCTGCCCTCCGACCCCTCACTTCTATTCAACGTCAATGAAACTCAGAGCAAGAAGAAGAAGTAGATGTTGCCCCACAGCAAGGAGTTCCGGTGAGTTGCGATTATGTACGGCGGTGCCGGAACTTGCAGCAGGCGCTTTTGGGTCCCACTGGAAAAATTAAAAAAAATAATAAGTTAATGGCAAGAAACGGGCGTTAACTTGTTGGGTTTAAATGCATAATTTTTATGGACTCTGGGGTGTATTTGGGCCAAGGTTGAGAATGAGAGGATATACGCTCTAGGGGTGTCTAGTTTAGGGGTGGATTTGTACCTTAACCCTACAATTAATTATGATACACAGTGATAGTATATTGTGATAAAGCTTAATATATATAATCTTTTATCTTAAAAGCATGCTTTATTTTCATCACAATAGTAAGTTATAAAAAGTATTAATAATTTAGATCAGCTTTTTGACTAATTTTTAGATTATGAATCATATAAAAAGTCATTCCTATATATATTCATGGGATAATTACATCTAAAATACACAAACTTTCACTTAATCTAGATTTTTGTATATAAACTAGTAAATATTTTATCTTCAAATACACGAACTTTTAATTATTTTGAATTTTTCACGTGATTGTCAATTACCCCTAAATTAATATCATTGTGATTAGCTGATGTGACAGATTAATACATTGCGGTCAACTAAAGTGATATGAGCATCCAGCTACACCATTTTTTTTTTATATAAATTAACAGTATTAAATAAAGAAATTTAAACGCCGCGCCACAAGGGACTCGAACCCAAGACCTTTGGCCTTAGACATTAACTCCTTACCATTTAATTAGTACATCGATTGTTTAAGCTACATATAGACATTTCAGACCTCCGTTTCAATATTGATTTAGGAATAATTGACAATCGTGTGAAAAATTAAAACAATAATAATAAATTTGTATATTTAAAGATAAAATTTCTAATTTATATACATAATTTAAATTGAAAGAAAGTTTGTATATTTAGAAGAAATGGCTCCTGTATACTTTAAGAGACGACTTCGTGTAAACTTGCTTAAGCCCTCACACTAAATTACTAAGAAAAATTATCTCTAAGTGCATTCCTACACAAATCCTTTGAACCTTTGCAAAAATCTTAATTAATTTATAAAAGCACTAAACTACATATTTAGTGACGTGGGCAACTTAGTTCTCCAACTAATTAACTGCGTGTTTATGGATTTTATATTTAGTAATGACATCTTTTTCAAAAGTACTTTTTTCTTCAATTGATTACATAGACAAGCAAACATACAAACATAATTGTGCTTGAAATTTTTTGTATATATATAGCAGCTGATGCCTAATCTCTTCTGTCCAACAACCGTGTGCTCATGAAAAGACAGACACATATTAAAAAAAAAAATTATAATTAAAGGTTGGCTCGAAACGTGCAGATAATATTTTTAAGTCCAACGCAGGCTTTTCGATTAGAATGCCACTAAATTTCTTAAATTATCAATATCCCAAACATTGAATTTTGCATATACGACTTTTACATCAGGTCATGAAGTTCTTGAATTTTGAAAATTTTGTAATTATATGTATGATGACATTTTCCATATTATCAGCATATTGAAAATGAATGTATGTTGTGGTACTGTCATATGAGTGTAAATAAATATATATTTGATCATGCTGCACGTCGATTTCTGTTAGTCAAAAATATAAATTATGCTATAAAATATTGCAAAGTAATGCAGAATTGCAAAGTAATTACGTAGGTTTACTTATAAAATGACACTTTATCCGTCCAATAAATGGGACGGAGAGAGTATAAGATAAGATTAATATTTCTTAATCTTAGTGTAAAAGTTTAAAATATTTTTTGGAGATACAATCAGCAATGAGACTTAGAGGGTGTTTGACTAAGCTTACTATAAGTTCTTGAAGCTTATAACATATTTCAACAATTTATAATAAGATGCAATTTTATAAGAATTTATAAGTTGTTAAAGTGTTTGGATAATTGAGCTTATAATATAAAAAGAGCAATTTTTAGTTAGAGAGAAAATCTTTGTTAGGGAGAGAAAATGAAAGAAAAACGCAATTAGAATGATGTGATGAAAATAAACAATTATAGTAGTTGAATTATTTTTGGAAAATGAGTGTTGCTTATAAGATAATTAGAAAATAAGTTGGGGTAGATGAACTTTTCTGGGGGGAGGGGGGGTTTATAAGCTCTTAGAGCTTATTTCTACAACTTATAAGTTCTTTAGCAGCTTATTTTGCCAAACTCTTTGAAAGAACTTATAATCTTCTAAACAACTTATAAGCTATTTTAAAGAGTTCATAAGCTCAGCCAAACACCCTCTTAAACTAATGACCTTGCAAGAAAGAGATTTTGTGCATCACATCTTGTCACTTAAGTCAGGCCTTTTCAATATCAATATTATCTTCCTCCACTCCATTTACTTGATTAATTTAAACAATTTTTAATACTAGTTATCGTAATCTATATAATATATGAATAAAGAGATTTAACGACAATTTTTTCCATCAAATTTTTTCTCTCTTCTCTTCTCCTTTTTTTATTTCGTTCTTTTTTTAAAATCGTCAACTTCGATTTATTAAAAAATATTCAATATGAATGTTAACCATGACAAGATTTTTAATTTGATGTAAAAATTATAAAAAAAAATAAAATAAAAATTGAAACGAATAAGTCATGATCGTTTAAAATGTCATTTTGTTCATATATTTTTAATGTTGAACATCCTACTTTTTTTTATGTTGGTGAAAATGTAAGTAGATGTCACATTTTTTTCTTTCAAAAAATTTACATGATTATTTAATATAACATTTTAAAAATTTACATATATTTAAATTAATAGTTTTTTGATGCGATTTAGGAGAAGGAGATTATGTTGATTCATTTTAAAACTTTTTAATTTCAAAAATAAAAATTTTATAAGTGCAATTGTATTAGTTTTAATATAATAGCTTTGGGTTATTTATCTATAGACTTTTAATAATAATATAGTTTGAACTTGTAAGAGTCCAAAATTATTAATATTAAGTGTGAGTTGTTAATTTTGTTATAATGATGGTTTAGTCTTATTTGCTCAAAGTGAGATTGACTTAAATTATTTTCTTTACAATCTATGAATGTAAATATTATTATACGATACTCATTAAATTTAATATTATACTCATTGACTTGATAATATTGTTATTATGCACATTTTCAAATCAACTACTAATATTTAAATTAATAGAAATTATTTTTTGTTACCAATTAATTCATACATGATGATATCTTGGCATTTTTACATAATTTAATTTTGTTTAAAATAATAAAATATATCATGACACATGCATCGTATGGGGGACTTACTAATTAGAGTCTTAACGAAGGAGTTGGAATATGAGAAATCTAACGAGAAAGAGAGATAATTAATCTTGATTGAAGAGAATATCATATAAGGTTAAGTAACAAATAAGCCCCTAACGTAGAGGTCCTTATCACTTCTGGCACCTTATGGCCAGGGGGTGTCAACTAAGCCCCTAAAGTACTTAATTTCTGTCAATTAAGCCCTCCGACTTAACGGAGTTAACACCATTAACTATTTTAATTTTTTTATTATTATTATTTTGTTTGTGGTGGGACCCGCGCCTTCTTCTTCGCCAAGCTCGCCGGAAACTCGCCGGTTCACCACAAACACGTCGGAAAACTAATTGAGGGGGCTCGGTCTTTCTCTCACAACGCCTTCGATGGAGAAATCTCCCTCAACGCGCGCACACACACAGTACAGCGTGCCGCCGCCGCCGATGTAGTCCATGCTCCCGACCACCGCCTGCTTTCCCTCTCATGCTTATAGTTTTTGTCCACGAATACCAGGGCAGGGAGTGGTCATTGTCGTCATCAGTTGGAAGACGTTGTCGCAGCTAGCATTTGAAAGAGGGTGGAGGTCGAGATCTGCAATCTAGGGTTTTGCTGAAAGGGGGGGATGGAGGCGACTGAAATAGCGGGCGGTGGGAGAGGCGATGACGGCTGCAGTCGTCGCTATCGCCGTCGAAAATATCAGAGAGAGAGTCGAGTGGTCGAGGAAGGTGAGGCGGTGGCCGTGGTGGTGGCAGCTGCCGTCGATGGAAAAGAGGGCAGCGCTGCGCGCGGGGCTTGAGACGCAGGCAGCCCCTATATTGTGTGTGTATGTTCGCGTTGAGGGAGATTTCTCCATTGAAGGCGTTGTGAGATAGACCGAGCCCCCTCAATTAGATTTCCGGCGTGTTTGTGGTGAACCAGCGTGTTTCCGGCGAGCTTGGCGAAGAAGAAGGCGTGGGTCCCACCACAAACGAAAAAAAAAATTAAAATAGTTAACAGTGTTAACCGTCCGTTAAGTCGGAGGGCTTAATTGGCGAAAATTAAGTACTTTCGGGGCTTAGTTGACACCCCCTGGTCATAGGGTGTCAGAAGTGATAAGGACCTCTACGTTAGGGCTTATTTGATACTTAACCCTATCATATATCGTGAAATAAAATCAAAAACTTGAAATATCTTTTATTTTAATGGCGATAGAGTACTAGTATTCATTTATTCAATGGAAATTATTCCTATAATAAGTAACTACTTTTAAAAAATGAAAAATGAAACGATCTTCTTCCACGCAGAGGCAAAGTTAGGGTTTTTTCATTATAATAATTTTCTCTCTTCTAATGTCCACGTTCGATAAATCATATTTATATGCACAATAATTGGATTTGGAGCCAGGGGCGGATCCAGGATTTGAGGTTGGGGGCTGAATTTATTGATCTACGACGTCTGAAAATATTTACACGGGGGTTCGGGAGCGGGAGCCCCCGAAGCAAAAATTTTTTAGCATTCCGTACACTTTATTTTCATGCATTTTTTGACAATCACTTAATATAATAGATAATTGTTTGCAATTCAATTAATTCAACATCAAGTAGATTGAAAGCATACAAAAACATACTTTCATTGTTAATAATTAGTAATTTTACTTTTAACTTTAGAATGGACTCAAATTCAACATTAAAAATTAAATTAAAAAAAGGATAAAAATAACAAATCAATGTACAATGTGAAATAATTAATATGGATAGTTGGATATACTATAAATAATGTATTTATATTTTTTCTTCTATTTCTTATTTATATACATATATAAAATAAAATATATATCTATATTTAAAATAAATAAAAAAACTCAAAAGGGGGCTTCAGCCCCCCCCATCCGCCACTGTTTTGGAGCCATGACGGCTTCAAACCAAAATTGGTAATGACACATAAAACGTAAAAATCTCTTAAAAATATACATGCAACAGATAAGATCACAGATTAACCAATTTAATACTGAAACAAAAATTTGTCTGCTTACAAATAAATCTACATTATCGTATGACGTACGCGTCATGCACATTATCAACATGTATAATTATATAAAATACGTAATAATTAAACTTTGAAAAAGATTCAGGAAGAAGCGCTTTTGGTCCACCACCATTTATCTTTTTGTTATTGTAATTACAATTAAATCTAATTACTTAGTGCTCGCGCCATCAACTAATTAAAGGAAATTTGTCTGCCTTTTGTGACGCCAAACTCCAATAAAAACAAATAAATTAACATGTCAATGCTTTGGATTAATTAATTAACTATTAATTAAACTGCCCAATTAAACTAATGATTAAAGGAACCTTCATGGCTTTTTGCATCTTCAAACTCGCCTATATATATATACACACACACCACTTCTCTGAGCTCAAAACACACACACAAGCTAAAGGCTCAATTCAGCTTTCTAAATCCACACATTTAAATTTAATTATTCTATTAAAATTGAATCCATGGCGAGAGTTCATCCGAATCCATCGGCAAACACTTGTTCTTCTTCTTCTTCATCATCAGAGAAGGAGACGTTCACGATCTGGATGAAATCCCTCGTCTGCCATGGAAATGGCTGCACCGTCTTTAATTCCGACGGAGATGTCGTTTTTCGAGTCGATAATTATCAGCAGAGATGCAGCAGCAAGGCCTTTCTGATGGACTCCGCCGGCAACATCCTCTTCTCCTTGAACAGAAAGGTAATTTCACCTCGATTTGCAGAAATTAGGGGTCTTAATTGGTTAATTTTGTGTAGAAATTTTGTGAATGTGTATACATCTGAAACTGATGAGTAATTGGATTTGCAGAAATTAGGGCTTTTTGGAGATTGGGAGGGCTTCAAATGGATCGATTCCGTGGTCAGAATGGAGAAACCGTGCTTCCGAGTGAGGCGGAATCACGCGATTTTGAGAAAGGATAACTCGTGCGTAGTTTCTGTGGGATGCGATGAAAACAGCTATACAATCACAGGATTTGAAGGGAAATCGACGCTGAGGATCACAGACTTTTCAGGCCAGATTTTGGCTGAGGTTAGTTAATTAGTCTATTTGCATAAGCATTAATTCATTCATTAATTCTGTGTTTTGCGATGAAAAAGAATATGTCAATAATTAATCAAGCAAAAGGTGATTTAATTTGCAAATGAAGATAATTAACGATTTTTTCGGTGATAATTTTCAGGCTACACAGAAATTGTCAGCAGAAGGAGTTGCTTTGGGAGATGATGTGTTGAGATTAACTGTGGAGGCGCGTGCGGATCAGTCGCTTGTGATGGCGCTTGTGACAGTCTACGGCTTGATTAACAGAAAACTCTAATTAAATTAATTAGATGATGTACATAGGTGAAGAGTTTGATTGGATATAATTAATGATTATATCCATATAGATACACTGTCAAAGTGACAAAGTGTAAAGTCTTAGGTAGAAAATGATAGTTGGGATCCTAAGCTACCTGCATTTTGAGAGTGGGGGAAAGTGAGTTTTGATAGTTAAATACAGTTTTGTCTTTGTACAAGTTACTTTTTCTTCCAAGTAATTTAGAAGCAGAGTTGATGTTAATTGTGTTTATAAATATTGGAACTTTGAGTTTTTACTTAATTTTGATTTTGTATATGAGTTAAAAATTTCATCTTCAACTAATTTTTTATTTAATTTTCGGTGAATTAGTGTAATCGTAATAAATTGAAGTGACAAAATAATATCATCATGACTAATTGAAATAATGTAAATATCCAATTTTATCGTTTGATCTTGAATGAGCCTTATAGACATTTCCGTTATCAAAATTGAAGAACTATACTTCCTCTGTCTAATTAAAGATGGCTCGTTTTCTATTTTGAGTCGTCCTATTAAAGATGACTTATTTTCATATAAGATAGTACTAATATTTAACTCTTACAAAATTGTGGGCCCTATTATTTTTATCCAATTTACTCATTCTTCATAATCTTCGTACCAAAAATAAATGAGTCATGCGCTTAATGTGACAAAAGGAGTATATGTTAATGGGTTAATTGCCTCTAAATTCATAACGTTTACATGGAATTGGTTTTTGCTCATATTTTAAAAAATTAGCCTCTAAATACATAACCTTTCATTTTTGTCTCGTTTTTGTCCCGTCACCGATTTTTTCTTACGCCGGCACCGAAAATTACACGGTGGCAGCCGGAAATTGACACATAGGCGTATTATTGACATGTGGAAAAAAAATTGAAAAAAAAAAAAAAAAAACCCACCTTCTTCTTTCCCCTTCCCCCACCCCCACCCCCAAACCCTAATTCCCCTTCCCCCTGCCGGCGCCGCCACCCTCTGTCGCCGGCGCCGCCCCTTGCCGTCGTCGCCACCACTCTCTCAGCCTTCCGCACTATCAAACCTCTCACGCTAGCCAACGCCGCCGAATCCTCCGGCGGCGCCTCCGCCAAGCCGGCCTCCACGAATCCAAAGCTTCGAGGCGGCGCCGCAGGCGATGTGTAAGAAGGAGCAGACGAAGCTTCAAAGCTTCGAGAACGTCTGGGCAGATCTGAGCTTCAGATCTATCGTCGTCTTCATGTTCTGTGCGTTGGGGGAGGTGGTAGCTGCGGAGGGTGGGGGAAGGGGAGGGGGCGGCGGCGACGAGGGGAGGGGGGGAGGGTGGCGACAGCGGGTAGGAGGGGAGGGGAATTAGGGTTTGAAAGTGGGGAGGTTGGGGAAGATGATGATATGGAATTTTTTTTCTTTTCAATTTTTTTTCACATGTCAATAATACGTCTATGTGTCAATTTTCGACTGCCACCTTGTCGATTTCGACTGCCATCGTGTAATTTTCGGCGCCGGCGTAAGAAAAAATCGGTTACCAGACAAATTTGAGACAAAAACGAAAGGTTCTGTATTTAAAAGTATATTTTTTAAATTAGGAGCAAAAACCAATTCTGTGTAAACGTTATGAATTTACAGGCAATTGCCCCTATGTTAATTGACATAAGTAAGTATGCGTCAACTGTTTCTTGAAACTTTTTGGACCAAATGGCAACTTTATAAATTTAAGGATGTGTTATCCTTAATTGTAAATTTATCATGAGAAAATAAAAGATAAAAAAAAATATCCATTTATAACTATTAGTGTTTTGCTCATTTTCTGTAAAAGTGAGTTTCACTATTTCTTATTCCTCATTTTCACTCCAATGTGGGATAATTTTATTATGAGATATTAATGTGATAATATTATCCCTGTTTAAAGTGAAAAATATGATTAAGAAATGGTGAAATTAACTTTTACACAAAATGAGAAAAAAAAGAAGAGAATTAGAGGAAGAAAAATTATTTTTATTCCTATTTTTTGTGATAAATTTATAACAAATGAGAATGCAAGTAAAGGGTTAAAACACAATATCTTGAATACTTGGAATCAATGGATTGGCCTTTTCTTTTTACTCATTTTCTGTAAAAGCTGAATTTCTCTCTTTTTTATTCCTAGTTTTCACTCCAATGTGGTTCCTACTTAGAGTGAAAAGTATGATTAAGGTGAAATTAAATTTTATAGAAAGAAAAGGGAAAGAAAGAAAGAAAGAAAGAAATTTAAAGAAAGAAAATTTATTTTATTTTTATTTTAATGTGATAAATTTATAATAAAAGAGAATAGGTAAAAACACATTTCCTTGAATCCTTAGGATCAATGAATTGAACTTTTCTTGAAATTTCAAATTGTCCAAGTAACCTAACTGCAATATCAAGAAACTTGATTTGAGTACTAAATTGAAAATTTCTAAAGACAAATTACTTCTACTTAAAGGTTGCTTTTACTTTTATGGATAAATTTATCCATAGAAAATTATGGATAACAAGAATTTATGCCTTGAAATGTCTCATTTCCTTTCCAATATTTGACACAAGAGCATTTTTCCTTCCTTATTTTCACTTCAAGGGTGAATAATATTATCACACCAAAAATAGAGGGATAATATATATCATCCACCCTTGAAGTGAAAATAAGGAAGGAAAAATGCTTTTGTGTCAAATATTGGAAAAGAAATGAGACATTTAAATGTATAAATTTTTGTTATCCATCATTTTTCATGGATAAATTTATCTATAAACGCAACCAAAAAGTATATCTTCCTTTTTATATATTAGACTCCAGTCCATGAACCGCATTTATAAGACTTGGTTCAAAGTCCCTTTATCATATAGGACAACCTAATTTATAAAATAAAAATCACAGCAAATGTTGAAAAAGGAGTGAACTCAATGGCCCTTCAAATTTTCAATTTATGCCCCTAAACATGTTTGTTGAGCCAGATTCGTACATAAGTGCCAAACTCAATATAATAATGAATTAAAGAATTGGAAAAAGCTTGTTCAATAAATTTATTAAGTATATATATGCATGTTCTATGACATGAGAATTCCTATAAGCTTATTAGATGAGGACTATCTAATTTCCGACATATTAACTAAGCCGTTTCATTATATAATATATGTACTTATAATTATTAATAAGAAATAATTTATAATTAAATATCAACTGTTCAATATTATTGCAAATTAAACTTTATTTTTTTTAGAATTACAAGAGGTATCTAGTATATAATCAAAGAAGCAACTTGCACGCAGGTGAAACCTCTACACCACACGTAAGCGGAATTGAACCCAAGACCTCTTACAAAGAAGAGTCTTTAGATGCCTCAGCTTTGTCACTTGAGCTATGTCTCATTGGCTATTGCAAACTAGACTTGATGTTTAAAATGTTTCAATAATATTCCAACCTTATGATATGTAGCAAATTCATCTATCTTATTTTTTTATTGCAGGAGAATTTGGAGCTCAGATTCGGACGTAAATTATATGTTATTCAAAATTACATGACTATCTCAATTGTCCTATTGTGTTGTTTATTGTATCGTCGAATAATGAAATTGATAATATGAGAGAAGAATCCAGACAATAAACTTCAAAAGTCTTCAATTATATTATAGTTTCGACGTGGAATGGACATCTAAATTTATCTCCAAACTTAATTAAAAAAATATATATGAGACATAAATTTATTAGTACAAATTATAAGGTTGAGACATTGTTAAAAAAAAAATTAAAAGTTGGGTGGGTCTAATCCGCAACAATGTTGAAAGGTTGAGATTAACAATTAAATAATGATTCAGTTTTAATTTATTTCTTGAACATTGTAAAATTTAGATAATAACATTTACAATTTAACACACTTTATTATTAAAATGCGATTTTATAAAAGAACCCAAAAAAATGAAAAACGAGCCTAAAGGAACCCTTGTCAGCACAGAGAAGCTGACTAAAGGCTGAGCCTCATTAAAACATTTTTAAAGAAAACTCAATGAAAAAAACCTTAAGAGCATGTTTGTTTGGCACGGATTCTGGCCTGGGAAAGTAATCTGATTCCAAAATATTAAATTCCTATGTTTGGTTAAATTTTTATCAGTCAAGGAAAGTAATAAGAATCCTGAAAACAAGAAAAGTAGTGCAACTTTCCAGGATTCTTATTCCCTAGCTTTTCTTAGGTATTCTTTTTCCTCATTCTCAGGATTCTTACTTATTTGTATTATTTTATAATAAAATGTAAATTATAATTTTTATTGAGTAGGTATTTATTATTATTATTATTATTATTATTATTATTATTATTATTATTATTATTATTATTATTATTATTATTATTATTTAATTAGTTCATAATTTATTTAAGCAAATTATAATGTAATTCTCATAACTATGTATCAACTTTATATTATTATTATTATTATTATTATTATTATTATTATTATTATTATTATTATTATTATTATTATTATTATTATTATTATTATTATTTAGTTCATAATTTATTTTAAGCAAATTATAATTTAATTCTTAGAATCATATACTTCATTAAGAAAATCTCATACTTTATGTAAATTATTATTATTATAATTATTATTATTATTATTATTTAATTAGTTCATGATTTATTTTAAGCAAATTATAATGTAATTCTCATAACTATGTATCAACTTTATATTATTATTATTATTATTATTATTATTAATATTATTATTATTATTATTATTATTATGTAAGAAAATTTGAATTTAATTTTAGAATTATAAATCATATAATTAACCTTAATAATGTACTTTGTTGTTACTAAAAAAATTAATTAGAGAAATTTATTATAAAGATTAAATTACAATTTAATTCTTATATATATTGATTAATTATATTTATTTAATGATACAAATCCAGAATCCTAATAATTATTTTTGGTATTTCCAAACACTGGAAAATGAATCTATTAGGATTCATTTTCCACGGAATCATTTTCCTGGGAATAACAATCCCAATTCACATTACTTTCCTGGCAAACAAACATGCCCTAAAGGGAAAAAGAGTACTCGTCTAACCTGAAAACAGAAGACGGAAGCAGAACAAAACCATAACGGTGTGGTGAAGCTTCAGGAGCTCCGGCATAACCATCGTCACAATTTAACACACTTCAAACAGCTGAAATCAGCACGAGAAAAATGTGACGTTATATATTGTTTAATGCAGTCTAATTAATTAAAATAATAATTAGAATGGCGGGAGCTGATTATTGGTTAAAATTAGCACATAGCTAAAATCAACGACTACTTTGAAATGATTAGCAAATGAAATAAGTCGTTCTCGACCACATCGACATTTGGATAATCAAGGCATATAAAATATTTTTATTTGGATCAAGACATCATGTGCTTGTGATGGGAATTATGTACATCAGTTGTATGTCAAGCGAAGAGATTATATTTAAAAAATGCTCTAGAACTTCATCTCTGACTAATAATGATTTTAAATTTGTTTAATTTGATAGGAACTTGGGTTACTTCGCCTAACATATGGATGAATGACCAGAAGTAAAATATTGCCTACTTGCCTTGAATTTCCTAATGAAAATTCTGAATACCATATTCACGTGTGATCAATGCAATTTATCTCATAATTTGTTCTATTCCATCATGTTTCATTATTAATTTCGTTATTTTTATAACTATTTATTATAAAAAGATATATACAATGAACCCTAATTAATATTTATTTTTTTTTCTAAGAAAAAAGACTTCATTGCCCTATTTCAATAGGTCTCAAGGTATGTACACGGAGTAATTTTTTTAAGGTATATTTGTGAAAAAATAAGTATGATAAAAAGATTAATTTTAATTGATAAAGTAGGATAGAGAAATTTTAGGGTTGGTGAGTTAGCTAGGTTATAATTAATGAAATATAGTGATATATGGCTAAATAATGAGTTACATTGAGTGTTTATTATGTATTGAATTTTTATTTTATGTAATGGTTTATTATTGAAACGGAGTGTCCAAATAAAATAAGGTGGTATGTTGAAATGAGTACGGATGTAATAATACCCTAACTTTAGATTATTAACTATAATAATTAATTATTACTATTAATTTAAAATCTAGAAAATTAAATAATTATAAACCTTAATTAGGCAATTGAATTGGTGAACCTTAGTTAATTATGTTAGAAGTATTCCAAAACATAGTAAATTAAACTAAAGAAAAAAATTACTAAAATTTTAAATATGAAACAAGGAATGAGACATAAAAAATTTGAGGATCGGATCCCGGCCATATGATTTACGTTAATAATACCATCACTCGTTGTTGTTGTTTTTTTAGGCAAAAAAAAATACTATCACTCGTTAATTAATTTGATAATAAGCGTCATTTGATTTTAAATAGTAGTATATGTTATATTTTTTTGAAACTAATAATTTAGTAGAGAGGGAAGAAACGCCCCACCCACCGCCGTCGCCGTCGATTGTTGTGCCTCGCCTCGCTGTCGCCGTCACCGTCGATTGCTGCGCCTCGCCTCGCCTCGTCCTCGCCGTCGCCGTCGATTGCTCGCCTCGCCTCGCCATCTCCGTCGATTGCTGTGCTTTGTCGTCGATTGTTGCGCCTCGCCGCACTGTCGATTGCTGCCGACCTCGCCTCGCCTTGCCATCGATTGCTGCCGACCTTCCTCCTCATCGCTCGACTGCCGCGCCTGCCGCCGAACTCTGCCCACCACCGCTTTACCCAGCAGGGTGACATTCTTAGTGGATGCGAATCATTTTAGAGCTTGCTGTGAAAACTTGGATCGGAATTGAGTGACAAGTGAGAAGACCGGCGACACCACCACTTCATCGTGCTCGCGACGACGCCGACTCGCCTCTGGCAACGGGAGTTGCAGGCCATCAACCACCAACTTAAAAAGAGAGACATCAGCTGCCGCAGATCACGATCGGCTCCCAGCTGACCTTCGTAGCAGACCTCCGTAGCAGATCTTCGCAGCAGCAGACAGGTGCCGATGACCTAGCAGATCCAGCAGTTTTCCGTAGCAGATCGGCGCCGATCTTCACAGTAGCAGACCAGACCTTCGCAGTAGCAGACCGGCGCAATCCGCTCCCAGCAGACCTCCGATCGGTTCCCAGCTGACCTTCGCAGCAGCTGAACGACGTCGTTCCTGCAACACCCAGCAATCGGCTCTCAGATCCGATGCCGATTGTGCTTCCAGAATACTGATTGTGCTCTGGTTTCTCCCAGATCTCGAGAACTTTCTCCGCGGCGACGATTTTCCTCTCTACGGTACAGTTAAGGTTTCGTTTCTCGACTGCTTGGTTGTTCTGTATGGTTCTGTGAAACTGGATTGAACCGATGTGATTCTATCTGCTGTCAAATTAACATTGGTGGTTTAAATGGAATGGAGAGAGGTGAGGAAACGAAGGGCTGGCCAACTTTTTTCCGAGAGAATACCGACAAGACACCAAAGATACCCAAACCCTAGGAACACAAGCCTCAGTTCGAGAAGAACCTTTAATGGAACAGACGGTGGTAGATTTGGGAGGCAATCGACGAGGGGAGAGTGGAATGGGAGGGATAAGGCGATCACCACTTTCTTCGTCAACAATTTGCCAGACGGCTGCAGCGCGGATTTCCTGAGAAGAAAGTTTGCCACGATCTTGGAACCTATCGAAGTTGTTTGTCCAAAAAAGAGGGATTTGCGTGGGAAAGCTTTCGGTTTTGTTAGGTTCGGGGGGGTGAGTTTTCCCGATAAGTTGCTTGCGGATCTTAACACGCTATGGATCGGCAGCTATAAAATCAGGGTCTATAAACCAAGGTTTGAGAGAGAACTGAGGGCTGAAAGGCGGGAGGATCCGAAGCCTGATAAGAGTCAGGAGAAACCTCGTGTTTTTGAGAGAGCGGACAGGAAAGCTGGAATTTCCTTCAAAGATATTCTCACGGGGAACGAAGGAAAGGAGACACGAGCGGAAGAAGTACTTCACTTCAAGCCAACGGATGAGGAGAAAGCTTGGATACAGGGGGCAGTTACCGGTTTTCTGAAAAAGGAGTTCTTGTGGGAAGAGGTCAAAGACGAAATCATGGGAGAATGTTCGGGGAAACTGAAAGTTTCGACAATTGGAGGGAATTTCGTTCTCTTTCAGAGTGCATGCGGAGATCCAACTGAAGAAATCCTTAAAGAGATGGACGAATGGTTTCGGTTCTGGTTCTCGTGGAGTAGGAAATGGAAGATTGGCGATGTTTCGCATCAAAGAGTAGTCTGGACCAAATGGGTGGGTGTGCCTTTACATGCATGGAATCCTCGGTTCTTCAAAGATGCATGTGCTAGCTTTGGTGTGGTTCGTAAAATTCATGAAGGTACCGCGACAAAGGAAAAGTTCGATGAAGCCTTCATTCAGGTTGACACGGGCCTCCATTCATGCGACAGACTTTTGCATTGCGTGATCGAGGGGACGTGTTTCAAAATTCGTGTCGAGGAGGTCAGAGATGCACCCAATCTCTGCGTCAGATGTCAGGTGGAGGAGGAGAGGACGGAATCGGACTCCGATTGGTCTTCGGAGGAGGTCTCAACGGGGCCGGCAGATGCTATTATCGAGGATGACGAAAAGAAATTTTACAAAAGCGGCAGCGTTTCATTGTCCCAAGAAACAGTCTCTTTGATTCCAGCATCGTGTGACGGGGGTACAATCGAGGGCACAACCGAAGGCCAGTCCAGTAAAGAAGAGGAAGGCCCACATCATCTAGAGAGTGGCCCAGGAGATAAGGAAGCATTTTCGGCCCAACCCTTTTTTGACTCTTGCGGTTTGGTCTCCTCGAGCCCCCAAACAAGTGGAAAATCAGCGTCTCTTTTGGTGGAAGAAGTCACAGTGGGAAGGGAAGATGGATTTGCGGGAGGTCAGGTGGGAGAGAGTTCATCCTGTCAAGTTTTTGCCAAAGAAACGAGGCTTTCAGCCGCGTCTGGATCGGAGAAAGACAAAGAATGCGAGGGCCAACCACGACAGTCAGAAGATAAGGAGAGAAGCATTTTTCTTCAGGAAATCACCGAGAAAGAAACCGCTGGTAAAGCTCTAGAAAATAACAAAAAGAAACAGAGCAAGAAATCGAAGAAGGTGAGCCAAATACAGGGAGATAATAACGGATGGGGAAATTTCATTGCGGATCTGGAAACCGAAAGTTTGGAAATTTGGAAATTAGGGAAAACTTTGGGGCTTTCAAGCAAACTTACAGATCAGGAGATGGCAGCGCAAATTGAGGGCCAAGAGGAAGGCAGCGTGAGGACAGAAGCTGGGAGTAAACCAAGTAAGTGTCCATGAATTTTCTATCATATAACATTCGGGGCCTTGGGAGTATTGGGAAACAGAAAGATGTTAGTGAGATTGTCAAAATGCAAAAAATTGACTTTTGTTGCCTTCAAGAAACAAAAATGACTGAGTTTGATTCCTCGGTGTGTAACTCTTGGTGGGGTATTGATAATTTTGATCTTGTGGTTCGGAATTCTGAAGGGCGGTCTGGTGGTTTGGTTAGTGCTTGGAATAAAAATGTTTTCCAAGCTTCTAGCAAATGGGACGTCAGCGGGGCTGTGGTGGTGAATGGAAAATGGGTTCAAGATGATGTTGTGTGCTGCATCATTAATGTCTATGCACCAGTTGGTTCGGAAGAGAAATCTAGACTTTGGGATGTTATAAAAAATATAGTGGAACAAAATGCCGATCGCAGTGTCTGTGTGATGGGGGATTTTAACGCAGTGCGGAAGAGGGAAGAAAGAGTCGGAAGTGGGGATTCTTATGGGGCAGCAGATGCAAGAACCTTCGACAGCTTTATAGGTGATAGCGGCCTTACAGAAATCAGATCCCAAGGGCGCAAATTTACGTGGTATAAGCCGAATGGGATGTGTAAAAGTAAACTGGATAGATTTCTGGTTAACGACGAGTGGCTGCGTCAATGGGAGGGGTCGACGGGACGTGGTCTGCAGCGCACCATTTCGGATCATTGCCCTATTGTTTTGGTGTCAAAAGCAGAAGATTGGGGACCAAGGCCTTTCAGATTCCTCAATGTGTGGGGGTCACATCCGGAGTTTGAACAACAGGTTAGGAAAGTGTGGACGGCGAACGGAATGACGGGATGGAGATGCTTCGTGGTCAGTGAAAAATTGAAGAAACTGAAAACGGAATTGAAAGAATGGAATAAATCCACTTTTGGGAATATTGATGAAAGGATACAGGTTTTGAAGATTGAATTGCAAGCTCTTGACCAGAAAGATGAAGAGCATGGGATTGAGGAGTCTGAAATCATTCGAAGAAATGAAATCCAAGCGAATATTTTCCTACAGCTGAAAGACAAACAAAGGGTCTTGCAACAGCAAGCCAAGGTTCGGTGGCTCAAAAGCGGTGATCTTAACACGGGCTTCTATCACCGAGCGATTCTTGGGAGAAGGAAAAAGAATGAAATCTTGGGATTATACTTTGGAAATCAGTGGGTGTCTAATCCAGGGGAGGTCAAATCCAAAGTCCGGGAACACTTCGAAGTCTTCTTCAAAAAAAGGACACGGAATCTGCCAAACCTCCCCAATGATTTCCTCAAGAAAAAACTCTCCGATGAGGAGAGCAACTGGCTGTGTAGGGAGTTCGATTTGGAGGAGATCAAGGAGGCGGTGTGGAACTGTGGTGGCGACAAAAGTCCGGGTCCAGATGGGTTCACGTTATCCTTCTGGAAGAATGCATGGTCGACAGTAAAGGATGATCTTCTCCAAGTTCTGAAAGAGTTTTTCGAGAACGGGAGGATCCCCAAAGGAAGCAATACTTCGTTCATTGTACTTATTCCGAAGAAGGAAGGGGCAGAGAAGCTGGATGAGTTCCGACCGATCTCCCTGATCAATAGCTTATACAAAATCATTGCAAAAATCCTTGCAGGGAGGCTGAAAATGGTGATGGGGTCTATTATCTCGGACAAACAGTGCGCTTTTATCAAAGGTCGGTTCATTCTTGATGGAGTGGTTATTCTCAACGAAGCAATTGCGGAAGCCAAGAAAAAGAAGATTGGTCGTATTTTCTTCAAGATCGACTTTGCTAAAGCTTACGACTCCGTTCAATGGGATTTTCTTGATGCTTTATTCGGTCGTATGAACTTCAATCAGAAATGGCGGAATTGGGTGAAGGGATGCCTCGACTCGGCGTCAGGCAGCGTGCTGGTGAACGGATCATCCACAGGTGTCTTCAAAATGGAACGAGGTCTTCGGCAGGGGGATCCGTTGTCCCCTTTTCTCTTTTTAGTCGTCGCCGAAGGGTTAAATGCCCTGATGGAGAGAGCTACTGATCTCCAGCTCGTGGCTCCGGCTGTTCTGGGGATGGATAAAATTTCTGTGTCGCATCTTCAATATGCAGATGACACAATCTTCCTGTTGGCAGCTAACGAGGGGAATGTGACTTTAATTAAAAGGATCCTTCTTCTCTTCCAATTCCTTTCAGGGCTCAAAATCAACTTCGACAAGAGCAACTTGATGGGAGTTGGTGTCGAGAATGCGTGTTTAAGGAGGTGGGCAGGATATCTCAACTGTAAGGAGGGATCTCTTCCTTTCAATTATCTCGGTATCAAGGTTGGGGGACGGATGAATAGCAGTGTGGAATGGAGTTGCGTGGTGGAAAAAGTGTTGAGGAAAATCAGAGGTTGGAAGAAGAAATCTCTTTCTTTGGCAGGGCGTATCGTTCTTGTGAAGTCGGTCCTTCAAGCCATCCCAGTGTTTCAATTGTCTTTTTCCTTCATTCCTAAATCGGTAATTCACGACCTCAACTCCGTTTTTGGAAAATTTTTGTGGGGGGGAAGTGGCGTGTCTAGGTCTATTGCTTGGTTCAAATGGAAAGACATGTGTGTCGACAAGCTTCAAGGGGGATTGGGCTTTCGAAACATTGAATGGTTTAACAAGGTCTTGGTGTTTAAATGGGTGTGGAGGTACTTGGTCGAGAGGGAGGCGCTGTGGGTCAGGGTGATTAAATCCTTGTACGGGGATTTGTCAAGAGGGGTGGGAGGGGAGTGGAGGGTGGAGAAAAGGGGCGGGATGAAGGGATGGTGGTCGAAAATTGTTGGGAGAGCAGGGAGGGAGGAAGAAAAGTGGTTTAGTGGCAATATTCAAAGGATTATGGGGAATGGTAGAGAGGTCAGTTTTTGGGGTGAGACGTGGGTGGGGAACAGCCACCTCAAGATCCTCTTCCCTAGACTTTTTAATCTTAGTCTCTTTAAAGATGGTAATGTGCAGGAGGCTGGGGAATGGACGGAGGAAGGATGGGTGTGGGATCTCAAGTGGCGAAGGGAGCTGAGGGAGAGTGAGAAGGAGATGGAGGAAAATTTGAGGACAGTCATTGGGGCGCTTTCTCCTTGCCTAGAACTTATGGACGGCTGGAGCTGGAAGAACGCAGCGGGGGGGAACTTCTCGACTAAAGCGGCCTATGAGGAGTGCGCAAAGGCGGAAGGTGATCATTTTGGGAGACACATTGAAGCTACTGCCCAAATGTGGACGGCACCGGCTCCTCACAAAGCCAGAGTGACAGCTTGGAGAAGCATTTGTAACAGGCTGCCAACCTGCGAAAACCTTCTCAAAAGGAATGTCCTCATCCCAGCCGAAGAACAGTGGTGCAATGCATGTGTGTGGAGGGAGGAAACAGCTGAACATTCTTTTCTCCATTGTCCGAAAGTCGATCGCGTGTGGGACAAAATCCATCAATGGATTGGAATGGAAACGGCTAAACCACAAAAAGTCGAAGATCATTTCATTTCTTTCATTGGAGGAGGAAGAGGTAAAAGAAACAAGAACTTCCTTAAAGCTCTTTGGATTGGGACTGTTTGGCTGATCTGGAAGTATAGGAATGAGAGTAGGTTTGAGAACAAGAATTGGGAGGTGTCCAATCTTGTTAATGAGGTCAAATGGAGGCTTTGGAGCTGGAACAAAATCTACCATATTGTCGAGTTCAATGTTTCTTTTACCTTGTGGTGCTCTAACGAGTTCGCACCACTTGTTTGATGTTTTTGGTACTCCTAGTACCACCCCAGTTTTTTAATGAATTTTTTATTGATCAAAAAAAAAAAAAAAAAAAAAAAATAGTAGTATATGTTTCTGCATGTGAAAAATGAGATGATCTCCTAAAGAAAATAAAGAGATACATCATTTGATTGCTATATATATAGGAATATTATACATACATACGCATATCAGCATATGTTATGCCGTTTTTGTTATGCGCTTTTTGTTTAATTAATATATAGTATTATATATTATATATATGCTATCATTTCGACATTTTTATTTCTCTGAAAAATAATGCACTTAACAAACTCTAGCTAACTATATATATTATGCAGACATCTGAGCAACTTGGAATATAATTACTAAACTAAAATCGGATACTCACCTAATTACAAGATAATTTATTGCCACAAAAGTACACTTACTTTATACATTAAGTGCAACAACTCTATAGTTTAAGTGCAATGTTCTTAATTTTTACGTTAAATAATTTTGTAATGAAACTAGACCCTATTTTGAGATTGGATCAAATAAAAATATTTTTTATGTACAAATTACAAACCTTTGCACTTAACCTAGCTATAAAGTATCAGCACTTTAATTGTTTTGAGTTTGAATTTCAAAGAAAGCATAATTACATGATAATTAGTAATTATTACCACAAAATATATACTACCTTAAAATGCAGTAATTCTATAGTTTAAGTGTAAGATTTTTAATTTTTATATTAAATGAATTTGTATTGGAACTCGAACCTATACATATCTATATTTACATATAGTAGTCCTAGCAGTAATTTATTCGATCGAAATTTGAAAATGATATATTATACGCAACCAATATTGATACGGTAGTGCATGATAATTAAATTGTCATGTATGTTAAAAAATTTCATGTGTCATACTAACTTTTGCTTGAAAATAGTAAATTCTAAATGAAAAAAATGATCGAATGAATAATTGTAAGCAGTAAGAGGTGGTCTCCTGTACACCCAGGTGTATGATACATTTGGGTTGTACCTGATTCGGATCATGATCCAGTTAAATTATTTTGACTCATTTTTTATTAAAATGACACTAACACTAACATGATATTGGAATGACACTAACACTATTTTGTTTTACAAATGACACTATTTCGATAATAACACTAACACTATTTTATTTTACAAATGACATTATTTACAAATGACACTAACACTATATTGAAATGATATTAACACTACATGTAAAATGACACTAACACTATATGAAAATGACACTAACACTATATCGAAATGACACTAATACTTGACATTTGGATAGGATAGTTCAATTGAACTAAATTTGAGTCAGAATTCGAGTCGAGTACGATCCAGATGTATCGTACATTCAGATGTACAGGAGATTTTGTGAAATAGTAAATGAGTGACAGCTTATGCAGCCTGCTGCATCTATATATTTAGTGCAGGTCGGATGTGGTTGGGAATCATTATTAAAATAGCAATTTATTTTGCCTACGAGCAAAACCTAGCTACTTCATTTCGCTAATTGTGACAGCAGAAAGTGCGTTTAATTAATTAATTATTACTAATTGACTAAATATTTCAGGTTCTAATTAACTAGTAAAATTATGTTTATTAACTGTCCCTTCAAGAAAACACACCTACAAATAAAAATAAAGACACAATCATTGGTTCTTTCTTTTTCTTTCTATATTGTTTGTTTATTAATTTCCATTAAATATGTAAAACATAAACACCAATAAGGCGATAAATATGAGACATTTGCAAAAATGCCCACATCCTTATAAAAACTTGTAAAATTGCCCACTTTCATAAACAAAAGTGGACAATTTTACAAGTTTTTATAAGAAGGGGGCATTTTTCCCTATTAACACGATAAATATTGTACTTCAATATATATATATATATAGGGGAGAGCTAGGTACGTATAAATACTTTTTAACATATAAACTATTACTCCTTCCATTCATAAAAAATGGGGCACAATTACTATATTTGGTGTCCATAAAAAATGGGGCACTTTCCCTTATAAGACATGGGCCTACCACTTTTCCTTATATTTTATCCTTATCAATACTCCTTATTTACAAAAAAATTAACTTTAATTAAATTTCAACCACTCATTTAAAATAATGGTGGGACCCTATCTCCACTAACCACCAATTTTATTAAAACATGTGCCCAAGGAATGTGCCCTATTTTTGGTGGACAGATGGAGTACAAACTAATTAAAATGTATGAATTTTATGTAGAACACTTATAAATTCTATTTGTAAATTGAGAAAAATAAATTTTTCGCTACCTATGGGATTCGAACTCATGACCATGAATTCATCATTCCAACAAGGTGATGAATCAAGAGTAGATCTGGATGATCTAAGGGCTGAAAATGGTTCTTTTTTTTATTTTAAGAAGTGTTTTTGTTTTAGCCAACCCCCCTAAACTAAAACTAAAACATCTCTTAGAATATAAAATAGGAATCATTTTCAGTTCTTAAAACATCATGATCTACGATTGATTCATCACCTTATTATATATATATATATATATAGGGGAGAGTTCAATGGAGACCACTCCCCTATATAGAGAATGAAGACCAAATCTGGTTCCTTGATCTAACTTAATCTAATGGTGGTAATTTAATTGATTAAATTTATTAATTTTCATTTATTTTATAATCAAAAGGTTAAGCATGTCATTTTCTATTTAACCCTAATCTCACTCACTCTCTCTCATTCACGCTCTATCTCTATCTCTCTCTCTCTCTCTCAATCACTCTCCCCCCTCCCCCCGCCGCCTCCCCAATCCCCTCCATCTCTCCTACTGCTCCGCCGCCTCCCTCCCCGCCACCTTCCCAATCGCCTCCATCTCTGCTGCTCCGCCGCCTCCCCATCTCTTCTACTGCTCCGCCGCCTCCCTCCCCGCCACCTTCCCAATCGCCTCCAACTCTCCTGTTGCTGCTCCGCCGCCTTCCTCCCCGCCACCTTCCCAATCGCCTCCATCTCTCCTCCTTTTGCTCCGCCGTCTCCTCCTCTGCTCCGCCTCCCCAATCGTCGTGGGCGCCTCCTCATCTGCTCTGCTGTACTTCGATCGGCGGCAGCAACGACCGCAAATCCGCCCAGCCGCCGCCTCCCTTTTTCAGATCTTACATCGCCGTCGCCGCCCTTGCTCCTCCGGTGAGGACGCCGCCTATCGCCCTTGTTCATCGATTTTTTCCATGTGTTCATCGATATTTTTGTACTGTGTTCGTAGAAAAATATAATGAACATGATAATGTTCATTGTCATGTTTTGTAGTGTGTTCGTAGTGTGTTTGTAGAAAAAAAATAAATGTTCATCGATTTTTTTGTACTGTGTTCGTTGAAAAATAAATGAACATGATAATGTTCGTAGAAAAACAAATGAACATACTAATATTCATCAATATGTTCATAGGAAAACAAATGAACATACTAATGTTCACCTATTATGTTCATTGACGGGTCAGGTCCCAGAATTGGAAGAGAATAATTTTCGGGATTTGTTCAACCAGATGCCATAATTCGTGGATTTGAGTGGACGTTTTTGCCCTTTTTGGATTAAATAAATGTAATTAACCATTATTTAATTACATGAAAAATCAAATCAGGAAATAATCTGGATCATTGATTGGATTGAGGTGAATGGCCTTGATTTGGTCTTCATTCTCTATATAAGAAGTGGTCTCCATTGAATGCGACCATATATATATATGGGCGCGCTCCAGTGAGACCCCCTATTTTTCGTGTAACATGAGGACAATGAATAAGACATATAATACTAATGAACAAGACGTATATCTAACGAACAAGATGTATATACTGATGAAAAACAAAATTTAAAAAGTTGGTAATGAATAAAACATATATACTGATGAACAAGACAGTATATACTGATGAACAATCAGTATATACTGATGAATAACAAATTTTCAAATATTCTGATCCCTTCAGGATTCGAACCCAGTGAAAAAATATCTCCTTCCAGATACAATATCAGCCATAAGATTGATAAAATAAACGCACCAGATCGTGCCCTAGATCTCACTAAAATTAGGGGGTCTCATTGGAGCGTTCCCCTATATATATATATATATATCTTCCGACAACCGTGTGCACGGAAATGAAATGATTGACTTAACAAAGCTTATAAAAATGCTATGTACATAATTTAATAATCTAGATAAGCAGGCTTCAAAGCATTAGCATAAAATTTCTAACTCAAACGTGCAGATATTAATATACATCTAATAAAGTCAAATTCAGCAGCTGCTTCCTCCAATCTGTCCTTGTGATTTTTTTAATTAAACATTTGAAAAAAAAAAAAAAAAACAACAACATAATTCTGATCAGCATATTTAAAACCATTTTGAGTTTGTGTTAAGGTGAGGCAAAGCCATTTTAGAAGGGTGAGTTTAATGGCCAAAGTATACCCTAAAAGATCGATGATCCAGGGTTGCTCCGATGAGTACACGTCATCAGAGACAGAAGTCTTCACCGTTTGGATGAAATCCCTCGTGATCAACGGCAACGGCTGCACCGTCTTCAACTCCGAAGGTGGTGTTGTGTTTCGTGTCGATAACTACCAAACAAAGTCTACCACTGAAACCCTACTCATGAACTTGCATGGTCAAGTGCTCTTCTCCATTAGGAGAAAGGTACTATAATTAAATTAGTAATATTTATACACATTTGTATTAATGGGATTGTTCTTGCAATGATCATGTTGATTAATTTTGTTTCTTGATTATATGTGTTTTTGCAGACACTAGTGTTTTTGAGAAGGTGGGAAGGATATAAATGGCATAACTCAAAGGTTGATAGAGAGGGAACATGGTTCAAAGTGAAGAAGAAGTGGAAATTTTTTGCAAGTGGATTAGTTTCTTGCCATGCTGTCTTGAGATGTAATAACATTACATCAATCTTGAAGATTTTGGGATTTCAAAGGAAACTGACGTTTAAAATTATGGATTGCGAGGGCCGAGTGTTGGCAGAGGTGAGTAATTTAAATGATGCATGGTTAATTATGTGGAATATTTGAGGTTGAACTTGATTGTTAATTAATGGCTGTTTTAATCATGAATTTAATTGTTTGATAAATTAATTAATGTGTAGGTGATAGGAAAGGAGACAGCAGGTGGAGTTGCTTTGGGAGATGATGTGCTAACTTTAGTAGTGGAACCGCAGATAGATCAAGCCTTAGTTATGGCTCTAGTGATAGCCTATGCTATGGTCAATAATAAATTATAAATAATAGTATATATATGTAGCTCATAGTTATAATTATATATTTATTATTTTATTAGCTCATAATTTTTAGAAATACGTCTGCGGGAGGAGGAGTGATTAATAGAGTAATTTTTATTTTTCCTCTCTTTTTTTTGAGGAATTGATGAGCTTTTTTTGGGGGAAATTAGGGTAACACGATTTTTTTGGAGTGCATTTATTTGGATTCAATGAATTAACTCCGTTCTCGTAAAAGTGTAAAATTTATGTATACAAAATTAAAGGGTTAGTATTAATTATCAATTTGTGGCGTACATTTTGACGTTTTTATTTTAGTATTATTATTTTTGGCGGAGTGGGGAGGGGATGTGAATGTGCATCTAATTATCAAACGGATTTACATGTTGGACTCTAACAAAAAGAAATATGTAATGTAACAAAAATATGACGCCAAAATTTTGATCCATTGGCATCTTGTGAAAAAAAGGGGGCAAAGCTTTTTTTTATTCATATTTATGCAAAACACGCAAATTCAAACAGGATGCATGAGATTCCGTGTTTGTGTCACTGTATTCCATTATTTATGTTTATTATTTTATTAATATTTAAAAAAAATACTAAAATCTATGATAATATTATAACTTATATTTAATTTTTATTTTTAAAAAAATTAATATCATAACTTTGAATTTATCAATTTACTATTAACTAATAAAAATAAAATTAAATAATACCTTAATTGGATGGAATAAACTCTAGTTACCAATCACAAAATTATATTAAAACATATATACTCCTACAAAATTGAAAAATTGAAGAAAAATATGCAAGAAAAAAAACAACGAAATGAGACACTAAGTGAGGTAAACTAAATCTGAAGTAAATTCGAACCATGAGTAATTAATAATCCAACATTAAATAATATATTTTTTATTTAATAAATTTTATAAATAAATAAAAAATTTAAAAATCGCACGACGATGGACTCGAATTCAGAACCTTAAACCTTCGACATTAACTGCAGGTCGTCACCAATGCACACAAATACTAGTGTTAGGAGTGCCATACTGATCAATAGAACGAACATGTCATAAATGAAATGCTGCAAGATAATTGGACCACTAGTGTATTTATTTCTTTTCATGGAATAATTGACTCTTTCAACTTAAAACGTGCATCACATTATTCACATATATAAATTGAGAAGATTCCAACTCTAGATTAATTGAAATTTGAACCAATGAGCTGGTGAGGATTCTTTGTCAAAACAAATCAGCTAATCAGAGCATCCGCATTGGCACCTCCTTGATAGCCTCCTTAATAGCCTATTTGATAGTGGTTGTATTATTGAGTAGGTAGTGCTGCATTGGGGTTCCTTGATAGCCTACTTGATTTTTTTAGTTTTTAAAGAGGAGAAAGAAATTTTTAAAAAGGAGAAGAGAATTAAAAAAAAAAGAAAAAAAAAAAAAGAAAATCACTTGAGCATACTCGAAAACTCGAGTAGCACTCGAGTAGCTCCTCCCTGCAACGCCTACTCGAGTGCAATACTCGAGTTCGAGTAAGGCATCGAGGATGCCGTTGCCAATGCTCTTATAGCACATATTGGGCCTCTATGATTTGTTGCTTAATTGGAGAAATTCCAATTGCTTTCTAAATCCGGAAATAGATAGACGTGCTGACAGTTTAAACATTAAACTAATCATGGCCTAGATTAAATTGTTTTATTTCCGACCAAGAATATTACTATGTTAAACTAAACAGGAAATGCGCAGTGATTTAGCCGCCCACGTTTGATTGGGCATTTTTAGAGATTGGAAAATGATTCTAATAATTGGAGTCAATTACTTATTGTTTGATTTGGATGATGAAATAATTATTACCTTACTTGAGGGTAACTCAATCACCCAATTTGTTATCCCTTAAAATAGAGGGGAAACAAAAGAAAGTGAATCCATTACTAATGATTCATTTTCATTGTTAAATCAAACACCCAAAAAGTAATGTTTATTGTTACAATTCCACTCTTTTATTTGATTTCATTCTCTTTCCATTCATCTACTTGAATCAAATGAGCACTTAGAGTTTTTATTGTAATGAAAATAGTTAAGTACGTGTATTCATGGACGGAAGCAGGAGGTAGGGGTGAGCAAAATATCCGAAATTCGAATATCCGATCCGAACCAAACCGAAATTTAAAATTTGGTTCAGACTTTTCGGATTTTCGGATCGGATCGGATTGAATTTAAAGCAAATTTTGGATTTTCGGATCGGATCGGATTGAAACTTTAAAAATCCGAAAAAAAATTCAAAATTTGAATTATATTTATAATATTATAATATTATAATTAAATATATATAGTTATTAGTTTTTAAATAGTTAAATATTTCTAAATTCTAACCCTATACTCTCATTTTGGTTTATTATAATTAATGGCTCGTTAATTATGACCTTAATTTGATTGTAATTATTTAATAGGTTAGGTTGACATCTATTTCGGATTTATCGGATTTTTTCGGTTTTCAGATTTTTTTTAACACTTCGATTTTTTTTTTTCACATTTCGGATCTTTCGGTTGGGATCGAATTTTATCCAAAATTTTTCGAATTTTCAGATAATATGATTCGGATCGGATTGAATTTTAGGAAATTTTTGGATTTACGGATCGGATTGGATCAGGCAAAAATTCGATCCGAAATTCGAACGCTCACCCCTGGTTAGAGGTGATTAAATTTGTTGAAGTATAATGTCTGAATTTAAAATATTTATACGAGGATTTGGGGGTGGGAGTCTTCGAGTCAAATTTTTTTTAGCATTCTATACAGTTCATTTTTATGTTCCAGTAGAATTTTAATGGACTTAACATTAGAACTCAATCACTTGTATAATAAATAGTTGTTTGTATTCTATAAATTCAATAAGAAGTACATTAAAAGCATATAAATACATACCTATATGCATTTTTTTTAATATTTCATCTTTTAAAAACCAAAATAATTTTTATTATTAATAATTTATAACTTTACTTTAACTTGAGAATTAACTCAAATACAACATTGAAAATTAAACCAAAAAAGAGAAAGAGAATAAAATCACACCATTAACTAATATGTTAATTACAAGAATAGTTTAGAAATATAACATACAATTAATTATACTTCATTATTTACTTTTATGTGTAGATTTGAAAATTAGACGATCTTACCTTCAAAAAATAGAAGAAAACCATGACTTCAACATTACAAATTTGGATTTTCTCTACATCCTTATAATTGATTTTGTAAAAAATCGAATTCCTATCTTTCCATTTATTTTGGCACACTTTAAAAAAAAATTATCTCATTTGTAAAGATACTTTCTAAAAATAGTATGTGATCCTTACTTTTTCTATACACATAAAATAAGTGGGCCTTATCCACTTCACACTCTTAATCATTGATTCTTAATTTCTATATTCAAAGTAAATGTGCCGAGATAAATGGGAAGGAGAAGGTACTATATCAATCTACTACATGTGAGCAAAACTACGGTGCCGGATTGTTGAGTTGTATTGCCATAATCAGACGTGGATTTCCACTGCTATTATTTGACAATGACATTTAATTTTATGTATGGCTGGAGAAAAAAAATAAATTATGTAAAAGACATCCTTTTTCTTGTTCTTGGCAATTCTTTGATTATAGGTCCACATAATAAGCTTTTAATAAACATAATTATAGCCTTGGGTCAGTGTTGTCTGTCCAGTAAAATCATTCTATTAATTCACAATATACAACGTAAATAATATAATTATAATTATAGTAAATAATACTACATCCGTCCTAATATAAATGTCTCATTCCTTTTTTGACAATATATTATGTCTCTATATCTAATATTTAAATAATTTTTATCAATTCATTTTATTTATTTTCTACGTATTTCTTAATCTCCGTGCCTAAAAGCCATGAGACATTTATATTGGGACCGAGGGAGTATATATTTTCCGTAGGCTATATGTTCATATATATATATATATATATATATATATATATATATATATTTAATGTATGTTTTTTTGAAATTACATATATATACCATGTACTCCCTCCGTCCCATCGAAAGTGGTGCGTATTTCTTTTTGAACTGTCCCACCGAAAATGGTGCATTTCCTTTTTTGGTAATAATTTTACACTACAAATAATGTGGTTTCACACACATTTACACACCTTTACACTACAATCTTATTCTCCTTAAATTTCGTACCCAAAAGAAGTGCACTACTTTCGGTGGGACAAATGGAGTATGTTATATTTACATTTTGTAGCCCGTTTAGCTAACAACACACATACACTTTTGTTGAAATGGTTGGCCCAAACTTAAGTCTAATTTTTGAGGGCCCATTATCAACCTTCAACCAATTTGTGGCTGCCTATGTCTTGGATTAAATTGTAGTCGAGTCTCTATGACCTATTAAAAAATATGGATGGCAGCACCGCAGCAGCCAGCAAGAGTGAAAAGCCAAACTCGAATTAAACGGAATTAGCTGCAGCGGAGCCACCATCAACATTCACCCAAACTCCATTTTTCTCTCAAACCCTACCTCTTTAACGTCCACATTTATTCAAACCATAGAATACAAGAATGAAGAGAGAATCAATTTGATTATACCTGCGCTTAGGAGTTGCAATGAAGAAATCAAAGGTACGATGCTCTCAGCTTTCTTCTTCAACTTTAAGTGATGTATATAAATTTACAAACAAATACTCACACTTTTATATTTCCACTACAGAGGTCAATTACGATACTAGACTGGCTCAAGTAAAAAATTGCTGTTTATAACGTAGCAGAGGCGGAGAGACTGCACCAAACGCAGCGAGAGATGGCGGCGCTTCAGCCGTTGATTCGCATTGCCGCTGCTTCGTCGAAACTGGACTCAATTCCATTTCTTTTCTTTAACCTCCGATCCTTTTGTTACTCCTCCGCCGGTGCAGTGGAAGCCATTGGCGCGGCACATATCCGAAAGGTAAATGATCTAGTAATTATGATGATTCGGTGACTTTTATGAAATGCAGTATTATTTTGAATAGCTTATTTTGATATATAGCAAGGTGCCAAGGTCAAATGAATAGTGTTTCGAATGCAGGAACCATAAATATTTGCTCATAATCTTAGAGATGGGGATTAACTATACTATAAGGGGGCGTTTATTTTGGATGGTTTTCTTTGATAAATAAATTTATTAAGGTTAATCCCTTGTTTACTTTGATGGATTGAAGCTTTGGGATGTCCCAAGGCCCTTGATTATTTATATCATTTGAGCTAGTTTTGCTTTATTTATATCCCATTAAAAGGGTGGGATTGGAGAAATCATACTCTTGAGGATAAAAAATACTCATTCATGTATCTTATCAATCATGTAAAGTAAACGCCCCCTAAGAAAAGAGAAGCTGTTTTGTTGGATAAACATGACGTCAATGTTTCATCTATCTGCTGCATTCTATGATTCATAAAATTAATTCGATAGAATGAAGACATTTAGTATATTTATGGATTGGAAATATAGGATGAGAAAGGAAAAGAAGTGTAAAATCACATTTATATGATGTTCTAAAATCTTTCAAGCTCATGTTATGTTGTTCTTTTGAAACTAGAGTTAAGTTAAGTTGATTTGTTGAAGTTGAACAACTTACCAAATTCTAGTCACTGCAGTGCTTCAGAATTCAGTATCAAGGATACTGTACTTGCACCGACATGTCAACTGCTTCTCAAATCACTTATTATGTCCGCCTGGGTGATATTGAAATGGCACGAAAATTGTTTGATCGAACTCCACAAAAAACTATTGCTTCATGGAACTCTATAATATCTGGCTACTTTCAGTACTGCAAGCCGAATGAAGCACAATGCTTGTTTGATGAAATGCCAGAAAGGAATACAGTTTCTTGGAATGGATTAATTTCTGGGTACATAAAGAATAGGATGGTAAAGAAAGCGAGAGAAGTATTTGATCTAATGCCTGAAAGAGAAAAGAATGTCATATCCTGGACTGCCATGGTTAGAGGGTATGTTGAAGAGGGGATGGTTCGGGAGGCAGAGGCATTGTTTTGGCAGATGCCAGAGAAGAACGTTATATCATGGACAGTAATGCTGAATGGGCTGATCCGTGAAGACAGAATAGATGAGGCTCAAAGACTCTATGATCTGATGCCTGTGAAGGATGTTGTCGCCAGAACTACTATGATAGGAGGGCTATGCTCGAAAGGTCAGTTGGATGAGGCACGGGAGATTTTTGATTGCATGAAGCAGAGAAATGTAGTTTCGTGGACAACGATGATCTCAGGTTATGTACAGAATGGGAAGGCAGATATTGCTAGGAAACTCTTTGAGGTCATGCCTGAAAAAAATGAAGTCACTTGGACGGCAATGCTTATGGGCTACATTCACTGTGCGAGGACTGAGGATGCGTGGGAGCTTTTCAAGGCTATGCCAGTCAAATCAGTAGTCGCTTGCAATGCAATGATTATTGGGTTGGGCGAGAATGGAGAAGTTTCCAGAGCAAGGAAAGTTTTTGACCTGATGAGAGAAAAGGACAATGGAACCTGGGAGGCTATGATTAAGATTTATGAGCGGAACGGGTTTGAATTAGAGGCACTTGGTCTGTTTCGTGTGATGCAGAGTGAGAGAGTTAAACCACATTTCCCATCATTAATCAGTGTTCTTTCGATTTGTGCCAGTCTTGCCACTCTGGATCACGGTAAACAGATTCATGCCCAAGTATTGAGGTCTAAATTTGATGATGATGTATATTTGTCATCTACTTTGATGACTATGTATATGAAATGTGGTGATGTTTTCAGGGCGAAAGTAGTATTTGATAGATCTCGGTGCAAGGATATAGTGATGTGGAACTCTCTTATTAGTGGTTATGCTCAACATGGCTTGGGGGATGAGGCTCTGCAAGTGTTTAGAGAAATGGATTTATCAGGTATTCAAGCAGATAATATTACATTCATTGGAGTTCTATCCGGTTGCAGTTACAGTGGAAAAGTGAAGGAAGGGAAGGAAATATTTGAGTCCATGAAGCCAAAGTATATGATTGAACCAACCACTGCGCACTATGCTTGCATGGTTGATATGCTTGGGCGAGCCGGCCAACTGAATGAGGCGTATAATTTGATAAATGAAATGCTTGTAGAGGCGGATGCAATTGTTTGGGGTTCTCTGATGGGTGCATGTAGGAACCACATGAATTCTGATCTTGCAGAAGTTGCTGCGAAGAAACTTGCGCAACTTGAGCCCCAAAATGCTGGTCCTTTTGTCCTATTATCAAATATTTATGCGTCCAAAGGTAGATGGGACGATGTTGCTAAGTTGAGGAAGAAAATGAAGTGTAGGAAGGTGAGCAAATCACCTGGTTGTAGTTGGATTGAGGTGGAGAAAGAAGTGCATATGTTCACTGGTGGAGAGAGCACACCTCACCCTGAACATGCTCTGATTATTAAAATGTGGGAGAATCTAAGTGGAATGTTAAGAGAATCTGGATATAGCCCTGATGGAGCCTTTGCCCTCCATGATGTGGAAGAGGAAGAAAAGGAATTAAACTTAAGACATCACAGTGAAAAGTTGGCTGTGGCGTTTGGACTTATGAAGTTGCCTGACGAGATACCTATTCGAGTTATGAAAAACCTGAGAGTTTGTGGGGATTGCCATACGGCTATTAAGTTAATCTCGAAGATCACTGGACGTGAGATTATCCTGAGGGATGCAAATCGATTTCATCATTTCAAAGATGGACTTTGTTCCTGCAAAGATTATTGGTGATTGATTTTTCTTTTCAGTCTTATCCTTTGCACAGCATGGTAAAGAGAAAAATTCAAAGGACAGTGCGCATCTGGAACACCTTGGATTTCTAGGTGTTGCCGATGATGCTTTATTCATAGAAGTTGACATCTAGTGCTGCATACGGGGTTATGGCAAGTCAAGCTATGAGATGCTTGGTTGGTATTTTGAAGTCCATGGGTGACTGGATGAACAAACAATTGTGGATTCCTGACACTCACTCTCTAAATAAACTTGAAGTTGTGGATAACAGTTCTGATCCTGGAAGTGCTCCTCTGGCAAACGCAAACGGCAATGTAGATGAATCATCCGAAGCATCAGATAGTCACTCTGAAGCAAGTGAAGTTTCTGATGTCTTAACAATTGAGCAGTGTCGTGCATATATATAAACTTGAACTTCAGGTCCAATTCCAGAAATAAGTTTGTTTACTGCAGTAACAAGTTGTGACTTCCAAGTATAACAGTGATCTCCTAAATTAATTATATTGCAGGAGGGCATCTCTCTATTTAATCGTAGTCCCAAGAAAGGTATTCAGTTCCTGATAAATGCTAATAAGGTGGGGGACTCTCCAGAAGAGATATATAGCAGCGTTCCTTAAGAATGCTCCTGGCTTAAATAAAAATCTGATATTTGGGTGAAAGGGAAGATTTATCACTGAAAGTGATGCATGCATATGTTGATTCCTTTGATTTTCAAGATGTGGAGTTTGACGAGGCAGTAAGACTCTTCCTACAAGGCTTTAGACTTCCAAGTGAAGCGCAGAAGATCGACCGTATTATGGAAAAGTTCGCTGAACGGTACTGCAAATGTAATCCAAAAGCCTTAATTTATAAGTGCCGACACAGCTTATGTGCTTGCCTACTCTGTTATAATGCTCAGATGCACATAACCCTATGGTTAAGATTAAGGTACGGTGACGGGTGATGGGCTTTTTTAGTGTGGTTTAATCTTTTTCTTATAGCTTCTTACAGTTTTCTTCTGTTCATGAAGATGTCAGCTGAGGATTTCATAAGGAACAATCATGGAATTAATAGATGATGGGGACTGGTGATAACCTTATGAAAAACATGCAGGAGCAATTCAAAGAGAAGGCTAGCAAATCCGAGTAAGACTTGATGTGCAGGTGCAGCTGACGACTAGAGGATGCTCTATCACTATTTCCTTGCTTCTCATTGGCCCATCATCTTTACTTGAGACATAGCCTTTATAAATCTCATCCCATTTTATACTCACATGACACATAATTAAGTTACTCCTGCACATAGTTCAGCAAATGATGGTTAGGATTTGATAAATTCAATAATACCAGAATAACAAGATTTAAAATATTTCAATGAATGATTTTGCTAGCTTTCTAGGATGTATAGACCCTTTTCGACGTTCTACTTGCATTTTGGTCAGTTTATTATCCTGCAACAGATGTTGTGATTCTCCGATTGCCAGCTGCCTTCAGTGTTCCCCTTGACCAAAGTAATGACGAAGTTGTAATTGCTCTATGCTCGGAAGGCTTTTGCAGTGCAATCCACGTTACTGCAGCAATGGCTATGAAAACTCATAGAGATGCTTTTGTCAAAGTTACCTCCCTCCAAGCACCAGCAGATCATTAGACAAAAAAACATTGATGCAATCAAAGTAGGTAATCCTTGTCTGTTTATCATTATTTCTATCACTAAGCTAGTCTAAATGAATCTTTATCTAGTGGTACAAATAAAAGCTAACTGGAACCTTCAAAGAACCAAGATGCATGATGAGGATCGACTTGAATATTATTATATGATAGACCATAGCTGTGGATATTGAAATCTCCTTTTTATGTTGTGAAGTTACTGGAACACCACCTTTGTAGATTTAGTCCTTTGAGACAAACTGTTCTCAGCTTTATGTATAAAAATTATAAAATCATAATGTTTCTGCTTTTGACTGTTTATTCCTCACAGATACCAGCAACCTCCAAACTTCCTATTAGGATCAGGAAGCATGGAAAGGACGACCTAGTCCAAAACATTCTCCAAGAAAACACGAAAGTGAAGGAAATATTTGAGTCGATGAAGCCAAAGCCAACCAGTGCACACTATGCTTGCATGGTAGATAACTGAATGAGGCTTATAATTTGATAAATGAAATGCCTGTAGAGGCGGATGCAATTGTTTGGGGTTTTCTGATGGGTGCATGTAGGAACCACATGAATTCTTTGCTTTTGTCCTATTATCAAATATTTATGCGTCCAAAGGTAGATGGGACGATGCTGCTAAGTTGATGAAGAAGAAAATGAAGTGTAGGAAGGTGAGCAAATCAACTGGTTGTAGTTGGATTGAGGTGGAGAAAGAAGTGCATATGTTCACTGGTGGAGAGAGCAGAGCTCACCGTGAACATGCGTTGATTATTAAAATGTGGGAGAATCCAAGTGGAATGTTAAGAGAAGCTGGATATAGCCCTTTGCCCCTCCATGACGTGGAAGAGGAATCACAGTGAAAAGTTGGACTTATGAAGTTGCCTGACGAGGTACCTAAACCTGAGAGTTTGTGGGGATTGCCATATGGCTATTAAGTTAATCTCCAAGATCACTGGACGTGCGATCATCCTGAGGGATGCAAATCGATTTCATCATTTCAAAGATGCCTGCAAAGATTATTGGTGATTGATGTTTCTTTTCAGCCTTATCCTTTGCACAGCATGGAACACCTTGGTGTTGCTGATGATGCTTTATTCATACAAGTTGACATCTAGTGCTGCATTCTCGGGCAATCAAGGGGAAGATTCTGGCTTTGGAGTTGGAAAGATTCAGAATGTGAGGAGGGGATCATATATATAGGGCTGTAAACAAACCAAGCCGCTCACGAACTATTCGGAGCTCGACTCGAAAAAAGCTCGTTCAAGTTTGTTTAGAGAAGCTCGATAAATAAACAAACCAACTTGAGCTTAGTAGTATTCGGCTCGTTAGCTCGTGAACATGTTCGTCAAGTGATTTAGATTGAAAAATATAAATATAAATTATTAGTATATACAACTTATATTTATCCACTAAAATTGATAATAATTGTATTAAATCTCTAATTAATTTTGTTTGTTATAAAAAAATAATTAATATATTTATTATTTTGAATAAATTAATTTATTTTTAAAATAAAATAATTAATATTTATGAATATAAATATAAATTTAGAAAGTTCGTATAGGCTCGATTAGGTTCGTGAACCGCTCGTGAGCCTTAAAGTATTCGGTAAGTAAAGTTCGGGATTCGATTTGATACTAAACAAACCAAATTTGAGCACACCACTATTCTGTTCGGCTCGGTTCGATTACACCCCTACATATATATGATAGTGCTGTAACACCCCGATAATTTAGATTTATTTTATAAGTTTAATTAATAGTATTTTCTTGTATAGCTTATTTTTTTAAATAATTATATGATACATATAGATATGCACCATTAATTTTATCTAGACTATTATTATTATTATTATTATTATTATTATTATTATTATTATTATTATTATTATTATTATTATTATTATTATTATTATTATTATTATTATTATTATTATTATTATTATTTTTGTTTCCTATTAGAACTAGAACTCTTTAAAAACTAGTATAAATATGGGATCTATTTTCAAACCCTAAAATAGACGGACACACTAATTAATTAGGTTTTAGAGAGCAGAGAGGGCCAGAAACGTGTGGAGTCAGATTTTCGCAGGAAATCAAGTTCTGGCAGTTTCGGGAGAACGGCCATAACTTCCTCCACAGAACTCCGATTCAAGCGAAACAGGCGGCCACGGAAAGCTCTCTCGAAGATGAAGAAGTCGTATTTCTGGGCAAAATATGATTTGAGGACGTTTGAGGCTTCATATTGCAGACATCACTGGTAGACACCAGCGCGGTTTTTTCTGTGCTATCTCTGTCTTTTAATAAATCCGCTAACTCTTGGCGTTCCTCTGCTGGGGCATGCACCTCACCCACCTTTCCCCTCTTTCGTGTATCTGATCCCTCTGTCACTCTTTCCCTCTTCTGTCCCGATGAGTGTGTAAGCATTTGGACGTGGCATGCTTTTGACGCTGTCTGATCCCCACAAACTTCCCCTATTCTTCCCCCCTCGATAGGAAATTTCATTTTCAAGTGGAACATAGAGATCACTGCCCTGAATGCCGTCAAGGCGGGGCGTCCGAGTATGACATTGTATGCGGGTTTTGGCATATCCACAACTAGAAATCGTACCATCCTTGCTCTGCTACTAGTGGCTGCACTGCCGAGGATTAGCGGCAACTCCACATACCCTAATGGCATAACCATCTCTCCCCCGAACCCAAACAAAAGGGCATTTGTTGGCTCAATATGCACTTCTATTCCCATGTTTTGAAGGCATTCCTTGTATAAAATGTTCACGGCGCTCCCTGAATCAACGAAGATACGGTGAACCATGCAACCTGCTATGTCCGCCATGATAACCAGCGCGTCATCATGCGGGTACATTAGTGTACGTATATCCTCTGCTCCAAAAGTGATCACCGGCTCCTCTGCCGCACTCGTAATTTCCATGACCTGTTTGTGGTAATACCCTGACTTTACTGCTCTGACGACTTGTTTCTTAGCCCGATTTGATGTGGGCGTCCCATTCTCTCCGCAAATCATATGCACTTCCCTTCTGTATGGTGGAGGAGGGACTTGCCTCTCTGCCCCCTCTCTACGATTATCTCGGTTGTCATCGGGTCTACGATCTCTGTTGTTCCCCTGCTCTTGTCGCTGATCTCGGTTATTTCTCTGATCCCTTTGATCTCGCTGATCCCTCTGATCCCTTTGATCTTTCTGATCATTCCGCCTCTGGCCCTCATTCCCTCTGTCAATGAACTGGTCGAGATATCCCTGGCGCACCAATAACTCCAATTGGTGCTTAAGATGTCCGCAATATTTTGTGTAATGTCCAAAAGAATTGTGATACTCACATAACTTGTTATTAGACCCTTCCTGGGGTGGCCCATTCCGATAGGTTCCTGTTGCCCGAAAGAACGGTTGGTCTTTTATCAGATGGAAAATTTCCTCTTGTGGTTTATTCAAGGGCGTGTACTCAGTAAATCGCGTAACCTCATTCACAGTGCGTTGTTGATGCGATGGCATTCCTCCCTGGGGTGGGAGTACCCTCGGAGGCAACCCTCTGAATGGGGCTCTTTCCTGATGTCTCTGTCTTTCGGGTGCTTCCTCGGCTTTTTTGACCTTATGTTTATCATTTTTCACTTTTCTTGCCATCTTGGCATCCTCTAATTATAAGTATCCTGGCAACCTTGCCATAATATCATCAAAATCCCTTGCCGGTCGGATTTGCAATTCATCAAAGAAGATCCCCGGCCTGAGTCCTCGAACATATGCACAATTTTTTATTTGTGATTCTGCCTCTGGTACTTCCAGAGCGGCAAGATTAAACCTCGCTGTGTACTCCCGCAGTGTCTCACCCTGATCCTGCTTGATATCCATCAGTGAGAGGGCTGACTTCCCTACCCTCCTTGAGCTCGCAAACTGTCGTAGGAAGCGAGTCTGTAAATCTTCAAAAGAGTAAATAGAATTCGGGGGAAGCGTCCCAAACCATAGCTGAGCTGGTCCGGTAAGAGTAGTTGAGAAGATACGGCACTTGATACCCTCAGTGTACATATGCAGCGTAACCAACCCTTCAAACCGATTGAGGTGCACCTCCGGATCGGTAGTGCCATCATAATCCAGTGAGATGGGCTTGTAGCTTCTAGGTAAGGTGTCTGCCAAAATATCGTCAGAGAAAGGACTACGGTTGTGGATAGGATAAAACCTTGAAGTCTTAGCCCTCTTTTTCTCCTTATATCTTCCCTGCTCCCTTCTGTCCCTTGGCATGTCTCGGTCATGACGTTTGTGAGCCCGGTGCCCTGGCCTGCCAGAGGAAAACTCCAGCTCCCTTTCTTCTCATCTTTCGGTGTACCGTGATTTTTCCAGACGGTGAGACTTCTCTACTCTGTAGGACCGCTCAGATCTTTGTTCCTTGTCTTCCCTCCGGGATTTCTCCCTCAGTGATTCTTCCAGATTTTCAAGCTGATGTTTCAATTGTGACACTTGCTTTTTCAACCGTGCCTTCTCCTTCGGTCTCTCTTCCTCAAACACAAGGGAGACGGATTGACTATCAGACTCGTCAACCCGTTCTCTCCTGACAACACTGTTAAGCCTAACACGGCTCCCCTCTGGTATAGCTAGTTCTCTATCAGCAGCGTCCCCTTGCCCTTCTCTAGGCATCACAGCCTGTTTGTTGATTGCCAGTATATTTGCCTCCTGAGCAGCGGGAGGTGGGGCCTCAGTGCCCTGCGGGTTGGCTGCTCCCACCGGGGTGGCCACAGTAGGGATGACAGACATCATCGGAGTTCCCAGTGCCTGCCGCATATTAGCGTAGCTAAGCAAGGCCATCATTTGCTCTGCCAGCCCAAAGTTAACCGATCCTCCTCCAGACGCGGGGGCCAGATTTGGCAGATCAGAACCCGGTGTTACCAAAGCAAACCTCTGGGCGCTGACATTCAACCCTGTTGTTGGCGTGGCTGAGATAGCCTGAAAACCCGGCGGCACAGTGAAAGTGGGATTGCCCTGAAGGCCAGTAAACAACGAGGTAGGCACCTCAGTAGTGACAGCAGCAGAATCAAACTCCTTCTCCAAGTTCCGGTGGGCATCAGAGGATCCCATGGTTCCTGCACATAAACAGAGTAAGAAAAAATCCTAGCGATGAAAAAGTAAATCCTCCATTACTGGCTGAAATCCCGATATAAGAAATCCAATAAGGAATCCCGAACACCGGTACAAAGACCGTTAAAAGATTCTTCCCGAGGTAACTCTATGCACTGGGAAATAAACCCAGGGCATAGATTTGAAAAACAGGATTCTCACAAAAGAAAGTTCCCCTGCGAATCCACATCAAGCTACGACAGAGAAAACAGAGCACCAATAGAACCACAATAGGAAACCCCAAGATAAACATGAACAGAACAACCACCAGCAAGTTTGTTAGCGCAACACGTTAGAAATGATAGATAAATAAGAGATAGGTAAGGAAACGAACGTCGTAACCCAAAATTAATTATGATCATACGCTATAATAACCATAAAACTTACAAACGACAGAATTACCGTAGCAACCGGACAGATTAACAGCATAATGCGTTAATCAGAGCATAAGACGAAGATTAGTCGAAGAAAACATAGAGAATATTAACAATTATTCCTCTTAAGTGAAAATTATCCACAAATCCACAGTACAAACCTCATCACAACAACAACCACGTATTAATCGACGTATTAACGGTGCAAAACCCGTGAGTTAACAACAAAAACTCATGAAACCAGAGACAAAATAATTCCCTACAGCTCACTAGCATAATTCTAAGATTATCGAAGATCATCCGCAAATAATACGTTTACACGTAAAACACCCATACATTAGCAGCATAAACCCAAGATATCGGAAATAAAATGTCAATCCGCCGTTTATCGACGTAAAACACTATATTCGTAAGGAAAAAACTCTCGCCATAATCAGATCAGAGCCTCAAACCACAATTTCCCCCCACAAAACATTAGATCGGTGAAGAAAACATCGATTCTACAAGGAAACCCTTCATCCGTAGACAAATAACCCAAACAAACGGTAGATAAACGTACATTTCCCCGATTCATGATTTATGCCCGTCACCACCCTTCCCCATGCACCCAAAATGTAAATCAACGCAAATCATAGAAGATTAACGACATGTTTAACTCAGAAAATGCAATAAACTGATTGAAAGCAGCTGGATGTCCGAATTATCGGCTCAATTGGTGCCAACGCACGCAAATCCGATTGGAATTTTAGATCTGCGTACGCCGGTGACCGTGATCTCACATCCTAACTCAGTAGCTTTCCCACAGACGGCGCCAGTTGGTGTTTCATGAAACCAACACCTAAACTACCAAGTGAAAAGCGTAAACTATACCTAGTAAAGTTGATCGGAAAGAGTGGAATGAAGCGATCGGAAAACAGGAGCTCAAAGGAAAACTAGTTGTTGTATTTGAAAGTATGAGATAGCGTAAATACAAGACACGAGCTCATGCTCTATTTATAGAGTACATGGAAGGGTAAAATAGTAAAATCGGTGCTAGCACATGCATTTGGCATGATCGAAGGGCATATCAGGAATTTCGTCTTTACGCGGGAGGCTTCCCGCGTTTCCGGTGACTTCGTTGACGGAGTTGACTTCTCTGACGAAGATGACTTCTCTGGCGACGTAGACTTCTCTGGCGATGTAGACTTCTCTGGCGACGTAGACTTCTCTGACGAAGAGTGATTTCTCTGGTGGGTGAAATCCCTTTGGTAAGAATGATTCTTCTGACCAGCTTGACTCCTCTGATGAGGATGGTTTCTCTGATGGGTATACTTCTTCTGTCATATTCGTCCCGCTGATGAGGTCGATTCCTCTGATCTGTATCCTTTCCCTATTCTGCACATATTACTCCTCATCAATACTCATTTAATGATTCTTCAACTGCTGTGTCATGGAGCGCATGCCTAATTCTTAACAATCTATGTTTATAAGACTGCTCCCCGTCAATAACAAATTCCATGATAGAGCGTGCGAGTAGGGGTGTGGCAGTTTCCGTCCCGACGTATGTGAGGCGACGTTCTGCACCTAGTACACGGCCTTGAGTGTGCACATGAAAAAAGCCTTGTTGCTCCCCTACTTTTAAGCACAGGTCTCTTAATAGATCATGTATATCACAACTTTTCATCTTCCCATTTTTACTTCGTCTGCCGACCAATATCAGATTTCTATCAACAAGTGCCTTCAAGTAATCCTCTGCAATCTCTTCCAAAAGTCGGCCTCCATTTGATTTCAAAAATCCCTCAGCAACCCAAAGTTGGATGATTCTCGAGATATTGAGGTTTGCATAATTTATATGCTTAAGAACTCCAATATGAAGGAAGCAAGGCTTTAGATGAGGAGGCAAGTGGTTATAATTTGCTTGATAACAATACATCTAAGCTTTCTTCTTTCGCTTTTGAGTTGGGACTCGAATCTATATCTTTGGCAACACTCTTCCAATATCCTACTGTCCTAGGAGACTTTAGAAGACTCCCACCAATCACAACAATGGACAATGCTAGTCCTTTGCATAATTTAACAATCTTCCTTCCAACTTCCTCTAGTTCAGTGGGACAATCTTCATTTTGGAATGCCTTCTTGCAGAATAATTCCCAACTTTCATTCTCATCTAGAAGATTCTTCGGAAAGCAAGAAGAGCCACAATTGTTAGCCACATCTGACAACCTAGTAGTTAGAAGAATCCGACTTCCATTTCTGTTATCGGGAAAGAAACGATTCACTTCATCCCAAGCTTCAACACTCCATATGTCATCTAATATGATCAAGTATCTTCTACCAAACAAAGTTTTATGCAATTGTACTCCTAATTTATCTACATCTTGATCGGAGGATTTTTCTTGTCCAGAAAGAAGTTGTTGAAGAATTTGTTTAGCAATGTCTTGTTGAGATACGGTAGCCCAAGCACGAATATCAAAGTGTTCGATTATGAGTTGATTTGAATAAATATGTTTGGCAAGAGTAGTCTTACCCATGCCGCCCATACCGACGATTGAGATGATTTGTCGATTGGATCGATGACCGGTGAGCTCATCGAGAAGTTGAATCAACTCATCATGAAATCCCACCATACCACTTTCTTCTCTGGTCTCGGTATACAGAGGTGTTGAATGCGTGGGTGGTTGGTCCTCTCTCAATCTCTGTTTCTCCTTCAACTCATTCGCCTTTTCGATGATAGCATCCATGTCTTCAATTATCTGCCGCAGATACTCCAAGCAGCTAAGGTTTGCTTGGTGCGTTTTTTTCTTCAATTGCCTCTTCTTTCTCTCTAATTGATTCTTAATGAGCTGCATGAAATTGATCCAGCATCCATCTCCAACTGCTGGTGCATTTTTCTCTTCAGTTGCCCTTTTTTTCTGTAGATACAACGGGAAACTCAAAGCCGCTTCTCGATCATGAGCTGATAGAGGAAGGATTTGATTGACGATGTGAGATTCAATCATATCTTCAACCGTATGAGCTGCAGATGCGATTAGGCTTTCGAGATCTTCTGCTTCTTCACTACCTCCACCAACATAATTATAGGTCTGTGAAATCAAGCAACAAAGCAGCCTTCTCCTCAAGGGATTGGATCTGAATGTTGTCGAAAGAAGTGGAAAGGGTAGGATGATTCATCATCTGCTGAATATTGTTCAAGAGAGAAACGAGAGCTGCATAAGCTGCCATCTCAAATTAAACTGCAGATTGTTTGGTTGACTTTAGTGTGTGGAACAGAAACAGGCGGAGAGAAGAAGATGAAAATTTGATGGGTCAAAATTTAAAATACCCACCTTCATAACTTATCTATCAAAAATACCCACTTTCACAAAACACATATCAATCATATCCAACTCACAATTAATGACAAAACTACCCTTTAACCAATCCTCTACATATTCATCATAAAACAATTCCATGTTCAAATTGAAAATAATCTTAATAGATAATCAGGCCCAACATGCTTCCGTAACACTTCGAAATAATTCTTAAATTTAAACCAACATTATACCTTTGTCGACTGGTCTTCTTCAGGAGTCAGTATGTTGCGTTTTACGGCTCGTCTGCCCACCCGGCACGCACCAACCACGCACTCGCAAGAGATGGTTGCAACCTTTCTCCTTCACTAAGTGTCGACTAAATAATATGTTGGAAAAATAAAGAAGATATTTTTACTCAACCGGAATAGTTGGACAAAAACTAAGTGTTTATAGATGAATTATAAAATACTTAATTTATTTCATAAAATTCTCCCCAAGGGAGGAGACTAACTTGTTTAGCTACTCATAGTAGCTAATACTTGTGTACATAAAATAAAAGGAAAACTAAAACTTAAAACGAAAAACTTTGAAAACTAAAATTAAAAAATTACAAAGATAATTTTTCTAGAGAGAGGAAGTGGTGTGTGAAAATGTGTTGTGATTTCCCGATGCCTTCTTCTCTTCAGAGCTTGAGTTTATATAGAGGTTTGATCCCCTCTATTATGGCTTGGTAGTTGGCCTCAGATTCTTTCTTTGTGGCCCGCTATCTTGAATGTGACGTCCACCATCTTTTGTCGGCCATGATTGCCGACACTAGTTAGTGTCTTCACATGGTGCTGGACCCTTGCTTTATCGTTTTGTGATAATGCTGGTAGGGGCCGGCTGCTTTTCTTTTCCACTCACATTTGTCTTCGAGCTTTTGGTGAGTGGTCCTCCTGTCATTCCACCCACTTTTGTCGTTTCTTTTGTGGGTGCGATCCTTGCTGTGAATCACATGATTCACTTTGCTTTGTCGGCCACCTTACTTTTTTGGTGCCCGAGGGGTTCTTCCCTTTGGAGTCTGATGCTCGTCATGTTCATCAGACCGGAACCTCCTTCTGTCAGGTTTCGGGAAGAAACCTTTGCCGAATTCTGGCTCCTTCTGCGATGAACATTGATCGCAGACTTTCTCAATCCAATGGCCCAGATGAGCCATGTTGCAGAATTTGCGACGAGTCTCCTTGCTCCCCGCTATCTTGTTTTCCCACAACGTTTGCCTTTTATTCTCGAAGGATTTTTCGGCAAACTTGGTTGTTGTTCTTGTCATTGTGTTAACCAGGAACGTTCCTAGATCTGAACTTTGAAAGAACTTGAATCTGGACTTCATTTTGTCCATCTCTGTGAGACAGACCCATAGACCCCATGCTCGTCTCGTGGAGATTTGATCCTCCTTAAATGTTGAGACGATTGCGGCCTGGAAATCGGGAACTTTGATCCGGTTCAAGGCTCCCGTATCAGGTCTCCGAAGCTTGATGAAGTGGAAAGCTTCATGGACTCCTTTTCCAACGGGTTCTGGTGCTGCGCTAAAGAAGTACAGTTCCAGAACATCTCCCCGTTTAAGGGACTCATTGTTCTCCCATGCCTCAAACACCGTTCTTTGGATCCATTTGGGTAGACCCTTGATTTCGTTGAAGGCTGGAGAGGTGGTATAAACTGAGGCCAACGCCCCAAACTCATACCATTCCTTGACGTCGTTTGGATTGGCTCCTGGAGTCGTCCAAACCCGAGGATATTTTCCTGCAACATCAACCCGACAATTTCTCGGATTAATGCCCTTTCTTGTGAGAAGTTTCTCCCACCTGTCTTGATATATCTGCCAAGAAGGAGAAATTTCAATAAAATTAGTATTAACCTTAAATTGGCCTGTCAGGGGCCTAAGATTGATCTCTTCCTCTTTTACCCCAGAGGTGGAGGGTTGACATGTTGATTCAGGGTGTGACCCCTTAACAACATCTTTTCCTTTGGGCTCCGGCTGTAAAACCATCGCCTTAGGACTTGTGCTAGGGGTACTTGAATCCCCTGCTACAGGTAATCCGCCCTGTACGGAAAGCATTGCTTTAATCCGATTATCTCGGATAACGCGCAAGAGCGGCTTGTTGAGTGCTTCCTGAAGATTGAACATCTTCATGAAGCAAGCATCGATTTGGTTGGATACTTGGGCTTCGTCAACCGCTTGTATCTTTCCTGCTTGTTTAGTGTGTAGAACACACTTTTGCCGTTCTTGTTGTAGCAGCTCTAGACTTTCAAAGAGCTGCCCCTGTATTGCCTCGATGGCCTCCACTTCAGGGAGCTCCATCCCTTGTTAGGAAATCTGCAAAAACATTTTGATCAGATTTCAAGATGACAATATCATAATCATAATATTGGCATTCTGCTTGCCATCTAAGCAATCTAGCCCTTTCAGGTTTAGATTCAATCTTTTTTGTTAAGAAAGCTTTAACGTTAGTGTTATCAACTTTCAAAACAAATTTCTTAGCGAGTAAGAATAGCGGCCATTTTTTGAACGCCTTTCGCACTGCAAAGAATTCTTTTTCGTTGATGTGCCATCGCACAGCTTCGTTGTCGGAGAAAAGACCGCTACAATATCTGCAAGGTTCTTCTCCATAAGGGGTGATCTTTGTAAGCACTGCTGCCCACCAGAAATCACTCGCGTCAGTATAGAGGACCAAGTCATCCTCGTCTTGTGGTATTGAAAGTTTCGGGAGATTTTTGCAAATCTCTTTCAACTTCTTCATACCCTCCCGATGCTCCTCCTTCCATATGAATGGAACATCTTTCTTCAGTAACAAGCTGAAGACTTTCCGGTGTTCTGCAAGATTTTTGATAAACATTCCTGCAAAGTTAACAACTCCGAGAAAACTTTGGAGCTGCTTCTTTTCTTTGAGATCCTCCGGGAAATTCTGGACCTTTTTCCACAATATGATCTTGTAGAATGATTCCAGATTCATCGATCTCGATTCCCAGAAACTCCATCTTCTGGGTGGCTATGACTGCCTTCTTTTCAGACAGCATTAGTCCTTCTTGTTGGCAAACATCTGCAAAGATCTCCAGATGCCTGACATGTTCATGAATGTTTTTTGATGCAATAAGAATGTCATCAATATAAACAAACATAAACGAAGAATAATCCTTGAAGAGATTATCCATCTTCCTTTGGAATATCTGAGGCGCGTTGGCTAACCCCATTGGCATGACATTCCAGACGTAATGTCCTTGTGGAGTTGAGAAGGCTGTGAACTTCTTACTCCCTTCCTCCATGCGAATCTGGTAAAAACCTGATTTGCAATCGAACTTCGAGAATACCTTTGCACTTCTGATGCAGTTGATGAGGTGTTCTCTGCTCGGGATGAAATATCCATCAAATTCAAGAATGTCATTAATCCCTTTATAATTAATGACCAATCTTGGTTTTCCTCGCTTGATCTCCCCATGATTTCTCACCAGAAATCCAGGACTGCTGTAAGGTGACTTCCCTGGTTCGATCAGCTTTAAATCAAGGTGTTCCTTGATTATACTCCTCATATCCTGTTGATCTTGTGTGTTCATCAGGATAGGTCTGAACCTCACGAACTCATGCTCCTTTCCAGTTTTGACTTTTAAGGTAGCTTTGAGTTGGTTCTTGTCCCACCATGCCAAAGGATCCTCGTGGTAACACTTCTGGATTCTCCTTTTGACGTCGGCAATGGACACCTGTTCTTCTTCCTTGATATCTTTGTGTGATATCAGGGATACTTTGAGGATTTGAGTTTCTTCCTCGGAGAGATCTGGGAATCCCTCAGTTCTGCATTTGAGCAAAACTTCTCCGAATCTCCTTTGATCCTTCATTTGGGGTCTCCGGAGTCTGCCATCATCACCACGCTTGCTGCGGAATTTTAATGGCATTGAGCGATGAAAAGCTCCATTGAGCCTTTGCACAATGATCTTGTGATCACAATTGGTCGTGAACACTAGCCTCCTGGCTTCATTTTCTTGTATGTATCGCTTGAAGCTTTGCAGAAAATTATTTCCGAATAATATATCTGCTCCGGTATCATGGAAATAAATTGGTGGAGTTTTGACCTTATACCAAGGTGTCTGTCCTGCTCCGCCGATCAATATTTCCGTTTGTTTTACTCCCTTTGATAGAAGCAAAATCTTTTTGGAGAAATCCCTTCCTGCAATTCGAGGTAGATCTTCTTCCACTTCTGCTGGAAAAACTCCTCTTTTTGCTGTACAGATTCCTGCTCCTTAATCCACATAAGCAGCAAAATATTCTGCTTTGAATTTCTCGTATAACATCCCTACAGAGATGTATATCGAGAATGGACTTGTCATTGGATCATCACTCTTTGGCGTCCAATTGTAATCTCCATTCCTCCTGATTTCCATGACCATGGTTTATATTTGTCAAGGAAATCTCGCCCTAGGATCAGGACATCCGCTTCTTGTCCGGCTTGGCCTTCGGTCTGGATTTCAAAACCTCCAACCTCCAGAGTTCCGATGTATCGGTTGTCGCCTGGATTTGCCAAATAATACAACGAACTACAAGGAAATTTATTCTCCTTGTTTGTTGTATCCAATCTTGTGGAAACTTGTCTCCATCCTTCGGGACATTTGAGCTTGATTCTCATGTCCGGAACTGGTGTTTCCTGGATCGCCCTTCTTTCATACGAATGAGAGAAGCTTCTTGTTATAGGCCCTGAAGTTAGCCTATTTCCCTGAAATGATAGCCTTGGTGCTCCCAGTCGGAGACTCTGGGTATGGCTAAGCAGCTGCTTGTCTCCGACGTCGATGTCGATTTCTCCGATCTGAGGAATCTCCACTCGGTTTGGATTGACCGCCTTGGCCACCTCCTTGAATATTTCTGGAATTTCAATAAATTTCTTTCCCAGAAATAATTCCGTATGATGGGAATTTGATAAGGCATACGACACTTGATACGTCAGTGAGTATGGCCTATTTCCTCCCGTCATGAGCTCATTCTTTTTGTAGTCCTGATAGAGGGTCAGGGCTCGGCTGAAGGATGAGTCTTGCAGATTATAAGCGATTTGTGGGTAGAATTCGGTTATAATCCTCTTGGCATAGAGATTGCCCGAAAAAGCTCCAAGAACTGATTGTTTAGCATCTCTGATCCTTTTGTCACAAAGTGCGACATCAATTGGTTGGTCCGTCCCTGGGGAGAGGGAGGATTTGATTACCAATTGAATTGCTCCAATATGAATCCATTTCATCGTGCTTGCGACTTCTGGCTTCTTTTTCTTAAGATCCTGCATAATATCTTCAGCTGGCACCAGCTGGATCTCCACCTGATTACTTGTAATCTCAATTGGAAGCGCCATTTCTTGGTTTGTAACACCAAAATAGACATGATGCTTCCTTTTGGTTGGAATCAAGCTATGTAAAACTCGATTCAATCTTCCATTGGAAAACCCTTGGTATGTTTGTACCTCTCCAGTTTCCCTATTGAGTTTCTTTACGAGTTTTTTCACCACCTCCTCTTGTGGAATCAGAAAGTGACTAGAAAAACCATTCTGATCTTCTTTCTGGGTGTGGTGTACCTCGTGTTCTTCTTTAGTTTGACTCGTCTCCGGTTGATCCATCGGTCATCTCCGAATCCTCAGAACTAAAGACTTCTTCTTGCTCATATATACTCTCATCAGAGGATATGTCTTCGAATTGATACACGGGTATCAATTCCTGGTGGTAGATAGCGTCTTCGATATCCGGTGTGGATTCGAATCTTCTTATCTTCCTTTTCTCGTTGTCTGGGCAATTGGTTGAAATATGCCCCTTTGCACCGCAGGTCCAGCAGTTGCAATCTTTGAAACTCTCATTTGTTTTGGCTTGGGTACGCCTGAAAGTTTTCTTCGCCGGGATTCTCTTTTGAGATGAGAATCTGTTTCTGGATGGTCCGCTCCTTTGGCCTGATTTGTAGGAGCGTGCCTTCTGTCTAGTCCACATAGTTCTTGGCTTCCAAGAACTCCTCCTAGACTTTCTTTCATAGGGTTGGTACCTATGTTTCCTTTTGCTCTTCCTTTGATACAGCAACTCAGCACCAATCTCTGTTGGAAGATCAATGTTGTTGCACATCAATGGGGATTTCTTATTGAGTCTTCTCAATCGCTTGAGATTCCTCTGGTCTGCTACCTTCTGACACCATTCGGACAGCTTCTTGTGGACATAAGACATCCTTCTTGAAGCGCTATCAAGTGGATATCCTCCTGGTGATACATACTCATTGATGAGCATTTCCCTCCATGGACTTGGAAACTTTGGGAAAAAGAGATCCATGGCTTTCTGATCATCAACCACCCCCATATGGACATATAGGGTGTACAGGCGCAGAAATTCATCGAGAGCTTTTGGCCCTAGCACCATCAATCTTAGATTGTAAAGTGCCTGTTGATATTTCTTGCGCTTCTCCTCTGCGGATCCTTCGAAAAAACCCATTCCCAAGAAGTGGATTTTAATTTGTTTAGTAGTCTCCTCAATGATTTCATAGATTGACGTGCTACTAAACATCTCTTCCCTTGCTGAGACCTCAATTTTATCCCAGTATTGTTTTGCCATACCTGCCAAGCTGGCTTCAAAGATTCTGGCAAATTCTTTTTTGTCGTAATCAATTGTGGCAATCACGACTTTTAATGATGAAGCCCAATCGTCGATGAGACCCTCCCATTCTTTGAAACTGGCTTCGTCGAGGTTGAGAATCAATCCATATGGATGGATAGGTTCTAAGATGACCTTTCCTACAGGAGTATCCTGCATCCGAGGCCTCCTTCGTCTGGTTCGTTGGAACTGGCTTGTATCTTCTTGAGCTGGTCCCTTCTTTGACGGTTCTCCTTCTTGAGGCTCGGTTTTGGGCACCTCATCTCCTTGGTTCATCTTTAGATCAACCATATTGAGGTTAGCAAAAGATTCTGCTAACTCTTGTAGATCTTCTAATCCGATTCTGTCAAGGCTATTCATGATATTTGCCTTTCATGATTCGGATTATGTCCTTCGGCTGCAACTCCTTGGGTGTTGCATCAAATAGAGATGGATACGTCGGGTCTTTGGACCATTGATTCCGAATTTTTCCGGAACATGGTTTTTGCCTTTCGATCTCCTCCATTCTTTTCTGGATATCACGCAAGAGGGTTAGTATTTCCTCTTGTTTGAGTGATATTTTGCTCATCTCCATCGGTAGCTCATACAGCTTGTTGCCGTAATACTCCACCGTCTTTTGAATCTCCCGCAGGTTGACATTCTCGGAAGAGTCTGGCTCGATCTTGTGGTAGCTTGGATAAGCTACTCCCGTCTTGTTTTTTGGTTCCATCAATCGTGTGACTGATGGGCCTCGTCTCTGTTTCGTTCTATCGCCGTTCTGGTTGCGGCGAATCTCATGAGGTTCTCATGATAGAATTGAATACTCGCGATAATCTCGCGAATAAGCTCGATATCTCCTCCTCGTCGTAAGTTGGTAATGAGGACTCGATTGTTCCATGTGAGATCGCCTATCAGGCGACTGGTTTCTTCCTCCAAATGTTGGAGAGAATTCCTGTATCGTACACATCTCGGACACTCGTCCGGATCCATAATTTCAAGTGGAGTCTCCTCCCACATAGGTTAATCATAAAATAAATTAAAAATAATATAATTCCTCTATAAAAACCCGCTCTGATACCATTTTTGAGAAGCGCGGGATCATTTTGAGCAAGGATCAATTAAATTGTTTTTTGCTCAAAGGTACGTGGCATTGTCTCACAGTCCAGACCCAGATTACAGAGTAACCTATCGGGCACGAGGAAAGTTTCCAGCCGATATACCATTCAAGCCCAATTTTAATTAAAGAGAGGTTTAAGTATAAGGGTAGGAATGGTATTTCACAATGAAGTGGGTATTTTTCATAGATGTTTTATATAGGTGGGTAGATTTGATAGATGTATTATAAAAGTGGGTATTAAAAACCATTTGCCCAAATTGGATTATGTTTAATTAGAGATAGTGTTTTAAATATCATTACTTTAGCCTTTTAATTACTGGCAGTACGTTTAACACATGTGATTTTAATACTACCTAAATAAAATACATAAATATTAGAGTTAATGACCTGTAAAACCACGAACTTTGAGCGAATTCTGGTTTTAATTTCTAACAAAAGTTTCTCCATGTAAAATCACGAACTTTGAAATTTTTCTGATTTTGACTACGGGATAAATTTCCGACCAAAAATAGGCTGAATTGGCAGCCTGAAATCCAACATGGCTTAATCGACGATGACACAAAAACGACGTTGTTCTTTTAAAAATACAAGACAAGCAGGAAGCAATATGATGATGTTATTTATTCCACCGAATGCCAAAATAATTTAGAAATAAATAAAGCTATTATAATAATAGGATGAAAGATAAGAAAGCAATTAGAGGAAATGATCGAAATGATTCTGACTAATAACCTAAGCAATTGCCCAAGGATTCCACCGAATAGTTGAGGATTTCTTACTTGAATGCTTCCTCCGACTCTGGAGAGATTTTGGGAGAAATGACTAAATGAAATAGATTTTGAAAATTAGGGCATTTAATTAAAAGATTTTGGGGGAAATGGCTAAAGGAAATAGATTAAAATGTCACATAAACCGTCGGAAATTTATCCCGTAGTCAAAATTAAAAAGATTTCAAAATTCGTGGTTTTATAGGCATAATATTTTGTTAGAGGTTAAAACCAGAATTCGTTCAAAGTTCGTGGTTTTACAGGCCATTAACCCTAATTATATAGTTTTGAATATTTTATTGATTAATCGTATTTATTAATTTGGCTTATTCATTTGACTATAATTGAAATTTAAAAAAGGAATCAATATATGAAATTACTAATGAATAAATTTAAATGTACGAAAGTAATATTCATAATATACCTCTAAATAAAAATGCAAAAAAAAAAAGTCTATGGAAAACATCCTAAATTATCTAAGTACGAACCAAGACGAATTTTAAATCTTTTCTTATTTGATTTTGACGGTTGAGGATCTTTTATTCTTATTTTTGGTTTGCAACATAATGTTGTTCAGCGGCAGATCATCGCCACTTGTAATCTCAAGGTAGTCATCAAATTTTTTTCTTGGCTACTCTTCTTTTTTTCTTTTGCGATTTTGTAGGTTGCAACTCAATTGTAGATTTTTTATTTCTAGACATTATTTTTTTTTCCTCGGGTGAATGTTTCTTTTCTTCCTCTTGAGTTGGTTTTTCTTCTATTTCTCCAACATTGATATTTTCCATTGGTTGCGTCTTTAATTTGGATTGCATTTCCTACAATATTGAGATTTTCCTGTTGGTCGAATTTTATAGACTCGAGCAGCATCATAAAGCGCATTCTGTGTACGCTTGTGTGTTTAATCCTCTATAGTATACGGAGTATGTTTTACCCTATGAAAATATATAATTACGTGATACCATATTTTTTAATATTCATCCTGTTATATATATGCTTGCATGTGAAGGTGCATACACACGTGCATGGACCAGAACTAGAAGATTACTTCTTTGGTATAACAACTTGCAGTTTGTTATTGAGTGCCGTTGGAGTTTGTTTTCTAGCTATTCTTTTGTACGTTTTCTTCTGCTGAGTATATATACTATTTTTCACTAGTTTTGCGAGAGGTTAATCTCTAGTTTTTCTTCTATTCCGAGTGGAAAGATCTGGAGAGCTATACACAGTTTCTTGAGTGATTGCTAAGCGTAGCCTTGATAGTTTTGGGAGCTCGAAGCATCTTTGTAAACTGTGGATTGGTGTTAATAAGATTGTCATCTCTTCTGCCGTGGATGTAAGCCCTTTAGTGGCTGAACCACGTAATCGCCGGTGCCATTTTAGATTTTTTACTCTGTTTGTGTGTTCTTGCTTTGGTGTGATTCCACTGTTCTTTACACGTGGCGCCGTCTGTGGGAAACGGGTTTTTTCAGTGGAATCGATCTCACGTTTTTGAGGCGGTGGTTTTCTGATATTTTTCGACCAACAGAAGAAGACGACGGTAGACATGAGTTCTACTCGTTTTGATACCGAGAAGTTTAACGGTAAAAATGATTTTGCCCTTTGGCAAATCAAGATGCAGGCGCTTCTTGTTCAGTAAGGCCTTGATGAAGCCTTGCCTGGTGCAAGATCCAAAGCCAAGGTTGAAGATCTGAGCAAAGAAGAGAGAGCAAGGCATGAGCAAATAGACAAGAAAGCTCACAGCACTATCATCCTTTGCCTTGGAGATAAAGTCCTCAGAGAAGTGGTAAAGGAGACATCGGCGGCGGCAATTTGGAGTAAACTGGAGACTTTGTACATGACAAAGTCATTAGCCAACAGACTTTATATGAAGCAACGGCTGTATTCAATGAAATTCTCTGAAGAGAAAAGCTTCGAGGAACAATTGGATGAGTTTTGTAAATCCATCGATGATCTAGAAAACGTGGATTCAAAGTTGGAGGATGAAGACAAGGCCATTCTGTTGTTGAATGCCCTTCCAAAGAGTTTTGAGCATATGAAGGATGCTATTATTTTTGGAAGGGAATCCCCAATTTCTCTGGAAGAAGTTCTTACTGCACTTCGGGCTAAAGAATTGCAGAAGATGAATGATCATAAACAAGATTCTGCCTCTGAGAGTTTACATATCAAGAAGAATAAGGGAAAATGGAAGAAACCTCAGGATGATTCAAAGAAAAAGGGGCAGCAGAAAGGTAAGGAAGGCAATGGAAAGGAAGTAAGGAAATGTTTTGAGTGTCAAAAACCTGGACATCTCAAAAAGAATTGCTACATTTGGAAAAGGAAACAACAGGAACTGAAAGGATCTCAAAATAATGCTGCAGATAACATCCAAGAAGGCACTGATGCTGAGGTGTTAAACATCATGAATGGAAAGGCAGAAAACAGTTGGATTCTTGATTCAGCATGTACTTTCCACATGTGTCCAAGAAAGGAATGGTTTCTTGACCTTGAAATGAAAGATAGTGGATCTGTGTTGTTAGGGAATAACCAGGTATGCCACATCAAAGGAGTGGGCAGCATTAAGTTCAAGATGTATGATGGATCTTTAAAAATTGTTTCTGATGTAAGATACATTCCAGACCTCAAGAGAAATCTTATATCTCTTGGAACTCTGGAATCTAAAGGATGTAGCTGGCAATCACAAGGTGGTGAACTACATGTCAGGAAAGGAAAACACCTGGTCATGAAAGCCAAAAGAAGGCAGAGCCTTTATTACCTTGAAGGGCAGGTCTTGGAAGAAGCTCACAGCTATGCCAGTCAAAATGATGAATCCATTAAATGGCATGAGAGACTCGGCCATGTCAGTGAGAGAGGTTTGAACGAGCTACTCAAGAAGAAGTTCTTGTCTCATCCAAATCCTTTCAAGCTGGAGCACTGTGAGCTATGCCTCTTAGGCAAGAGCAAAAGGCTGCCTTTTCCAAAGGGAAGACATATCTCAGAGAATATACTTGATTATGCTCATGCTGATCTATGGGGGCCCTCTTCAACACCTACAATGGGTGGAGCTAGGTACTTTCTGAGCATTATTGATGACCATAGCAGAAAGGTATGGGTATACTTACTCAAATTAAAATCAGATGCTTTCAAGTTTTTTAAGGAATGGTGTCTGGAAATGGAGAATCAAAAGAGACTCACACTTAAATGTCTTAGGACAGATAATGGACTAGAGTTTTTGTCCAAAGAATTTGATGATTTCTGCAAAGATAAAGGGATTAAAAGGCATATAACTGTTGCATCCAATCCACAACAAAATGGAGTTGTGGAAAGGATGAACAGGACTTTGCTAGAGAGAATGAGATGTATGTTGATTTCATCAGGACTATCTGAGAAGTTTTGGGGAGAAGCTCTATCAACTGCAACATACCTCATCAACAAGTGTCCATCCTCTGCGGTTGATTTCAAAACACCAGACGAAATATGGACATGCATTGCTCCAAACTATTCAGATATAAAGGTTTTTGGGTGTCAGGCTTTTGCACATGTCAAGCAAAGTAAACTTGCACCTAGAGCATACAGATGTGTTATGTTGGGATATCAACATGGGGTTAAAGGCTATAGATTATGGTGCACTGAAAAGGGACTCGGCAGAATTATCATAAGCAGGGATGTAATATTCAGAGAGAATATTATGCTTTTCAAGAAAGAAAAGGTTGAAACTGACAAAGGATCTAAGGAAATAAGAATTGCAGAAGTTGAGGTGGAGCCACAAGAGGATCTATCTTCCTCAGAAGAAGAGGAAACTCTTGAGAATATACAGGAATCAGATTCTGAAGTTCAAGCAAGTTCAGAGAGAGGAACAACAGATTATCAACTCACTAGAGATAGAGTTAAAAGGCAGATCAAACCACCTGATAGATATGGCCATGCTGATCTTATAGCATATGCACTTTCAGTTGCTGAAAATATTGAATATCATGAGCCATGCACATATAAAGAGGCCATGGAAGGGAAGGAAAGAGAGCAATGGCTGCAGGCTATGAAAGAAGAGATGGATTCTTTGAGTAAGAATCACACATGGATCATGGTTGATAGGCCAAAGCAGCAGAAAACTGTGAAGTGCAAATGGATTTTTAAGAAAAAGTTTGAACTTTTAAATGGCAAGGAAACTATCAGGTTTAAAGCTAGACTTGTTGCTAAGGGTTTCACACAAAAGGAGGGAATAGATTTCAATGAAATCTTTTCTCCAGTGGTTAAGCACTGCTCAATAAGAATTCTTCTATCTCTAGCTACACAACAGAACATGTTTTTGGAGCAACTTGATGTTAAAACAACTTTTCTGAATGGAAACCTTGAGGAGACCATTTTCATGGAACAGCCTGAAGGTTTTGCAAGTCCAGGAGATGAAAACAAGGTATGTCTTTTAAAGAAATCACTTTATGGCCTTAAACAAAGTTCAAGGCAATGGTATATTAGATTTGACAGTTTTATGATGAATTCTGGTTTTATCAAGTCTAAACATGATAGTTGTGTGTATATTAAGAAAGATGGTGGAAAGCCTGTTGTTTACTTGCTTTTATATGTTGATGACATGCTTATAGCTAGTCAAAGTAAGGCTGAAATTCACTGTATTAAAGATAAGTTGAAGGCAGCCTTTGAGATGAAAGATTTAGGTGAAGCTAGAAGGATTCTAGGAATGGATATTATTAGAAATAAGCAGGTGGTGAATTGCATCTGATGCAAAAGGATTATATTCTTAAAGTCATTAAGAAATTCCAGATGGATCAATCCAAGAGTGTTGTAGTGCCCATGACAACACAAACAAAGTTGTCTACTGCTCAGAGTCCAAATACAGCTGGAGAAAGAAAAGAGATGGTATCTATACCATATTCAAGTGCAGTGGGGAGCATCATGTATATGATGATATGTACTAGGCCGGATTTGGCTTATGCTATTAGTATATTGAGCAGGTTCATGGCTGATCCAGGTAGGGCTCATTGGGAAGCTCTGAAGCAAGTCTTGAGGTACATAAAAGGTACTGCAGATTGTGGAGTTATGTTCAAGAGAATAGATAAGTATGAAGGAAATCCTCTACTTGGTTTTGTTGATGCTGATTTTGCAGCAAATATTGATTCAAGAAGGTCGCAGACTGGATATATTTTTACTTTGTATGGAGCAGTTGTGTCATGGAGGTCTCTGTTGCAACCTGTGGTTTCTTTATCCACCACTAAGGCCGAATATTTGGCCATGACAGAGGCAGTAAAAGAAGGAGTATGGCTCAAAGGAATGATTGCTGATTTTGGGATTTCTCATAAATTTGTTACAATTTTCTGTGATAACCAAAGTGCTTTGCATTTAGCAAAGCACCAAGTTTTCCATGAGCGCTCAAAGCACATTGATGTGCGTTACCATTTCGTTCGAGATCTGGTCAACAAAGGCATAATACAGGTTTCAAAGGTTCCTACAGAAGAGAATCCAGCTGACTGCCTTACAAAGCCATTGCAGAGGATTAAGTTCGAGCATTGTCTCGAGCTTGTCAATGTTGTCTGAAAGAAGGAGATTATGCAGAAGAGGTTTTGGCAATCAAAGCAAGCAAGGTGGAGATTGTTATATATATGCTTGCATGTGAAGGTGCATACACACGTGCATGGACCAGAACTAGAAGATTACTTCTTTGGTATAACAACTTGCAGTTTGTTATTGAGTGCCGTTGGAGTTTGTTTTCTAGCTATTCTTTTGTACGTTTTCTTCTGCTGAGTATATATACTATTTTTCACTAGTTTTGCGAGAGGTTAATCTCTAGTTTTTCTTCTATTCCGAGTGGAAAGATCTGGAGAGCTATACACAGTTTCTTGAGTGATTGCTAAGCGTAGCCTTGATAGTTTTGGGAGCTCGAAGCATCTTTGTAAACTGTGGATTGGTGTTAATAAGATTGTCATCTCTTCTGCCGTGGATGTAAGCCCTTTAGTGGCTGAACCACGTAATCGCCGGTGCCATTTTAGATTTTTTACTCTGTTTGTGTGTTCTTGCTTTGGTGTGATTCCACTGTTCTTTACACATCCACATAGCATCTTACATAATATAAGGACATTATCTAGGATGCATAGACCCTTTTGACGTTCTACTCACATTTTGGTCAGTTTATTATCCCGCAACAGATGTTGGGCTCCATGCTGGCTGCCTTCAGTGTTCCCCTTTACCAAAGTGATGATGAAGTTGCAATCCACGTTACTGCAGCAATGGCTATGAAAACTCATCGAGATGCTTTTGTCCAATTTACCTCCCTCCATTCACCAGCAGATCATTAGACAAAAAAACATTGATGCAATCAAGGTAGGTAATCCTTGTCTGTTTATCATTATTTCTATCACTAAGCTAGTCTAAATGAATCTTTATCTAGTGCTACAAATAAAAGCTAACTGGAAACTGCAAAGAACCGAGATGCATGATGAGGATCGACTTGAATATTATTAGATGATAGACCATAGCTGTGGATATTGAAATCTCCTTTTTATGTTGTGAAGTTACTGGAACACCACCTTTGTAGAATTAGTCCTTTGAGACGGACTGTTTCTTACATCTGTCGATGCACAATGTACCAAGATTGTTGCAAACAACTTGCGTAATTCATTTGGCATTTCAAATGTTATTGCCTCATTCATGCAATCGAAAATGCTTTGATCAGCTTCTAATAAACCCCTTTTTTGTGCCGCTTCTTTGAATGTCGAGCATTCTATACCATTAACCATCAATAAATGTTGGAAAGAGGTTGGTCCCCTAACATGATTCAACAATAGTTTTTCATAATATCTTTCTCCTTTAATTGGACTTATTGCACTTATATCGTACAATAATGCCAATTTTCTACCTTTCTATCCAAAAATAGCATGTCTTATTCCATACGTAATGCTCTAAAAATTCTTTGTAGAGATACTGTCTTGCCTTTTCACTTGTAGCACATAGAAAAATATTCAATTAGCATTGTTTTTTAAATATGATCCCAGAATAAAAGTTTATGCAGATTTTGGGATGTGTGATAGGATACAAACTATTTATTAGGAAGGTGGAGCTGATAACCGCTGGAGAATTATTATTTAGACCAAATTCATAAATTCTCTGCATTGCTTCTTGTGCAGATACCCATCGTGCATCTTGAAATTTTTTGATGTCAATAAATTTGATGTGGCTCATCATCTTGGGTTATATGAACTGTCACCCTATCATGTCCCTTATAGATATATCTGTACAAATACTTAACAGCTGTGATACCAGAGCATACGTCGACATTAATATGACAGTTGTATATGGTGTTGTGTGGAGAACGCTCAGGATTTAATTTGGTTGGCCGAAGACCAAAGAGGGTTGCTGAAAGGATTTTGATTTAGGCAGGGGAAGAATGCTTCATACTGTTGAAGGAAAACGAAGATAATTAAATGTGTTACCAATATAGATAAATTAGAGCTTGGAAATAATTAATAATTTAATGGTTTCCATGTTCATCCAAATTTTAGCATAAATATATTATGTACGGCTGAATCAATTTTGTGTTGGATATATTGGGTAAAATAGGTAAATTCATTCCGCTGGGATGTCATGTCAACATATATTCTGATGATAATCAATATCAAGTGCAACCTAAAATCAAGTAAAATTAAAATCATGAATCCATACGAACAAAATAAATAAAGATAAAGAAACTCCGGTTTGTAGCCAAAAAAACAAAAGACAAAAAAAAGCATACTTATCATCAGAATAGAAATAAAATAAATAGAAAAATACTCAAATCTTTCTCATAAGAACGCCAGAAAATATAGCACTAAGAGGGTGTTTAGCTAAGCTTATTTTAAAGAGCTTATAAGTTCTTGGAGCTTATAAGATGTTTCAAGACCTTATAAGATGTAATTTTTAAGAGCTTATAAGTTGTCAAAGTGTTTGGATAATTGAGCTTATAAGCTAGAGAAAGAATTTTTTTGCTAGAGAGAGAAAATCGAAGAAAAATGAACTTGAATGATATATGATGAAAATAATAAATTATAGTTGAAAAATAATTGTAAAATGATTGTTGCATATGAGATTATAAAAAAATAAGTTGGGGTAGAGAAACTTATGTTTTGGAGCTTATTTTGCCAAATACTTTGAAGGAGCTTATAAGCTCGTAAATAGCTTATAAGCTGTTTTGAATAGCTTATAAGAGCATTGGCAACGCGGGCTCCTCGAGTAGTACTCGAGTAATGTTGTTTCCTCGAGCATGGCATTGCAACTAATGTTTCCTCGAGCATTACTCGAGTAATCGGGTAGTACTCGAGCCTCAAAAAAAAAAAAATTATTTTAATTTCCAATGGCTGTTTTTGTTTGTTTTTTTTTTAATTTTTTTTATTTTATTAAAGTTTTATGTAATATTTAGGATTTTATAATTAATGCAATTTAAATTTGAAATAAATTGTGTTATTTAAATTTGAGCAATAAAATTTAAATGAAAAACATAAAATCAAAACTAATGTTATCAAGTAGGCTATCAAGTAACCCCAATACAGCACTACCTACTCAATAACACAACCACTATCAAGTAGGCTATCAAGGCAAACACCCTCTAAGTGAATCGTAAATAGCTTATAAGCTGTTTTGAATAGCTTATAAGCTCACCCAAACACCCTCTAAGTGAATCGCAGAACTGGATCTGCGGAGCGTACGTTGTACGCATGACCAATGTAATTTATTTATTATATTTAAATTTTTAATTAGCAATTTGATCTATTTAATTCTATATATGACTAAACATATTTAAAATAATAATCAAATAAATTAATAAACTCTATCTAATCGGAACTATATGGATAGAAAAAAAAACACAGAAGAAAAGCAATAAAAAGAAATGCTAAAATGAAAAAAAATACTGAAAAAAAATACATAAAAATTGCAAAAAATACAAAAAAAATAAAGAAAATAGGAAAAAAAAAACATAAAAAAAGGAAACAAAACCAGGAAAAGAAAACCCAAAACACGTAAAAAGGGGGGGGGGGGGGGGGGGAATGAGTGGAAGAATGAAAACAAGCTAATGAAATATGCTTAACAATTAAATTAAGCCTAACACAGTTAAACATGGGTCAACAAAAGAAATCCATAAAAAAAAGTTTGAATGACATATTAATGCTTCAATATAATTGTGCGATGCTACAAAATTAGGACTCTCGACTTTCCAATGGTGAAATATGAGGACTCGATACACTTTAATTATCTAAGGATGGTGGAGGGACGACCGCGGACAGATCTTCAAACGCGGCAAGAGAGGTCGGTGAATCGCCGGTAAGTGGAGGACACAAAATCACAGAATTTCGCTTCACGGCAGCTATCTTGTTCAAAATATTATTCAAGGAATTATATTTATAGCTACTATCCTGTGGATTATTATTAGGAATCGTTTAGTAAGTTTGTTTTATTATAAAGGATTCCTAATTTAATTCAAAAATAATGGAAAACCTGGGAAGTTATTTGCTTCCGTTTTTTATGAGATTCTCTCTCTATCCGCAGATTCTGTATTTTTGACGCATATCTTGTTCTTGATTTGAGCTTATCTCTATCTTAATCTCCTCCAAACCCTAATTTTCGAATTAAATGGTGGAGATATACTTGAAAGATTTGATTTTTGAGTGATTGGATCTGATTTTTTTTTTGTATTTATTCATGCATGAAAATCACATCATCTTCATCACTCCTCATATCACACCTTGATCTACGTAAGAGACTCTTTGATTCCACAAGTTTTGTGCTTAATTACTTTTGTTTTCTCTCACTATGTCTAACCCAAACACACTTGAGATCATAAAACAGATCTTGTTAAGCCCCCAATTTCAGGCAACCATGGCCACCACCTCCACACCCACATTGCCGGCAAATCAGAAAGTTCAGGTATTGCCGACTCTGACTGCACCGGCGACAAACCCAGCGACAGAAAGTGTGCCGCCTCATCCACCAGTTATTCAGACACCGAAAACCACCAAAGTAGTGCTCAATCCAACGCCCATCTCTTTCATTACCCCACCAGAAGCCGAAAAGTCCACGAGGGAGCATCCGACGAGAAAGAGGAAATCTTTGGCTTTGCAGGCTCTTTTGCAGCACATCGAAGAATTGGAAAGCAGTCTTCTTCAGGCTCGCAAAGTCCATTGGGAGTCATCTTCCATCCTGAGCCAAGCCAAAGGGCAAGTGACAGCCCTCCTTTCTTCCCAAAAAGGGAGAGATTATGCTGTTCTGAAGATGCCGATGGAGCAGGGGACAAGGACAAGGAGTCTTTGAGTCAGGGGGAGTTTGTTTTTTGATGATGGATGGTTTAGAGTTTGTGTAGCTGTTCTCTTAAGCATGCAATTTTTATTTTTATTTTGATTTTGGGTGTTGCTTGCTATAATGTTACATCTGCAGGGGGAGATCACAGCAAGGGAGCAAGGGGGAGCAGCTTGTTGTTTTGGTTTTGTGAAGAAAGGTAAAAAGGGGGAGTTTGTTAGCGTCGATTATTTTTAGAATTTTGCTCTTTCTTCACATTGTGTTTGTAGGATATGACCAAGTCAAGGGTTGGAAGTCTTGAAGCTTGAAACAAGGAAAGGAAGGAACGTTCTCAGTTGAGAGAAAGAAGGAGCAAGAGAAGATAAGGAGAGATAGGAGGAGGAGTTGTTGGAAGCTCCTAAATTCAAAGGAAGGTGTGGACAAAGTGGAGTGAATACAACAAACTTTCCAACGGCCACTTGTCCACTATCAAATCCCATGACTTCAACCTTGGTAATCAAGATTCGAATCTTATAAATACGAGGGTGAAGTCTCAGATCAAGGCACGAACTCAGAGAGAAGAAATCAAGCTTTTAGAGTGATATGTGTCGGAGTGCTGTTTCTTGTGTTAGGACAACATTAGCTATAACATTCTTTGTTTTGTTGGATTTCGGAGTATAGCTCTTGAATCCAGTTTGTGTTTGTTAGTGAGAGTGTCTAGAGTTTAATACCTAGCTCATTGTAAAGGTATTGAACGTGAGTGTCATTCTCCCTTTAGTCATTTTGCCATAAAATTGTGTTCGTTTATTTCCGCTGCAAAGATTTACTCTGTGCTATTTAGTGTGTTACTTTAACACAGGGTTTCTGTTTGGCTCTGTGTGTTAAAGTAACACACATAAACCCTATGTTAAAGTAACACACTAACTAGCACAGAGTAAATCTTTGCAGCGGAAATAAACGAACACAATTTTTGGTAAAATTTCTTCAAGTTATAAAATAACTTGAAGAACGCCTTATGGCAAAATGACTAAAGGCAGAATGACACTCACGTTCAATACCTTTACAATGAACTAGGTATTAAACTCTAGACACTCTCACTAACAAACACAAACTGGATTCAAGACCTATACTCCGAAATCCAACAAAACAAAGAATGCTATAGCTAACGTTGTCCTAACACAAGAAACAGCACTCCAACACAGACCACGTACTCTAAAAGCTTGATTTCTTCTCTCTGAGTTCGTGCCTTGATCTGAGACTTCACCCTTGTATTTATAAGCTTCGAATCTTGATTCCCAAGGTTGAAGTCATGGGATTTGATAGTGGACAAGTGGCCGTTGGAAAGTTTGTTGTATTCACTCCACTTTATCCACTCCTTCCCTTGAATTTAGGAGCTTCCAACAACTCCTCCTCTCTCTCTCCTTATCTTCTCTTGCTCCTTCTTTCTCTCAACTGAGAAAATTCCTTCCTTTCCCAAGCTTCAAGACTTCCAACCGTTGACTTGGTCATATCCTACAAACACAATGTGAAGAAAGAGCAAAATTCTAAAAATAATCGACACTAACAAACTCCCCCTTTTTGCCTTTCTTCACAAAACCAAAACAACAAGCTGCTCCCTTGCTGTGATCTCCCCCCGCAGATGTAACATTATAGCAAGCAACACCCAAAAAAAAAAAAAAAATTGCAAGCTTAAGAGAACAGCTACACAAACTCTAAACCATCCATCATCAAAAAACAAACTCCCCCTGACTCAAGGACTCCTTGTCCCCTGCTCCATCAGCATCTTCAGCAGCATAATTTCCCCATTTTTGGGAAGAAAAGAGGGCTGTCACTTGCCCTTTAGATTGGCTCAGGATGGAAGATGACTCCCCATGGACTTTGCGAGCCTGAAGAAGACTGCTTTCCAGTTCTTCGATGTGCTGCAAAAGAGCCTGCAAAGTCAAAGATTTCCTCTTTCTCGTCGGATGCTCCCTCGTGGACTTTTCGGCTTCTGGTGGGGTAATAAAAGAGATGGGCGTTGGGTTGAGCACTACTTTGGTGGCTTCCGGTGTCTGAATAACTGGTGGATGAGGCGGCACACTTTCTGTCGCTGGGTTTGTCGCCGGTGCAGTCAGAGTCGGCAATACCTGAACTTCCTGATTTGCCGGCAATGTGGGTGTGGAGGTGGTGGCCATGGTTGCCTGAAATTGGGGGCTTAACAAGATCTGTCTTATGAGCTCAAGTGTGTTTGGGTTAGACATAGTGAGAGAAAACAAAAGTAATTAAGCACAAAACTTGTGGAATCAAAGAGTCTCTTACGTAGATCAAGATGTGATATGAGGAGTGATGAAGATGATGTGATGGGCGTTGGGTTGAGCAAAATGACTAAAGGGAGAATGACACTCATGTTCAATACCTTTACAATGAACTAGGTATTAAACTCTAGACACTCTCACTAACAAACACAAACTGGATTCAAGAGCTATACTCCGAAATCCAACAAAACAAAGAATGTTATAGCTAACGTTGTCCTAACACAAGAAACAGCACTCCAACACAGATCACTCTAAAAGCTTGATTTTTTCTCTGTGAGTTCGTGCCTTGATCTGAGACTTCACCCCTGTATTTATAAGCTTCGAATCTTGATTACGAAGGTTGAAGTCGTGGGATTTGATAGTGGACAAGTGGCCGTTGGAAAGTTTGTTGTACTCACTCCACTTTGTCCACTCCTTCCCTTGAATTTAGGAGCTTCCAACAACTCCTCATCTCTCTCTCCTTATCTTCTCTTGCTCCTTCTTTCTCTCAACTGAGAACGTTCCTTCCTTTCTTTGTTTCAAGCTTCAACACTTCCAACCCTTGACTTGGTCATATCCTACAAACACAATGTGAAGAAAGAGCAAAATTCTAAAAATAATCGACACTAACACATCAATTTTTATTTAACAAAAGATAAAAGAATTAGTTAGATATTATATTAAATTAATTATAGGGGAAGACGAATAGATTTATATTTTAGGTGAATCTGAATTGACTTATGTTGAAGGAATTGTAGCTATGTTGTGGATTATTATTAAGAATCGTTCAGTTAGTTTGGATTTTGTAAAGGATTCATAAACCAATTCAAGCTTCAATTTTTAAGTAAAAAATTAAGTTAGAAGGCTTAGAAAATTTCTAAATAAACCAAAGTTTGAAGTAATAGAAGATTTGGATATAAAATATTTTTTATAGATTAATTAGGATGACAAATAAATGTATATCAAATAGATTTATTTTATAAATAAAAATATATCACAAGGGTAAAATAAAAATAGACAATTCACAGGTTGTGTCTCGTTAGGCTCTTTTTCTATTTATAAAGACCAAGAATAATTCTTTAGTTCGCAATCGCCATTCAGTTAGTGGAAAACAACATGTAACTTGACTCTATATGTTGAGATGGAACCAAAGCAACAAGAAAACATACTCAACCAATTAATCTCATATAAAAAGAAGCACCAGAAAAAGGATCCACATACAATCACACTTTAAATATAAAAACTCAGCGAAATCAAACAAGGACAACTTTCAACCTCAACTTGGAAATGTAACTTATCTTCTAAACTAATCTCCAATTTAATGAACTAAAAATTAACGTACCTTGATGATAACAACCACTTTGAAATTTAATTTCTCAATTAGAGTTCCATAGAGATTCATCCATGTAAGCAGTCCACATATCCAAGCATTCTTCTTCCCCGTAATGCATAGTCTCTCACCATTCATTAAGTTCCAAAAATTCAGTATTACAGTACTTCCCGATGTACCAATTCCGCCAAGAACAATGACAAATACAGTAGTTACTTCTGAATTAACAACCGGTGATACTGTCTACATAATGACAATATACATTTGAGTATAATCAATACTCAACATAGTTGAATACTTGTTTAATCACTCTTCAGTTTTATCAATCTTATTTATCCTATTCACCGAACAAAACGCCCCCTTAGATTTTGAATATTGCAAATTGGTGCATCTGCCAATTTCATCTCTTTCCTTGATTTTGTTACAAATGAGTAATCAATTGAAGGGTACAACAAAGTAGCTTTCTTATCTTCAAAATATCTTCTGTATTTATGTTAGATTTGTGCAAAACAACTATTTTGGGTGTGTTCTCTTTACGTGGAAAACATATATTTTCACCTTTTTCTACTCTTTTCACATGTTACGTAAGATGGATAATTTCTCTATGTAGGATGAAAAAAAAATGGACAGCTCATTTTTTCTCTTTTTTACTTTAATTCATGCTTAGCATTAACGCGAGTAGTACTTTTCCATCTAAAATATAGGAAAAATGTGATTTTAAATTTACAATCAAAGAAAACACACGATGGTGTGACACAAAAACAATCGTGATATGCTATACTCAACTGTTAACCAAAAAAGTCAATAGACATAAACCAACACTCATGATACATACAGACAACAAAAAATAGAATAAAAGAATAATGTGTTTGGACACACCTTCTACATGGTGTGATCAACTTTCAAATCTATGTTACATCTTATTTCTAGTGAATCAAGAAACATATTTCCACATTTAAGCAATTTACAAGATTTTGAATCTGCTAGAAAATCCTAGTTATCAACAGCCTTAGCATCATTACCGGTTAATTGGAGCAAAACAAATTTGTGGAGTTCTTTGCATTGGTAAGGTTGCGTAGTTTCATTACAAGCTGTTGCCTTTCACCCTCTACCTCTGCAAACTTGAGGCTCATGTCCGAATACCTCCCCTCCATATCCTTCAACTCCTTTTCCATTGATTTGTTCCTTTCCATTATTAATCCCATTTCCTTTTTCAAATCTTCAACCTCAGTATTATCACTCGAATCTGATAAGCCGCTGCTGCAATGCACGGGAAACGTTTTTTATATTTCTATATTTATATAAAATTGATACCAATTCAATTATCAAATTTCACAACTTTAGAAAGTAAAAATAATAAGAAGATAAAGAATCTAAAAAGAATAAAAATATAATTTACAAACAAACCTTCAGATTTTGAAATCAATTTAAAATTAATTTCAAATTGAAATCTTGGCTTTTTAATATAGTGTAGATGAATCAGATTTTGGATTAATCATAGTTTATGTCTTCAACTTACGTTTTCACTTCAAAAACCCTCAACTTTGGAAAAAAAATTATTTATGTCCACCCTTATTGAATCCAACGACAAAATGATGAGTCACCTCGTTGGATTCTTATTGCTCAAGGTTTTTTTTTTCTGCAATTTTATATTGAATAATATAGATTCCGTCGCCGGATTCTGTAACATGGGACATAAATCAAATATTTTCCAAAGTTGAAAACTTTTTAATTGAAAATGTAAGCTGGGGATATTTTTTGAAAAATACTCAAAAGTTAGATGATATACCATTTTCTTGATAAGATTGCTCCACAGTTTACACTTGATGTTGTGCTTAAGTTTTCACTGGAAGCTTTCTGCATTGAAGCAAGCATTCATTATTGAAATTGTGGCAAAAAACTAAATGTTTGAAGAGTGAACAAACTTGTAACTAACCTTTTCAACTTCATTCACATTCAAGCTTTCCTCCAACTCTTCAATTCTCTTGTGAAGAATCTTTTCCTTCTCTGAAAATGCATGAGCTGATTTCTCAAGAGCAGTCTCCTTCAACTTGATTTCACACTGTTGAATACAGCAATGGAATCAATACATCATGTGAGATGCATATGCATATATATCAAAATCAAACAAGTGTAGACTAACTTACCTCAAGCAACTTTATCTTATTCGAAGCCTCCTTCGATCCACGGGCAACGGGTTTACTCGTTGCTCGATCCCTAGTTTTCCTCTCGAGGATTTTGCACGCGTCTTCCTTCTTCTTGATCTCACTCCTCAACTGCAAAACTTGCTTCCTCAAACCCTCCTTCTCCGCCTCATCAAGTGACCGGAGAGAATCCAGCTCCGATTGCAGTTTCGTAGCTGCCAACTCTTTTTCCTTCACCAGACACCTCATTCTGTTCAATTCCTTATCCAGCTCTGCAGCCTCCATCCTCATAACCATGACCCTGCTCTCGAGTTCAACCTTCTCGTCATTCCCTTGCTCCACGAGCAGCTCCGTTTCCTTCACGGACACCTTCATCCTCTCGAGCTCGTGCACCACAGCCTCCTTACTCCCCTTCTCCTCCAACAGAATCTCGTTCTTGGCAATGTGCTCTTCAATCTCCTCTTTAAGCCTCGAGATCTCATCCGAGAGGAGTCTCTCCGTTTCCTCAGCAATCTCCCTGTGACGTTCCAGCTGAATGCCTCGTTCATTTATCTCCGACTGCTGCTTCTCTATTTGGTCACTCATCGCGGTAACTTGGGCCGTGACTTGCTGCAGTCGCGCCTCATAATGCCCCTCGACTGACTGGTGCTCCTCAGAGATTCTACTGAGAGTTTCCTCAAGACAAGCCTTGTCCACACGGAGCTCGTTTGCTTCCGCCAGAGACTTGGTGGCCAGCTTCTCGTTGGCCTCAAACGTCGATGCCATCTGCACGGAGAGCTTCCGGAACTCATTCTGCAGTCGCTCTGCTGCATTGGCGTTCTTCCACCTCATCTTCTTTAGCATCTCCTCGGCTCTTATTGCCCTCTTCTCCTGCTCAATTTTGGAGCATGTGAGAGCTTCCACATCGGCTTCAAAACCCCGCGCCTGCCTCTCAACTTCCTTCTCTAGGCTGGCAACACGGCCTCGAAGCTCGCTTATCGTCACAAGTGAATCTTCATACTCCTTCGTTCGGCTCTGCAATTCATGCTCCAGATTCTCAATCTCAGCATTGGTGTCGGGAGACGAGCACTCGTACTGCATCTTCAGCTGCTCGTGGATCTGGCTCTGCTCGAGCTTACACGCCATGTCGTGATTCGCCTGCTTCACGACCTCGTAATCGAGGGCTAGCTGCTCCATCTGCATCTCCAGCTCATCTTTATCCCTCTTGTATAAGTCTATCTCATTTTGCAACTCAACAATCTCTTGTTCTAGAAGAGACGATCCCTCGACTTCACCGTGCTGCTTAACAATATCCTCCAGCGCCTTCTGCTCCTCCTCGTCATCCTCATCATCGAGCTGATAAACGACAGCCACTTCTCTCAATTCTCCATCCATCCCCTTGCTTTTCTCCTCCAGCATCTCCTCAAGGTCCCTCACTGCAAGAATCAGCTCAGCGTTCGACTCCTGAGTTTTCTGGAGCTGAACACGAAGGTTCGTGTTCAACTCCTTCGTGTAACTCAGCTCTTGCCGGAGTTCATCAACTACTGCCTGCGAATCCACTCCATCAAAGATGAAACTAGCCTTCGTTTCACCTCTGAGCCGCTCGCATTCTTCCTTGAAAGCATCTCTTTCTTGTTTCAAGCAAACAACTTCTCTCCAGTGATCCTGCCCTCTCTTGCTCTCCTTCCCAATCTGCTTCCGCAGCGCCTGCAGCTCTAACTCGGACATGTCGGCCTGCCTCGACAGCGCAGCAACCTCAGCTTTCAGCTTCTCGATCACAACATCCGGAGCCTCCTCGTCTAGAAAAGTTCCTCCCAAGGCGCTCCTTGAAGTGTCGTTGGGGGTGGCAGAGTCCCTCAGCCACTCCCACGAACTCCGGTGCACCGGTGAAGGCGTGTCAGATTTTGGCCCCGGAGTTGTCAAGTATCTAACAGGCTCGTTCTTCGTCTGCATCTCCCAAGGCGCTTCTAGCCCGGAGCTGCTCCCGGAACTCGACAGAGTGATGTCCGAACCACTAGAAGCCCGGAGCGTCGTCTCAAACTCAGCCTTGCTAGATGGTGGATCCTCCTAAATAAGAACATATTAAAGATTATACGATCAAACAAGTTCAACCCCATCAAAGATTCATATCCTATCACTCAAAGTAAACGTCCAGAAACGAAGCACTTCTAGAGAAACACGAGATTTACTTCAACGGAATCGCTTCTGAATGCTCCATCAGCATCATCACCATGGGAATACAAACTTGCATCCTCATTTTCTTCAATCTCCCTGTGGAGAGCCAGCCAATCAATCAAGTAATTCTCGAACGAATACGAGCACGAATACATGGAAAAACTAAAACTTATGAAACTACCTTTGATCATGTACCCTCTGGATAGATACCTGTTGAGACATACACATCTTTATCAGATCAGCAACCAGTTCAAGAAAACACACAACACACACTACCTAAAAAGGATTCTTCAACCAACTCCACAAACAATCTCCATTTCTCATCAAGCTACATCTAAAAATCATGAATGCTCGTAGGAAAGGGGAATGAAAGAACTCACATGAAGTATGGCTTCGCCCTTTGAGTTCTTGAGCGGAAGAGACGCCAAGGAGGGCTTGCTCGCCTCTGCATAGATGGAGAAATCGATAGAAGCCTCTCCGACAGCTCCTGATCTAGATGAACCCTACAAAAACATCAAGAAAAGCGCACGGCTTCAAGAACGAATCGTTCTTAACAAAAGGCAATGAAAACACAAATGCATTATCTTCCTCTGAAGCTAACATACCGTGCTTAAGACCAAGAGATACATCTTTTGATGAATCTTCCCTGATTTTGGATCCCTATTGAACTTGACAGTCTCATAAACTGGATTCTCCCACACACAACCCCCATCTCGAACTGCAGCCTTTTCCGACCTTGCAGAGGGCTTGCCGGTATCTCCGGGGACAACGGAGACCATCAATCCATCCCCTCCAACCTGTGTCACCTGAACAGGCAACAAAGTGCAACTCAGTTGGTAAGACCATTAGATTGGGGGTTCGAGTCATCACGAGGGGAAATGGGGAACCATAAGTGGCGGACACAAGAGTATCCAAGGGGGGCTTAAGCCCCCACCAAACAATAATTTTTTTATTAATATTCTTTTAAATGATTAAATTATTGGTATTTTGTGTGAATCATTGTACGTTAGCCCCCATCACCAAATCAAAACCTAAGAAAATTGTCTTTTGGAAATCTAAAACTCAAAATTTAGAAAACATGGTCTCTACCAGAGATGGGAATCACTATTCATCATCTTTTATCACCTGATCAATCTCACACAATGCTTACTTCTCGCTCTCTGATTGCTATATAAATCAAGACAACTATCTTCCAAAACATTTCAAATAGTAAAGTTACATAATTTTGCACTGCATTATGTTTCATTCTAATTTCTAGCCACACATTTTCAACCATCCAAGAATGCATCAATATTTTTCTCACAAAATCCAAAAAAGAGAGAAGGAATTGTATATATATACCTGAGATGCATGAAAGTGCAACTTGAAAACAGCTTTGATTCTGTGCTTGTCGCTCCACCATCGCGCCGGCTTGAACATATCTTCTGCTATTTCACCTTGAATTCCGCATCACGCCGGAATTTGAAACGCCCACTTCGAGGTAGAAGAAGAAAAGAAATTGCGTGGTGGTGAAGGAAACACCAACAGGAGGGGCTCAATGCATTAATGGCGGATCAGAAAATAGGAGCGTTAAAGCTCTGTTTAGCGCTTATAGGGAAGATAGAGATGAAGGGAATAGCGAGGGAGGCTGAGAAAGATTGAGTTATTGTGTGCTCTTTCTTTCAGCATTTCGCCATAACTCCATAAAAGTACTGTATGGGCTGGCTGTTGAGAGAGAGAGAGAGAGAGAGAGGAAGTTTATTTGTTTGGGAGTTTTTGGGGTTTATGTATGTATGGACCATTATTTTTTTGGTTTTTATTTTATCTTCTTCTCTTTTCTGAGAAGGAGAAAAGTTGAGGTGAGGTTGAAGCTTCTGTGAGTGAACTTTTTGTTTTGGAGTATTTTTGTCTGTCTCACTATCCGAGACGAGACGACTATCCTTTTCCCATATTTTTAACGTTTATTTTTTTGGTATATTACCGGATGAAAGTTTTTTTTTTAAATTGCACTCAATTTTTTAAAATAAAAATATACTCCTTCTTCGTTCACATAAAATATAGGGTTAAATAATTTTAATACTCACTTCCATAATATATCTATCAAATCTACCCACCTTTATAAAACATCTATGAAAAACACCCACTTCATAGTGAAATACTATTCCTACCCTTATACAATATCTCTCTTTATACTTCATCTTATACATTAATCTGCGCTTCTAAAATTGGTATCAGAGCGGGTTTTTATTGAAGAATTATATTATATTTAATTTATTTTATAATTAACTAATGTGGGAGGAGACTCCATTAAAATTTATGGATCCGGACGAGTGTCCGAGATGTATTGTATACAGGAATTATCTTCAAAATTTGGAGAGAGAAACTACTCGTCTATTAGACGACCTCAACTGGAATAATCGAGCTCTCGTAACGAACATTTGTCGAGGAGAAGATGGAGAGATTATTCGTGATATCATCACGAGTATTCAGTTCTACCATGAACACCTTACAGGAATCGCCGAAACCAGAACGGCGATTGAACGCGCAAAAAATGGCGCCCATCAGTCACACGACTAATGGAACAGAAGGACAAAGCTGGAACAGCCTATCCAGCTTATCAAAAGATCGAGCCAAACTCTTCCGACAATGTCAACTTGCGGAAGATTCAAAGAACGGTGGAATATTATGGCAACAAGCTATATGATCTACCGATGGAGATGAGCCAAATATCACTCAAACAAGAGGAAACCTTAAAACCCTTATGTGATATTCAGAAAAAAGTGGAGGATATTGAAAGACGGAAACCATGTTCCGAAAAAATTCGGAATACATGGTCCAAAGACCCAACATATCCGCTACCACTTAATGCAGCGCCCAAGGAACTGCAGCCGGAGGACATAATCCGAATCGTGAAAGGGAAAAACCATGAATAACCCTGATCGAATCGGATTAGAGGATCTACAAGAGTTAGCAGAATCATTTGCTAACCTAAATATGGTTGATCTAAAGATGAACCATGGAGATGAGGTGCCCAAAACAGAGCACCCACAAGAGGAATGATCCAGGAAAGGTGGGGCTCGTGAATAATCGAGCCATTATCAACAAACCAGAAGACGCCAGCCTAAGATGCAGGACACTCCTGTAGGGAAGGCCACACTTGAACCAATCCGCCCATACGGATTGATTCTCAACCTCGATGAAGCCAGCTTTAAAGATTGGGAAGTTCTCATCGATGACTGGGCTTCAGCTATGAAGGTCGTGATTGCCACGATAGAATATGATATAAATGAATTTATCAAAATCTTCGAGGCAAGTTTTGCTGGAATGGCAAAACAATTTTAGGATAAGGCATCAACGGAGGCCAAGAATGAGTTGTTCACCAAAGAATAAGCTCTGGAAATCCTTGAAAATGCCGCCCACCAGATTAAAATCCATTTTTCTTGGAATGGGTTTCTTTGAAGCATCAAGAGAAGAGAAGCGCAAAAAATATCGACAAGCATGTTTAGCCCTATTTTGTGATGAATTTATGGGTGTTTACGTCTTATATTGACTTTTATTTTGGTCTCTTTCACTCAAGTGTTGATTGATTTGAGCTTTTGTGCTAATTTTGTTGTCTCAGGATTTTATGCTCAAATTGATTGATATGTGGACAAAAAATAAAGTCAGAATTTAGTTGATTGGTCTCAAGAAGAATCGAAGTTCGTCTCGATACGAGTTCGTAGGCGAAAACGGATCCAAAATCTGACTTGAAACGAGGGAGAACGGACCAAAACAAAAACGCTGCGCATTGCAGTCTGCGAAAGGCATAGACGGCGGCGCCGTATCATGGCGGGCGCCGTCCACGGCGCCGCCGTCCGTACGGCGGCCGCCGTCACTGGGCGGCAGTTACGTTTTTCCATTTTAAAGCCCTTTTTTTAGGGTTTTGACCCCACCTCTCGGCCCCAGCAGCCTCCTAGGCGATTTCCACCTTAATTCCCTTAGTTTTTGAGTGATTTCAACACCAACAACACCTTGTGGATTCATTGGATTGAAGTTTACATCAGTTTTACATTCCGTTGGATTGTATTTCTAGATCATACTCTTTGTAAGAACTCATTTGCTTTCTCAATTGAAGTTTATTGTTTCCTTTGGTTTTACTATCTTGTTCCTTTTATGCTCTTGATGAATGAGATGATCTTAGATTAATTTCCGTGATGTGGTTGATTCTTGATAATTAAGTGCTTAGTTAGTTCGTCGTTGAGTTGCTTGCGGAATTCTCTTTGATTGTGTGTGCTTGCTTAACATTCATTTGATTAAATGTTAATATGTTATTTCGCCTAGATAATCGTTGTTTATGGTTGTTGAATTGATGATTGCTTTCTAGATTGATAGTTTAGAACCCTAGCTTTGTTTGCCTTCTTGCGTTCTTATCGGCTTCCTATCTTTTGCCTAGTTAACTTTATATGCTTTATTTTAATTACGCATTAGTTAATCGGAGAGAGAGTGTCAGACCCAAACTTCTGATTAGATTGTTTAGGTTTATTTCCTATTTTCTGTGCGTAGCATGATCAGAGCCCTGTTTAGCCTTCCTTGAGAGACGACTTGGGTTAGCTTATTACACTAGGACGACCTCGTACGATTGCGAGTCAATCCCTTAGGTGTTTTGGGTTGAGTCAAATTTTGGCGCCGTTGCCGGGGAAGGCTTTAGGCGTTTGGTTGTGCTACTTTGTTTTCCGTGTTTATTTTATTTTTATTTTTGCTCGGTTATTTTCTTTCTCCCACTGGTGCGTTTGATCTGTTTTGTTGAGTGTTGTGTTGCTAGGGAGTTAAAGTCTTAACAGGAATTTGACATTCTACTTGAAAACACTCACCGTGCACGCGAGGTGCTTGAAGCCTAGGAGAGAGTACCGAGTCTCTTTTGTCTAGCGTTGGAGTTGAGAAGATGGCAGGAAGAAATTTGCAGTACATGGGGGATTTTACCCGGCCTGTCATAGAGGCCACGAACTCAGCTATTGTGCTCCCCACTGCAGTCAGGAATTACAACCTGAAGCCCAATGATTCAAGTCTGCTCCCCCTCTTCTATGGGCTGCCGAATGAAGATGCCCTGCAGTTTATCCGGGACTTCTGCACCCAAGTGCAAACTTTTCCACTGTTGGAGATCACAGATGATCAGCTGAAGCTTAAATGTTTCCAGTATGCACTTAAGGATCGGGCAAGGACTTGGCTTCTCTCCTTACCGCCTAGTTCTATCACTACTTGGGGAGAGGCCTGTGAGAAGTTTATGTTGAATTTCTACCCAAATCACAAGACACGAGAGATTAGAACTCAAATCATGAACTTTGTTCAAGGAGTCGACGAGCCACTTCATGAGGCTTGGGAGAGATTCCAGGAGCTCCTCCGCCAGTGCCCGCAGCATCAGTTAACCCCAGTGATGTTGATGCAACTCTTTTATGACGGGTTGCTGCAGACTTCTCAATTTATGGTGGATAGCACGGCAGGAGGTAACATTGCGAGGAAGACTCCCGATGAGCTAAGGGAGATTTTCAAGACCCTAGCCGAGAGCTCGCAACAAAAGCCGATCCGAGGAAGGAAAATTGAAGCTAGTGCAGTGGCACCTAACTATGAGCTGCAGAAGCAGGTTGCTGAGATCATGAGGGAGATGCAGCAGCTGAAAATGAGTAAGGTGGAACCACCTCCAGCCCGTGAGCCCATTGTTGAGAGTTGTGGCGTTTGTGGTGATTATGGCCATGGAGCCAACGAGTGCCATAGGATGGGCGAGCGTACTTATGAAAGAGGAGTAGAAGTCTTTGCTGCACAAGGGTATTCGAGTAGGCAACTCCAGGGTCACATGCAAGGACACGGGCAGAGTTCTCAATACTGTCAATTCCAACAGCCTATGGGTTATCAGAACCAGCAGCAGTTCTACCCACCTCAGCATCACCAACCTCCAGGCCCCTTATTTGAGGATCAGATGCAAGCTTTCATGCAAGCTAGCAAACAGGCGATGGAGGCTCAGAGTACTACCATCAAGCGCCTCGAGACTACAGTTGAGCAACTAACAGGGGCCTTGAATCAATTGCAGCAACAACAACCAACTGGGAAGTTTCCAAATCAAGACGAACATCCGCATCAAGCTCATGTCGTGGCGGTAGTCAAGGAAAATGCCCCAATAACCATGGGGAAATGGAGAAGCAAAACCGTGGAAGCAATCAAGGCTATCCAATGCCCTAGTGAGCCACTGCCACCTGTTACTGTTGCACCAGACCAACCACCACCCAAGCAAGGAGATCCAGGTAGCTTTATTTTTTATATTAGTTTAGGTGGGGTTGAAAAGGTTTTGGGAATGCTTGATTTGGGCGCGGCAGTCAATTTGATGCCACTTGATATTTTTGAGAAATTGGGTAATAAAGAGCTTAAATGCACGAATATGAAGATAGAGCTAGCTGACGGCTCTATTAGTAGCCCACGGGGCCTTGTTGAGGATGTTGAGGTTGTTGTGAGGGGGATTAGTGTCTTGGCTGATTTTGTTGTCCTTGATGTGGGAAAAGGGATTAGAGGCGAGAATGGGCATCTCGTGCTGCTTGGCCGACCTTTTATGGCCACCACCCAGACTCGCATCGATGTGAGTACGGGAACTGTGAGTATGGCAGGGGCAGGTAGAGCGGTAACATTCTCAGCTTTTGATAAAAAAACCTACTACCCCCACTTCCTTAATTCAAAGCTGCTCTTATGTTGAAACATTTGATGCTTTGGATGAGAATTGTATTGTGCAGGAATTCCTTAATAAGCTGCAGGAGGAGGACGAGATCGTGGAAGAATTTCATGCTAACCTGCAAGATGAAAGAGAGATTGAGCAAGAATTCCTTGATAAGCTGCAAGAGGAAGAGGATAAAGAGCAAGGCCTTCTGTGTGCCTTGCTACTGGAAGAGAAGCTTGATGAGGTTGGGTCACCCAATCTCGTTGGATGTGTGGATAGAGGGCCATCCCAGGATATGAGCATGGAGCACTCATTTGGAGGACCCGCAGCTGCAATTCAAGAAGATGTGTTTACAAGGGCGCTAAGACAGCTGGAGCTTCAATCGGATTTTGGTTAAGGGATCTTCTTAGTCGGGCTAGCGACTTAAAAACTAGCGTTGCATGGGAGGCAACCCATGTTTTTCTTGCTTTCGTTTTTCTTTCATTTTGTTTGGGTTTTTGTTTCTGTTGTTTTTGTTGTTTGGTGCAGGTTGGTGCGTTGGGGACTGTTTGTTTTATAGATGAGAGATTGGCAGACATCGTGGGATACTACAGACTCACCACTTGGATCGGTATTCAGGGAAGTTTTCCTCTTTCACCCCCTCTTTTTGTAAGCACTGAGGACAGTGTCAGTTTTTAAGTGTGGGGGGGTGTTAGTTGGTATTTGTGGATCCTGTGGGTGTTTCTTTTTGTTGCGTTTGTGGGCTTCCTTGTGGGGCGAATGGTCCCCTTGTCTTGATTTCATGTTTGTTTTTAAGTGCATCGCATGTTGATGGTGGTTCACTAGCGATTCTGGGTTGTGATTCGTGTTGTTTGTTGTCTTTGTCTTTTATGATTGATTTGTGCCCAATGTGGTGTAATTAGTTTAATGTTTAGATGCAACACCCTGATGAGCAACTCTTGACGTGATTTGTCCGGTATATGCTAGGGGGAGTGTTTTCATTGTAATTTCCTAATATCTTTCTCTGTGTTGAAATGTTTGGTTGGTTGTTGAGTACTTGATAGCTCTGGGTCTCTGCTCCTCTAATAGTATCATTATGAGCATGGGAAACCACACGAGAATGTTTTGGACCACCTCCAAATATGTCAATCTCGTGAAATATGGCCTATCTATTAAGAGCGAAAATAACTTGACTCCAAAAAAAAAAAAAAGATGAAAGAAGGTGAAAAAGGAATGAGATATGATTATAAAGGAAATTGCATTAGGAAATTCACCCCTAGCAGAGAATTGGGTCTGATCGGATTGAGTGGTATCATCTTGTTGTTGCATTTTAAACCTTAACTTTGAACACTTGATTGGGGACATTGATATCTTGAAAGACTTGGATTGGTTGGTGTTTTGCTTGGTGAGAAGAATCGCTTGTGGATTTTCTTTCGATGTTGTGATTGTTGCTTGAGGACAAGCAAGGATTTAAGTGTGGGGGGGTTGTTTAGCCCTATTTTGTGATGAATTTATGGGTGTTTACGTCTTATATTGACTTTTATTTTGGTCTCTTTCACTCAAGTGTTGATTGATTTGAGCTTTTGTGCTAATTTTGTTGTCTCAGGATTTTATGCTCAAATTGATTGATATGTGGACAAAAAATAAAGTCAGAATTTAGTTGATTGGTCTCAAGAAGAATCGAAGTTCGTCTCGATACGAGTTCGTAGGCGAAAACGGATCCAAAATCTGACTTGAAACGAGGGAGAACGGACCAAAACAAAAACGCTGCGCATTGCAGTCTGCGAAAGGCATAGACGGCGGCGCCGTATCATGGCGGGCGCCGTCCACGGCGCCGCCGTCCGTACGGCGGCCGCCGTCACTGGGCGGCAGTTACGTTTTTCCATTTTAAAGCCCTTTTTTTAGGGTTTTGACCCCACCTCTCGGCCCCAGCAGCCTCCTAGGCGATTTCCACCTTAATTCCCTTAGTTTTTGAGTGATTTCAACACCAACAACACCTTGTGGATTCATTGGATTGAAGTTTACATCAGTTTTACATTCCGTTGGATTGTATTTCTAGATCATACTCTTTGTAAGAACTCATTTGCTTTCTCAATTGAAGTTTATTGTTTCCTTTGGTTTTACTATCTTGTTCCTTTTATGCTCTTGATGAATGAGATGATCTTAGATTAATTTCCGTGATGTGGTTGATTCTTGATAATTAAGTGCTTAGTTAGTTCGTCGTTGAGTTGCTTGCGGAATTCTCTTTGATTGTGTGTGCTTGCTTAACATTCATTTGATTAAATGTTAATATGTTATTTCGCCTAGATAATCGTTGTTTATGGTTGTTGAATTGATGATTGCTTTCTAGATTGATAGTTTAGAACCCTAGCTTTGTTTGCCTTCTTGCGTTCTTATCGGCTTCCTATCTTTTGCCTAGTTAACTTTATATGCTTTATTTTAATTACGCATTAGTTAATCGGAGAGAGAGTGTCAGACCCAAACTTCTGATTAGATTGTTTAGGTTTATTTCCTATTTTCTGTGCGTAGCATGATCAGAGCCCTGTTTAGCCTTCCTTGAGAGACGACTTGGGTTAGCTTATTACACTAGGACGACCTCGTACGATTGCGAGTCAATCCCTTAGGTGTTTTGGGTTGAGTCAAAGCACTTTACAATCTAAGATTGGTAGTGCTGGAGCCAAAAGCTCTTGATGAATTTTTGCGCTTGTATGCCCTATATGCCCATATGGGGTTAGTTAATGATCAGACAGCCAGGGACCTCTTTTTCACAAAGTTTCCAAGTCCATGGAGGGAAATGCTCATCAACGAGTACGTATCACCAGGAGAATATCCACTTGATAGTGCATCAAGAATGATGTCATATGTTCACAAGAAGATGTCCGAATGGTGCCAGAAGGTGATGGATCAGAGAAATTTCAAGAAATTGAGGAGGCTCAATAAAGAATCTCCATTGATGTGCAACAATCTTGACCTTCCAACAGAGATTGGGGCTGAGTTGCTGTATCAACAGAGGAGAAAGAAGAAACATAGGTATCAACCCTATGAAAGAAAACCAAGAACAAGGCGGAGTTCTTGGAAGCCAAGAACTATGTGGACTCGACAGAAGGCATGCTCCTACAAATCAGGCCAACGGAGCGGACCATCAAGGAGCCGATTCTCTTTTCAAAAAAGAACTCCGGCAAGGAAAATTTTCAAGCGGACCTAAGCCAAAACAAATGAAAGTTTCAAAGATTGCAACTGTTGGACGTGCGGTGCAAAAGGGCATATTTCTACCAATTGCCCAAACAACGAGAAAATAGGGATAAGGAAATTTGAATCTACACCGGATATCGAAGACGCCCAGTGTATCAGTTCGAAGATATATCCTCCGATGAGAGTATATACGAGCAGGATGAAGTCTTTAGTTCTGAAGATTCGGATATAACTGATGGATCATCCGGAGACGAGTCAAACTAAGGAGGACGAGGTTATCCACTTTCAAAAGGAGGACCTGGAGGGATATACCAGCCATTCCCTGATCCCGCAAGAAAAGGTGGTGGAAAAACTCGTGACAAAACTCAAGAACAAAACCATGGATATACAAACATTCCAAGGGTTTTCAAGAGGAAGATTGGATCAAGTTCTACAAAGCTTGAGTCCATTCAAAATGAAGCATCATGTCTTCTTCGGTACAACGAGTCGGGAATTGGCGCTTCCAATTGAAATAACGAACAACCAAGTAGAGATCCAATTAATTCCAACCGAAGATGTGCGGATGGATCTCTCAAAAATGAAGCCAAAAGTCGCTAGAACAATTAAATGGATTCATATTGGAGCAATCCAGTTGGTAATCAAGTCCTCACTTTCACCAGGGACAGATACACCAATTGATGTTGCAATTTGCGACAAGATGATTACAAATCCAAGAGATGCAGTGCTGGGAGCTTTCCCAGGCAATCTCTACGCCAAGAAGATTTTAACCGAATTGTACCCATAGATCGCTTATAATCTTCAAGATTCAGCCTTCAGTCGAGCCCTGACACTCTATCAGGACTACAAGATGAAGGATCTATTGACGGGAGGAAATAGGCCGTACTCGATTACATATCAAGTATCATATGCCCTATCAAATTCCCACCACACGGATTTATTTCTGGGGAAGAATTTTATTGAAGTCCCAGAAGTATTCAAAGAAGTAGCCAAGGCAATTAGCCCTGACCGAGTTGAAATTCCCAAAATAAGGGAAATTGACATCTAAGTGGGAGATAAGCAGGTGCTGAAACATAATCAAAGTCTCAGATTGGGAGCACCGAGGCTATCGTTCCAAGGAGATAGGCTGACCTCAAGGCCTTTAGAAAGTAGTTTCTCTCATTCCTACGAGAGAAAGGCGATCCAGGAAACACCAGCTCAAGGCATAAGAGTGAAACTCAAATGCCCCGAAGGATGGAGAAGTGTTTCCACAAAGTTTGATACAACCGAAATGAAAAATCAGTTTTCTTGCAACACGTACTATTTGGCAAATCCAGAAAGCAATCGATATATCGGATTTCTGGAGATTGGAGGCTTTGAGATCCAAGTCGAGGGCAAAGCCGGACAAGAAACTGACGTCCTAATCTTAGGACGAAATTTCCTTGACAATTATCAACCATGGTCAAGGAAAGCAAGTGGGGTGGAGATCACAATCGGCGAAAAGAGGTTGTTGATCCAATGACGAGTCCATTCTCGATCTACATCTTTGTGGGGATGTTATACTAGAAGTTCAAAGCAAAATATTTTGTTGCTTGACCAGGAATATGTACAGAAAAATGAGGAGTCTTTTCAACAGAAGTGGAAGAAGAATTGCCTCGAATTGTGGGAAGGGATTTCTCAAAGAAGATTTTGCTCTTATCAAAGGGAGTAAAACAGACAGAAATATTCATCGGCGGAGCAGGATAAACACCTTGGTACAAGGTTAAAACTCCACCAATCTATTTCCATGACACGGGAGCAGATATCTTGTTCGGAAATAATTTTCTGCAAACCTTCAAAATGTATACACAGGACAATGAAGCCAGAAGGCTTGTGTTCACCACTAAGTGTGACCACAAAATCATTGTGCAAAGGCTCGAAGGAGCTTTTAATCGCTCGATGTCAGTCCTCTTCCGCAGCAAGTGTGGTGATGATGGCAAACTCCGGAGACCACAAATGAAGGATCAACGGAGATTCAGAGATGTTCTGCTCAAATGCAGGGCCGAGGGATTTCCAGATCTCTCCGAGGAAGAAACACAAATCCTCAAAGTTTTCTTGATATCACACAAAGATATTAGGAAAGAAGAACAGGTGTCCATAGCCGGTGTCAATAGAAGAATCCAGAAGTGTTATCACGAGGATCCTTTGGCATGGTGGGGCAAGAACCAGCTCAAAGCTACATTGAAAGTTAAAACTGGAAAGGAGCATGAGTTCGTAAGGTTTAGACCTATCCTGATGAACACTCAAGATCAGCAGGATATGAGAAGCATAATCAAGGAACACCTTGATTTGAAGTTGATCGAACCAGGGAACTCGCCTTACAGCAGTCCGGGATTTCTGGTAAGAAATCATGGGGAGATCAAACGAGGAAAGCCAAGATTGGTCATTAATTACAAAGGAATTAGTGACATTCTTGAGTTTGATGGATATTTTATCCCGAGTAGAGAACACCTTATCAACTGCATTAGAAGTGCAAAGGTATTCTCAAAGTTTGACTGCAAGTCTGGATTTTACCAGATTCGAATGGAGGAGGGGAGTAAGAAGTTTACAGCATTCTCAACTCCACAAGGACACTATGTCTGGAATGTCATGCCAATGGGGCTAGCCAACGCGCCTCAGATATTCCAAAGGAAGATCGATAATCTTTTTAAGGATTATTCTTCATTCATGTTTGTTTATATTGATGATATTCTTATTGCATCAAAAGACATTCATGAACATGCCAAGCATCTGGAAATCTTTGCAGAGGTTCGTCGGCAAGAAGGATTGGTGCTGTCTGAAAAGAAGGCAGTGGTGCCAACCCAAAAGATGGAGTTTCTGGGAATCGAGATCGATGAGTCTGGGATAATTCTACAAGATCATATTGTGAAAAAGGTCCAGAAATTTCCAGATGATCTCAAGGAAAAGAAGCAACTCCAAAGCTTTCTTGGAGTTGTTAACTTTGCATGGATGTTCATCAAAAACCTTGCAGAGCTGAGGAAAATCTTCAGTCCACTACTGAAGAAAGATGTTCTATTCATATGGAAAGAGGAGCATCGCGAGGGTATGAAAAAACTAAAAGAGATTTGCAAAAATCTCCCAAAGCTTTCAATACCACAAGACGAGGACGAACTAGTCCTATACACCGACGCAAGTGATTTTTGGTGGGCAGCCGTGCTCACTAAAATCACCCCTTATGGAGAGGAACCATGCAGATACTGTAGTGGTCTCTTTTCCGACAGTGAGGCTATGTGATGGCACATCAACGAGAAGTAGTTCTATGCAGTCAGAAAGGCGTTCAAAAAATGGCCGCTATTTTTACTTGCAAAGAAATTCATTTTGAAAGTCGATAACACTAACGTTAAGGCTTTCTTAACTAAGAAAATTGAATCTAAACCTGAAAATGCTAGATTACTAAGATGGCAGGCTGAATGTCAATATTATGATTTCGATATTGTCATTTTGAAATCTGATGATAATGTTCTTGCAAATTACCTAACAAGAGATGGAGCCAACTGAGGTTGACGCCATCATTATAAACCAGAGGCAACTCCAGGATAACATGGAGATGCTACAACAAGAATGGCAAGAGTGTGTACTCCATGCCAAACAAGCTGGAAGGATACAGTCGGCTGATGAAGCCAAAGTGTCTGACCGCATACAAGAATGTCTTAAGAAGATGATAAATCTTCATGAGGCAATCCACAAGCCGCTCTTGCGCGGGATCAGGGCTCCCCTGATCGAAGCAGGTATTACCGTACCGGCCGGATTACCGGTAGCAGGGGATTCAAGTACCCCTAGCACAAGGTCTTGAGGCTAAGGTGTCAAAACCGGATCCTCAAGAAAAAGAAGTTGTTAAGGCTTTACCGCCCGAACCAACATGTCAACCCTCCAACTCTGGGCTAAAAGAGGGAGAGATTCATCTTAGGCCACTGATAGGCAAATCAAAGATTGATACTAACACTATTGAAATATCTCTTGTTTGGCAGATGTACCAGTCCAGATGTGAGAAACTCAATACCAGGAAGGGCATTAATCCGGGATATAGCCGGGTTGATATTGGAGGAAAATATCCTCGTATTTGGATGACCACCGGAGCCAATCCTCAAGAGGTCAAGGAGTGGTATGAATTTGGGGCACTAACCTCAGTTTATACTATGTCGCCAGCCTTCAGCGAAATCAAGGGTCTACCAAGATGGATCCAAGAGACCGTTTATGATGCTTGGTCGAACAACCCGTCCCTTAATAGGGGAGACGTTTTGGAACTGTATTTTCTCAGCGCAGCACCAGAACCAGCAGGAAATGGTAACCACGAAGCTTTTCATTTCATTAAGCTTCGGAGACTCGATACGGAGGCCTTAAATCGGATTAAGGTACCAGATCATAAAATCTCTATTGTTGCCACTTTTTCGGAGGATCAAATCTCTACTAGGCATGCATGGGGATTATGGGTCTGTCTCACGAAGATGGACAAAGTCAAGTATAGGTTCAAGTTCTCTCATAATTCAAGATTTGGATCGTTCTTGTTGAATACCATGACATGAACAACCACAAGTTTTGCCGAGAAAGCCTTTGAAGAGAAAAGGCAAACACTTTGGCGCAACAAGATTGCAGGGAGTAAAGAGACCCATCGCAAGTTTTGCAATATGGCTCATATAGGCCATTGGGTCGATCACATCTGCACAGAGTGTCCCACGCAGAAAGAACCGGAGTTCGGAAAAGGTTTCCTCCAGAAGCCTAACAAGAAGAAATTCCGGCCCGACGAATATGAGAAGCACAAGACTCCACGAGGACGAGTACCTCGGGCACCAAAAAAGTAAGATGCCCGACAAGGAAAAGAGAGTCATGTGACTCGAGACAGGAGGACCACCCACTAAATAAAAAACGACAAAAGTGGGTGGATGCAGACTAATTACCCACAAGTAGATAAAAATGGGTAATTCCATAGAAAATCCACTCACCAAAAGAAGACAAAGTGGAGTGGAAAAGCAGCAGGCCCCTTCCACAGCATTATCAGTTGAATAATGGAGTGAGGGACCACGAATATATGTGAAGGCACAGCTGGTGTTGGCAATTATTGCCGACAAAAGAAGGTGGCAGTCACCATCCAAGATTAGCTGGCCACAAGGAAAGGAATCTGAGGCCAACTACCAAGCTATTATAGAGGGTATCAGACTTCTATATAAACGAAGCTCTGGAGAGGAGGAGATCATCGGGAAAAACTGATCACAACTTCACACAACACACTCTCTCTCTAGAAATCTATCTTTGTAATATTTATATTTTAAGTTTTCAAAGTTTTAGTTTTAAAGTTTTAGTTTTTTTTTTTTTAATGTACACAAGTATTAGCTACTAATGAGCTAAACAAGTTTGTCTCCTCCCTGAGGGAGATTTTATAAAATAAATTAAATATTTTATAATTCCTCTTTAAACGCTTTGTTTTTGCTCAACTTTCCGGTTTAGTAGAAAATTTTCTTTCATTTTCCAACAAAATATTATACGTCGGAACTTAGTGAAGGAGGAAGGTTGCAACCATCCCTTGCGAGCGCGTGGTTGGACGGAGCCTTGGGGGCAGACGGTCCGTAAAACGCAACAAGCACTGACTCCTGAAGAAGACCATTCGACTAAAGGTATAATGTTGGTTTATGTTTAGAATACTTTTGAATTGTTACGGAAGCATGTTGGGCCTGATAAGTCTTCACCGACTATTTCCGATTTGAACATGGAATTGTATTATGATGAATTACTAGAGGATTTGTTAAAGGGTAGTTTTGTCATTAATTATGAGTTGGGTAGGTTTGATATATGTTTTATGAAAGTGGGTATTTTTTATAGATAAGTTATAGAAGTAGGTATTTTAAATTTTGACCCTAAAATATATTCAATTTATTATTTTTATCCATCAATATTAAATATAATTATTCTAGTTTTGCTCGGCTTTCCATTCACAATAAAATAAGATTATTTCTCTACTCACAACATACTCAACTATTTTATTAAAATTCGTATCATCTAAAAATTTGGATATTTTTATCCATCAATATTAAATGTAATTATTCTATTTTTAGAGCATCCACTGGGGGTGACCTAATAGCTGACTTGATAGAAGGGGGACCACAATGAGTAAAGAGGCCACAGTGGGGTGACTTGATAGCTGACTTGATCTGTTTAGTTTTGATTTTTGTATTTTTTTTATTTAAATTTAATTGCACAATTTTAAATAACACAATTTACTTAAAAAATAAATTGCATTAATATTAAAAACCTAAAAATTACATTAAAAAAAATCTAAAGACATTATTTAAAATTACTTAAAAAAAACCTAAAGACATAATTAAAAATGACATAAAAAAACCTATCTAGTCTCCCCCGCCCCTTCGCCGAGCTAGGATCTCCGCCACCCGTTTCGTGTGCCATTCGAGCTGCTTCGGAGTCATGCCGGAAGTCTTCATGAACATGACCCGATCGTCATGGATCTCCCTCTTGAGAGAGAATGAGGAAGAAGATAGAAGAAGATGATTGTGGTGTTTGAGGAAGAAGGAGGAATGAGTATATAAAGAAGAGAGAGAGAGAAAAAAAAAAGGAAAAGCCAACAGTCGAATGATCGATTTTAAAAAAAAATTAAGTAGGCCAACGGCTCTTTTTTTAAAAAAATTCAATTTTTTTTAATTAGGCGCTTGTCACACACGCGCCATACATATCGCCCATCGTGCCTCACCCGATAAATCGGGTCTCCCTCGAGTCTCCCCTTGCTGTAGTGGTGAACCCGATCAGTGGGTGACTCGAGTGACGCCGATCAAGTCACCCACTGTAGATGCTCTTAGTAGGTTTGCAGTTTCATATCATTCAAGTGTTTTTGGCTAAACTAAACCAAGTGATTACTTTGTAATATGACTGAAGATGTAGTTAGGACCTCATATTTCAAAAAGTAGAAGTTGTATAGAGCAGTGCGACCGTTTGATTGCTAAAATCGAAAAGCTTAAACAGTGTAAAAATTAGGGGTGAAAAATTGTGTGTGTCGGATCGTTATCGCGTCGATCTAATAAGACCAAACCTGAACACGATCTGTTAAGAAAGTGATCGACACGAATACGAACTCGATACGATTTACACAAATCCGAACACAATAGCAACATGATTTAAATCGTGTTAACACGATACGATAACGACACGATTTGATTAAAACCTAATTAAAAAGGGTTGAGACTAACATATTATTGGAGAGTTGAGACGTAGGGATGGTGGGGTGGGGTGGTGGGTTTTCAAAAGAGTTTAATTGAAATGTTGAATGGTAAATTGGTACCCCAAAATTAACAAGTTAAAAAAAAAAACCCTAAAGGGTAGAATAAGAATTAAAGTTTAAAATAAATATTTAATAAAAATAATAATATAAACTCTATCAGGTTATACGAACCCGACACGAAATTATCGTGTCCTTATCACGTCGACACGATAAGGACACGAACCTGATAAGGCTTGACACTAACCCATTAATTTCGTGCGGTTTCGTACTTTCATGTCGTATCAAAAATTGCTAGCCCTAGTAAAAATAGGGTAAAAATAGTACTCCCTCCATGCATAACTTTCCTTTTATTAAAGATTGCCTATAAATATACAAACTATACTCAAATTTTACTTTTTAATCATATTTATTTTTTTGGTCAAAAAAATACATAAACATTCAATTTTTTTAAAAAATTTGACATGACTCCAAAAGTTCGTTGGTCAATAACTTGATTGTCTGAATTCCAATGGGCTATTTGAAGGTACTGTAAAAAGCTTTTGACATTATCTTTCTAATGATACTTATAATGTTAGGTTTTGATCATCGAAAGTGGTCGAAAAAAAGAAAAAATATAAAATTTCATGAATTCAATCTTCATGCCATTTTTATTTACCATTTTCTATAACTAAAACCCAACAATATAAATATCATTAGAAAGATAACGTTAAGAACTTTTTAACGGTACTTTAGGATTGTCCATCAAAATTCAGACAATCAAGTTATTAGTTAGTGAACTTTCGATTCATGTCAAATTCTAAAAAATAAAAATTAGTATATATTTTTTTTGACAAAAAAAATAGATTTGATTATAAATCAAAATTTGGATATAATTGGTGCATTTAGAGGTAATTAGTCCTTTAATTAAAGAAATGAAGATGGAGAAGGAGAGCGATAGTACAATTTGATTTCTTACTTTTTGTATTCAAGGATTTGATTTGGGATGTGCATTCCTTGTTAGCAAAGACCCACATGTAGGGATGTCAATCGGTTTCGGGCCAACCCATTCGGTTTCGGGTTATTTTCGGTTCGGGCTAGTCGGTTTTTTCATTTTTCGGGCTAAAATTTTTCGACCCTAACCCTAACCCACTCGGTTTCGGGCTAGCCCGTTCGGGCCCACAAATTTACGATTTTTTATATGTATAATTTTTTTATATGGATAATCATATTATTGTAATAAAAAGTTGTCGTGCTTTTTAAATCAAAATATTTCGCCTTATTTTAGATACAAAAATTAGTGTTATTTTAATGTAAATTTACATAATATCTAATTTTAACTTTGTTTCCGATAAAAATTGTATATAGATATAACATAAATTACTATCTTTCTTTGACTTTTATATCATAAATATTTATTATTAATCGTTAGAAAAAATGAAAACATATTATACAAGTATCAAAATGTTATTATCAAATTAAAAAGTAAAGTATTAAAGTTTAAAAATCAATTATTAAGAAAGTGTTCGGTTAATCGGGCCAACCCACTCGGTTTTCGGGCCAACCCTATCGGGCTCGGGCTATTTTCAGTTCGGGCCATTCGGGCTAAATTTTTTTCGGGCTAAAAAATTTCAGCCCTAACCCACCTTTTTTATCGGTCTATTCGGGTCGACCCGTCGGTTTCGGGCTTTTTTGACATCCCTACCCACATGACAACTTCTGCTGAGTCAATACTGATAAAAGTGATAATTTTATTTTTCTTTGAGAAATAAAAGTGATCATTTTCATTAAGAGATCGAAATGGCAATTATTAAGTGTCATTTATTATTTTATTCCTCTAACTAAAACGTAAAAATTATTTTAAATAAAAGTGTCAATTTATAAGGAAGAAATTTGACCCTGTCAAATCTACATATGATTATACGGAAAAAAATGTCACCACGTCAAATTCGTCTTCATTGTGTATTTTTTTTTATTTTCTTGTGAGAGGTTCCTTGTTTAAATCTAAACTGCATTAAATCAAGCATTTTGTATTCTTTATTTAATAGGAAAAAAAGAAGTAAGTGGAGATTAGAATGTACTATCAAACAACTGAAAATGTATTTTTGCCATAATTACTTTTGACATATAGCACTTCAAATTACTTATTTCGAATTGAACATGCCACTTCATCCCGCAAATCTTGATCATTTTATTTTCCATATGAATTTTAAGGAGTTAGTGTTTTATGTGTTAAGTGTGATAGTTTAAAAAATTAAAAGAAAAAAAAAATTACCATATAAAGAAAATGAACAAGCTTCATGAGACAACTCGAAAAGGAATATTGATGAAGCTTCGCGGGACGGGGGAAGTAATATTTTGCTATATATTCGAGTATAGACTCCTTTCGTCCCATTACAAATGTCTCATTACTTTCAAACATAAAGATTAAGAAATGTGTAATTAATAGATAAAGTCATAGATAAAGTGGATTGATGGAAATTGTTTATATATTAGATATAGAAAAAAAAATATATTGTCAAAAAAGAAATGAGATATTTATAATGAAATATCCATTATAAAAAATTAGATATTTGTAATAGAACGAACGGAGGGAGTATATAGCAGCAGAGAGCACCTTCGGATAATAGTTGCAGGGCTCCTTACTATCAAAATTAGTTTAAACCCACACATATATATATATATGCATCTAAGTCACATTATACCATCTAAGTCACACTATGCCAAGTAAGATAAATATACATTTATTTTTGCTTGACATCAAATCAAATACTTATATATAGTAATATATTTAAGCATCCCATTTTATCCAAAAAATAAACAAAGAAATAAAAGTACCATTTTATCGTAATTTTCTTTTCTTTTTTTATGTCATGACTACCTGCAACATTTTGTGCAGTATATCTATACCACACAAGAGAGGTAAATTAAAATCACAATTAAAAAAATCAGATATAACAAAACTCATACCTATAAAATCGTTAGTATTAGTTAAATTACATCCGATGACATACCATATTAAATCAAGAGGACCAATATACGATAAGTTCGGGAATCTATTGCTCTTAATTATAATTTATCAATCATTCATAGAGAATTTAGTGATCTTATCGCTATGTAAAAACATATGCCATTAATTCCTCCTAAAGTTTTTTATGTATAAATTTTACTTTTTTTTAGAGCGTATCAATTTTACTTTTTATTACGACTTATCCTAAATTATGAGAAGATCAATGATTATTGTAAATTTCTACACTAGAGATGGTTGATATAAGAATATTCATCCTTGCATATACTCCCTCCGTCCAAAACGAAATGTCCTGTTTTTCTTTTTGGGCTGTCCCAAACGAAATGTCATGTTTCCTTTTTTGGCAATGCACTCTCTCTCTATACTTAATATTTAAATAATTTCCACCAACCCACTTTATCTACTTTATACATATTTCTTAATCTCCATGCCGAAAAGAAATATGACATTTTGTTTGGGACGGAGGGAGTATATTATTAGACACAAAAGGTCTCCAATTAAATGGAGGGAGTATATTATTAGACACAAAAGGTCTCCAATTAAATCAATTGAGCAAATATGGCCCACCTAATGCGTGACATATTAACTTGACATGTATTGACTAACATGCTCATTTGTTTTATTTTTTTTATTTTTTTTATTAAAAAAAAGAGAAGAATTTGGTGGATGTATGGTACCTAAAGCTGAAAACTGGGTACCTTATCAAATGAGCCACACATCCATACACTATTTTACAATTGACTAAAAACCGCCCCTTTTGTTTATATAGCATAACTTCTACTCTAACCTTAAGCTTTAATATTCTACCTATATTAACTTAATTTTTTGTCGACCGATATAGTATATAATATATCTATTTAGTTTTACAACTAATTAATGTACACATAATTTTAACACCACCTTTTGAATATAGAGCAAGTAAAACGTCATGTCCATATTTTCGAGGAGATAGTATCATATTTTAACCTTACACATTTTCGAGATTTACATAATTAAATTTCTTATATAATCAAAATTCATATAATAATATAAAACAATATCATTACATAAAATAGTAAATTCGTGCGACAGTGTAAATAAATACTATTATTACACGACTTTTGACGATACATTAAATTTGTATTTTAAGGTCATTAGTTATTATTTTTTATTTTTTTTATCTACATATTTATCATTTTCAATTGACTAGAATAGGGTGTTGCTCCACGTCAAAATATGTATCCCAATGAAAAAAAAAGTCGGCTACGTCAAAACCCGATCCGTGAGTAAAAATAAATTATGATCATGTTTAATATGATACCAAAATCAAAAGAAGATGTTAAATTTGAAAATATTGAAAGTCCTGTTAACTTTACAATTTGATGTAAATTCTGTATTTTTTTTTATTTAATTGACTCTATAAGAAGCATAAATGTTGAGTCCTAATAAAATATTTCAGGTTAACAAATTAATTATTTATTATTTCTTTGATTTTCATGGTATTTCTTTTTTATAGTAGAAGTAATTTTATGTGGTATGCTAAAATCGGACACATGGTGTTGGAAGAAAAAATGAAAAATGTAAGAGGATAAAGGGTAAAGGAAAAAGGTGTGTGTGTGAGAGAGAGAGAGAAATTTATTTGTTTTCTTGGCTTTAAAGAGCATCATGGTGAGATTGTATTGTTTCATATGAATCCCACGTGAACTCTGCCCACTATCCCTATGAGGTATTGTGTCACTTTCCACACCAAAACTATGTACATTTATTTTCAGTTGGGGTTGGAGAGTGGTGAATGTTAAATTTCTAAAGACAAAATTTGATATTTTTCATATTTATACACCACATATGTGATTATAAATTAATATACATTATTAGAAAGTTTATCTCATCACGTATATATATCGGACATCTTTCATGACCAAATTCAAATTATTATTGAGACAGGGGCGAATCCAGGATGGCAGGATTTAATGTTTGGGGGCTGGATTTGTTGAAATATGACGCCTGAAAATATTTACACGGGGGTTTGGAGATGGGAGCCTCCGTTTTTTTTTTTTACCATTCCGTACTCTTCATTTTCATGCATTTTCTTAACAATCACTTAATATAATAGATAATTGTTTGCAGTTCAATTAATTCAACATCAAGTAGATTGAAAGTATATAAAGACATACTTTTATGCATTTTTTAAAAAAAGAAATGTTTCATCTTCTAAACAAATAAACTAATTTTCATTATTAATAATTTGAGAATTGACTCAAATTCAACATTAAAAATTAAATAAGAAAGAAAAATAGGATAAAATGACATAAATGTAACAAATTAATGTACAACATTAAACAAGTAATATAGATAATTGGATACTATAAACAATGGATTATATATGGTACGTTCGAATTGTCAAATTAAGACCGAAGGATGAAGTAATTGGCCGGGAAAGTTCGGGCAGTGCAAACTGTGCTCAAGGGTTTTTTTAGCACAAGTTAATTTGAAGATTTCAACATCAAATATGAAATTTGATTGAGGGAATTTGAAATTCATGATCCAATCCATTTCATTGTAGAATGTTTTCATCGTAGAATGTTCTTTAGCGGAGTAATGAGTTTGAAAATTGATGTTGCAATGTTATATTCAGTGACTGTTTGAGGTTGAATTTCGATGTCAAATGCATAGCACGATTGAATAATCTTTTTGAATTTTTGTAGCTCAAGTTTAATAGTTTTTGATCGTAATCTCAACTCGAGCGACTGTTGAATGGATCAGTCAAAACTGACGCTATAATAAATGAAAGTTGATTTGGTTTTTAATAGTAGGGTAGAATTGTTAGCAATGATGATAGTATAACTTTTTAGAGGAATAATAATATAGTTATTCATTTATAATTTTACAAATATTGAGATACAATTGTAAAAAAAAATTCAAACATTAGAGTGTATTTAGTAGATAAAATGAGTTCGTGGAGAGAGAGAAACAAAGCTTGTCGATCCTTTATTTGGACTGGGTGTACCTCTTTTAGGCCTTTCTCTTCAGTTGTGGAACATGGTCTGCGCGTCCAAAGTCCACGGTGGCCTCAGTGTTAAGTCTTTCACTACGATTAACGCTAGTTTTATGTACCATCTCACCTAGAAAATTACAAAAACACAATCCCTAGGCTTCGGTCTTATGCAAGATCGTTATCTTACTCAGTGTATGGATTTTTCCTCTCGCTGTTTCTCATCCTCTGTCTGGGTGGGCATTCGTGCCTCGGTCATTATTGGCAAAGGGGAAGCTATAGATTTTGGTTAGACAATTGGCTTGGTTAACGTATTGTTGATAAGCTTCACATTTCAGTTTTCCTCCATTCTTTCTCGACTCAGTCGGTGGCTGTGTACTTTTTTAATGGAGAGTGGCACTTCACGGACAATTTTCTCGTGGAGTTTCCGGATGTTGCTTTTGACATTATATATGTCCCCATATCGGACGACAAGGATGAGCGTTCATGGGTTTATTCCCGCTTCGAGGAGGTTACAACTGCCCTTACTTATGACCACTTGTCGCCCTCTTTTCCCGCGATCGATTGGGAAAGTTGGATTTGGGTTGCTTTTATCCCGGTTCGGCGTTCCATTGTTACTTGGGGTATCATCATTGGCCGTATTCCCACCTTTGATATCATTCAAAGACACAATATTTTTGGACCTAATATTTGCATGTTGTGTTGTCGCGGCGATGAGTCTATCGACCATTTATTTTGGTCTTGCAATTTTGCGACCTACGTTTGGCTGCAATTCTTTTCATGGTTCGGCGAGGATTATCCACATCTCTATGATGTGAATAGCCTCATTATTGCGGCAATGGGGGTCAAGGTCGGGAGTCAGGTTCTCACTCTCTGGAAATGTGGCATTGTTTATATCCTTTGGGGCCTTTGGACTCTTCAGAACAAGGTTATTCATGACAATATTTCTCCTACGCATCAGACGTTCATCAAGTGGGTTCGGCTCGCGTTTATCGAGTTGGTCACATGGCAAATACGTTTTCTGATCTTCAGACTCTTAGGCGTGTTGATATCCAGCTAATCCTAGGCCGACTCCTAAGTCCATCAATGTCACCTAGAGACTCCCGCATCCCTCTTGGATTAAAGTTAACATCGATGGCTCCATTAGGAATGGCGACATGCTCGCTGGAAGAGTTTTTCGCAATGCTTTTAATGAGGTTTTGGACTGTTTCCATTTTCGGCTAGTGCTGGAATGGCGTTTGAAGCTGAGCTATTTGCACTTCTCATTGCTTTAGAACGAGTTGTGGCCAGGAAGTGGAATAAGTTGTGGCCTAAATCTGATTCGGTGTACGTGCCCAATATTACAACTCATGTTCTCATATGGTTTCTTGGAGATTTAAAGGTTGTTGGAAGAATTTTCTGGCTCACATGACTGCTTTTGAAACTCACTGTACTCATATTTATCGGGAGGGTAACTGTGTTGCGGACTTTCTTGCTTCCTCATTTGACATGGACGGCTTCTGGGATGGTGAGATCTCTGAGATTACTCAGCTTGTTATGGATGATGTCCTTAGAGCATCTGCAACGGTTACACGTTAACAGCTTACTCGTGTAAGCTTGCTATCGTGTAACCGATGCAGCACAGGGTTACACGAGGGCTACATGTTCTATCGTGTAGCCCATTTCTTTGATAGTGTAAGGCGCGTGTGATGTACGCGCCAATTTAAAAAAAAATCGAATTGACCGTTGTTGCCTCGATTTGCTTGAATTGACCGTTCAATTTTTTTTTCTCTTTTTTTTCTTCTATTTATTCTTCTTCTTCCTCATTTTTTCCCTACACCTTCTTCATCCTCACTTCTTCTTTTCTTCATCTCTCTACACACTCCATGGATCCACACAACCCAAATTACTATGACCTAAATTGGTGCCCCGATCTATCCGACGAATATCATCCCGATCTATCCGACGAATATCATCCCGATTTTTTTAATTTAAATTTTAAGTTTTTTATTTTAATGAAATTTTAATTATTAGTAAAATGTGTTATTTAAATTTGAGCAATTAAATTTAAGTAAAAAGCATAAAAATCAAAACTAATGCTATCATGTAAGCTATCATGTAACCCCAATGCAGCATCTTGACACCATGTGGTCCCCCCTCATAAAGTAGGCTATCATGTAAGCTATCATGTAATCCCATTGCGGATGCTCTTACTCCTTCATTTGCTTAGGTCGTTCCTGAATCGTTGGGTTTGTGGCTGGGGCTTCTCTACTGTGTCGAGCTTTTTCTCGTCTGTGCATGGGATGTCGTTTTACTTCGACTCCTCTTGGGTCTTGGCAGCGCCTGGTTTTGGGCATAATTTTTCCTTGGTTTTATGGGGGTCTTCTTGTTCTGGCTAAGATGGCGATGTGGTTGCACAGTAGCATGCCTTTGAGGCATCCGGTTTGTAGGTCTCAGTTTACCATTCTTTGTCCATGCTTGGCTTGTTGGCACCTCTTTTTGAACTTAGTTACAGTTGTGGGAGGGCTAAATGAAATTTTTTCAGAGTTCCGGTGTGCTGGTCTCTGGTCTCAGTTAGGCTTTTTACGTTGGGTCGGTTTTCTTGCTTTACGTTTCCTGTTTTACCAGACGCGTGTATTGCCCCGTGTTTGCTTTGTCGTTCTTCTTCTTTGTAATAGACAATTACTCTTTTTTCCTTAACAGTGTTTTTCCCACTGGGTTTTCGCCGAAAGGGTTTTGGTGAGGCCCTCAGATTGCGTTGTTGTGGATCTGTTGGGTTGCTTATGTATTTTCTTCCTTTTTTCTTTTAATAAAATTTAATGTTGGGTTGCTTATGTTTTTTATTCCTTTTTTCTTTTAATAAAATTTAATTTCAGCAGGAGAGAAAGAAACAAATTAATTGGGATTTGGAAAAAATAGGTATAGAGAGAGTAGGGTGGGTGAGCCCATAGTTGGTGAATTTAATTATTCCCTTAATTATTTGCCAAAAATGGAATCAGACATTTCTAATGGGACATCCCATTATGAAAATTGGAACATTTGTAATGAGACGGATGGAGTATATATAACACATGAAAAAGATAACTTTCAATTTGAAATAAATAAATAAATAAATGGGAATTCGATCCAGTGCGAACTTGGCCAAATAGTTTAGGGCAACTTCATCTCCATTAGTCTTATGTAAGATCGACTTACCGTGAAATCGATCAAGATTTATATTCAAATTCAAACTTGTATTTGTAATTTTGATATATGTATATATAGTAAAATGGGTTCGATCCAGTGCGAACTTGGCCAAATAGTATTAAATTATGAGTTTGAATTTGTATCTTCATCCATGTTATATATAATGAAATTAGTACTATGTCATTGAAATATAAATTTGGATATGAATCTTAATTAATCTTGCAATGAGAGTACCCAACACAATTTTTCGTGATTTAAAATAAATAGTTAAAGAGGTTGAGCTCGACCTTTTGTAATGAACAACACCAATGTACATTCTGGTGAAATAAACTTTTCATATGGCAATTCTTGCGTTAAACATGAACGGTATAGTTCACATAATTTAAATTGTTTAATTAAATTTAGTCTCTTCTACATTAATTTTATTGACTGAGTTCGTAACAAGCTAATAACTACTACATTGATTTATTGATTAAGAGTTCATAACAAGCTAATAACTTATGCATTTAGTGTGAAATCATAATCTCTATGTTGAATTGGATAAAGCCATAAAGGGTTTGGTGATTTGTAATCCCCACCTACTTATCAATAAATATAAAGGAATTAAGATTGTATTCACTTTTTAGTGTGCATGTATTTTATATATTCGAATTGACAATAACTAATTTTCGTGATAAATGAAAATAACGAATAAGCCAATATAAATTTACGAGTAAGCTGCATGTAATGCATGTATAGCTATATTCAGTTGATGTGATAAAATTTTCACCCCTAGGCAAATACAGTCATGGAATTTAAATATCCTATTTTCCAAATTAATTTTCATTTCTCACTACAGTTGGCCATTCTCATTGGATTCTTTCTCTATAATGACTAAATATGGTGAGAAATGAGAATTAACCTAGAACGTGAGTTATTATAACCCTATGATTGATATTTATTAATTTAAATTAATCGTGAGATATTCATTTAACGAACAAATTAATAAAATCCATTAATAAGCTACTTGTAGGGCTGTAAATTCGGGTACCCGCGGGACAAAATCCGCCTAAAACCCCACCCTCACCCGACCCTCATGCATGCTGTGGGTACCCGAATACCCACAGCGGATACCCGCTGCGGGTATGAGGGTACCCTCACAGTCCCGCGATTTTTATTATTATTATTGTAATTTTGCGGGCTTTTGGTCCCGCTAGAGAGTATTTTGTCCCACGAGAGGGTATTTTGTCTTGCATTTCACAAAAAAATTTGAAACAGAGCCACAAATAAAATTCAAATCATAATGACTCAGTTAAAAATGTTGTACCAGAAATTAGCAAATTGCTTGGTCCGCCTATATTCTATAATATATTTCATTGCATTTGAGAAAGTATGTTGCACATATCATTCACAAAATCGCTTGAATCAAAGACAAATCGCTTGATAAACCTTTCTCATACAAAACTTTCACATATACACCAGAGACTGCATAATGTAGCATACCCATCAAAGATAAAAAGGGAGCTGTCAAAGCAACACAAAACTAAACTAATTAAGCAACATTCAGTCAAATCCTAAGTTCCTAAGTAAACTGAGAACTTACCTTAGTTCTGCCGAAGACGGGAAGAGGCGGGCAGCGCCGGTGGGCGATGGCGACAGCGCGAAGGAAGAAAGCGCCGAGGGGCCGGGGACGTGCGGGCGCAAGGCAGCGGCGAGGGTGGGCGGCGACGGGCCGACGCGGGGTAGCGGCGCCGACGGCGAAGTCGAGAGGGCAGACTAGAGAGAGTCGAGAGGCCACAGGAGGCAAAGAAATCAGATGAGATAGACGAAACTAGGGCTTGGAGTTTTGGGGGGTTAATTCCTAAAATTTCTAAATAAAATTATTTAATTTTAATTTTTAAATATTATATTGCGGGTATGCGGATACCCGAGGGTACCCTCTACCCGCGATTTTTGAGGATTTGATACCCGCACCCGACCCTCTTCTTCAATTTTGTGGGTATCGGGTACCCGATACCCGCGCGGGTATCGGGGCGGGTGAGGGTATACCCGATACCCGCAACCCGAATTTACAACCCTAGCTGCTTGTAACTCACGAATAACCAATATTCTTACTTGAGTTTGAATTCTGGAAGGGTCGAAAATTTCATCACATTTAACTGAAAACGGTTATTTGTGCATTCCAAGCAATTTAATTATGAGTTTTATTAATTTATTCGCTATTCTTATTTCTCACGAAAGATAGCATTCTCATATGATCTCATATATATACACACACAAGAAAAGAAGAAATATTGACATGTTAGTAATGCAGTTGAACATACCAATAATTTTATTGAACGTTTGTGATTTTTGGGGTTCGAAACCTTGACACGTTCAACACAATTACCGATGTGTTCATCAAAAATCTGGATGCGAAATTTAATCTTAATTATTGACCATTTGATGGATCATAATCAATGGCTGAGATTGTTTCTCCTTTGTTTGCAAACATTTATTTTTCTATTGAACTTCCTCTTATAATATATATATAGGGGTAGGTTCCAATGAGATTGCTATTTTTCGTGAGATTGTGAGACTAATGAATAAGACAATATATACTGTTGAATAATAACGTTTAAAAAATTAGTAAAATTTGTTCCTCCAGGATTCGAACCCAGGTTATCAACCATAGGATATATTAAATCAACACTAACAAATCAATCTAAAATCTCACTATATAAGTTAATAATTTTTCCGAATAAACCAAGAGACCGCATGAAATAGATATTTACGAATAAAACATGCCACCTCCGGGATTTGAACCCGGGGCAGAAATGCCTGGAAATGCCTGTTCAGTAAAATTGTTGGTAAAATGTATGAATTCTATGTAGAACACGTATGAATTCGTTGTGTAACTGTATGAATTGCGAAAAATAATTTTTTGCTACTTATGGGATTCGAACTCGGAACCATGAATTCATCCAACAAGGTGATGAATCGACTGTAGATCTTGATGATCTAAGGATTAAAAATGGTTCCTATTTTATATTTTAAAAAATATTTTTTGTTTAGTCCACCCCTATATATATATATATATATATATATATATATAAGATATAAAATAAGAATCATTTTCAGCTCTTAGATCATCAAGATCTACGGTTGATTCGTAATCCTGTTGGATGGATTTATGATCCTGAGTTCGAATCCCAAAGGTAGCAAAAAATTATTTTTCACAATTCATACCTTTATACAGCGAATTCATACGTGTTCTACATAAACTTCATACATTAAAAATTGCTCTTATTTCTTATTTTAAGATGTGCTCTCACGGTAGCCCACCCCTATATATATATATATATAGGGTGGACTAGAATAAAAACACATTTTTTTGTATAAACTATAAACGAATTAAAATGTATGAATTCTATGTAGAACACGTATGAATTGACTGTGTAACTATATGAATTGCGAAAAATAAATTTTTCGCTACCTTTGGGATTCGAACTCAAGACCTGAATTCATCCAACAAGGTGATGAATCAATCATAGATATTGATGATCTAAGGGCTGAAAATTGTTCTTATTTTATACAAAAAAATGTGTTTTTATTCTAACCATCCCCTATATATATCACCTTGTTGGATGAATTCAGGTCCTGAGTTCGAATCCCAAAGGTAGTGAAAAATTTATTTTCCGCAATTCATACCTTTATGCAGTGAATTCATACATGTTCAGCATAAAATTCATACATTTTAATGCATTTTTATTTTATACAAAAAAATGTGTTTTTTTTCTAGCCCACCTATATATATATATATATATATAAAACTTATAACATAGTAATATAGTAATTGTCATATTATACTCCATTACTTGAAAACCACAATATATATGAGAATATGACAAAATTCAGGCAACGAGTCCGAGCTCGAACTCGTCGGATGCAAGAATTATAGGCTACGTAAAAAAATCTAGATAAAAAAACTTGTATGGCTGCTCTATATGTTAAGAGAAAAGCGCCATTTCTTATAAATGAAAGTGACAATCGTTCGTGTGTGCTAGTTTAGCAGTAAAGTGGTTAAAATCTGAGATCAAAGGTGTTATATTCAAGTTTACTGGCACGTGGTCTTTAAATTATTTATTTCTCTAAAAAAAAAGTAAAAACTATTGTAAATAGACAATTACTTAAAATAAAAGGGGTTTTTGCAAATAAAATCACGAACAATTTTGAATTTGTAATTTTAACGCGACTTTTGAAGTGTGGCAAATTAAATCATAACCTTTTCAATTTTTGCAATTTCGTCCCCTCAATTTTTTCCGGCCACCGGAGTGATGAGTTGGAGCTTATGTGGATTATTTTTTTCCACGTAATTAATTTCTGACTAAGATTAAATTGCTGACTAAGATTAAAATAAAATCAAAACCTAATTCTTTAGTTTTCTTCTTTTTCGTCGAACTTATTTCAGTATCCCCCATTTTCCTTAAACTAGTACGCTCTCCCGTGCGATGCACGGCCACAATATATTTATTTATTTTTAAAATTTGAAATTATGTAAAAATATTACTCATTTATGAATCAAATTAATTAATAACAAAAAATATATTTATTTAAATATTAATATTTGATTTAAAATAGTATATAGTAATAATTTTATCAACTTAATGAGTAGGAGTACAATATTAAGTTCAATGAGTATTATATAATAATAATTAAATTTACCGAAAGTTTTTTGTTATTGATTATTATTTTCTATTAAAATTAAAATTAATAAATACTTTTATAATATTGTCTCGATATTTGTTGATAATTGTGCATTATATTTTTTAATTAATATTTTTAATTTAAATATTTTTATGTATGCTTTGATAAAATAATTAAACAAATAAATATTATATTTTTTTAATCAAAAGATAAGAGAAGATATATAAATTTTGTAGGAGAAAGAGATACAAATAGAAATAATATAATAACAAAATAAGGAGAAAGAGAAAAAAAATAAAGAATATTGTAAAAGAGATAGGAGAGAGAAAAATAATCACTTTAAAATTTTAAATTATAATAAATTATTTATTTCAAATTCATATTTAATGAATTTTAAATCAAATTGAAGATCTTGTCATGATCTTTAACTTAAGATAGACATCAAATACTCCCTCCGTCCTTGAAATAAGTTCCTCTTTTTCCTTTTTGGGACGTCCCCTAAATAAGTTCATCTTTCTTTCTTTCTATTTTTGGACAACTACCCCACCACTAATAATAGTTTATTTATTCTTACTTTTTACTTTTTCACCACTCCCAATACTAATTATAACACTTTTTCATATTTTCACCACTCTCAATACTAATTATAATATATTTTTCTCCACTATCAATACACTTTACCATTTTTCCTTAAAACCCGTGCCGTCCCCAAAGATGAACTTATTTTGGGGACGGAGGGAGTATATTTTTATAAAAGACGAAAAAGAAGTAAAATAAAAGAATTAGGTTTTGATTTTGTTTTAATCTTAGTCAGCAATTTAATCTTAGTTAGAAATTAATTACGTGGAAAAAAAAATACTCCACATAAGCTTCAACTCATCACTCCGATGGCCGGAAAAAATTGAGGAGACGAAATTGCAAAAATTGAAAAGGTTATGATTTAATTCGCCACACTTCAAAAGTCACGTTAAAATTACAAATTTAAAATTGTCCGTAATTTTATTTGCAAAACCTCAAAATAAAATTAATAAATATTAATAAAATAATTATTGTTACGAATAAAAGTAATCGTTCATTTTTAGCGTATGCGATGAGAATCATTATAAAAAAAATATTGTGTTAATGGCGGAAAAATATATTGGAAATTTACGACGGCTTAACGATGAGTTGAAATTTATTGTTAATCGTTATTAATTTATTGTTAACTCTTTTTTTTTAATGATGTTAATTTTTTCCATTAATAAGCAGTTTATTTGTAGTGAATGTGCTTAATTTCGAAATCTATAGGCAATGTCAAAAGGTGGAATTTAAGCAACTCGTCTAATGCTTATGTTTATAAATACAAACTTTCTCCTCGAATCATCGGATATCTTAAGAAACTTTTACAATAGAAAATGTATGTGTCATCACAATTATCACAATGCAACTTTTCTCTTCTTCTCCTGCAAAGAACTAACTATTTTTTTTTGGGGGGGGGGGGGATGTTGATAATGTCATGCTACATTAATGATGAGAAAAAAAAAATTAATGTCCAAATCTTGAGAAAAGATCAAATGATGAGGTTTTGTCACGAGTAGATGACTGCTTTATGAGGCAACTTTATCTTTAATTTCACATGATCATCATATGTAAAGATGCCAAATCAATTCACAAGCCGTTTACTTGTAGAGGAGGCTATTTGGAAAATTAAAGCCAAAAAAGCGAAAAGGAAAAATAATATTCTAAATAATAATAATTAGTGAAAATCACAATTAAACCTCCCGACCAACCACTCATCTATCTATATATATATAATAGCAAAATAAATTATATCCTACGTGGCACCGTATAATCAGTTCATTTTAATTTTTTTCAATTCTTATTCATTCTTTTTTTTTTAATCGATTTCCATATCTAAAAAAGATTTATGTTTGTATTTTGTTTTATTATATAATATTAGTTTGAGTTTATCATTTCATACTCACAATTAATATGTGTATATATATATACATATAACGCATATATGTAGTTAATGTACTAATTTAAATGACTAATTATTCATTTTGTGCATATATAATAGCAAAATAAAAAATATATGAATATTTTGGTGGTTATTTTAACTAGCTAATAATGATCGTTGATAAAAATATATTGTTAATTGAGATATTGGTCATTGATTTGACACACATACAACTATAAAAGTAATCTTTATTTGAACAATTATAGTATTAGCGATATCTATCTTATGTATAAGTTAAAAAATTATTAATGTTATCTTTTAAGTTATGAAAATATTACATTCTAAAAAAAAAGTTATGAAAATATTACACATTTTGTTATAGCTGTATGATATAAAAAGACATTCAACTTCAAAATTATAAATTACTTATACTTTTTAATAATTTAGTTAAATAACTATTACCAAAACTAGTATAGAATAACGAAATGATAGCGGTATGTAAAATCTCTCCTCCTTTCAATGGGCTTGAATAACTAACGTGACAGCTCATATATCAATCTTAATTGGGCTTATAACTGTTCAATCGTGGCCCAAAAAAGTTCCCAATAAAACTCTGCAGAAATGCAGTGCTTTGAAATTGAATTGAATTCAATTCAGATAACGCAAAACCCTACTGCAGCAATAAACCATGGGAATTCTCTCTTGGTTCAGCGGAGGGAGCAACAACACATCTAAAAAGGAGCAACCCGCTCCAGCCTCAAAACCCGGACCGAAGCCCGAACCCGCGGAGGCCCCCGGCATGAACGGCGCGGTGGAGGTCCCCCGACCCGACGCCGATATCTCGGTTTTCGAGTTCGGTTCGGTGGCCGCCTCCGCCGATAAGGTGACGCTGGCTGGCTACTGCCCCGTCTCCGACGAGCTCGAGCCCTGCCGCTGGGAGATTCTGCCGGCGAGTGGTTCCGACGCGCCGCAGTTCCGGGTGGTGTTTTGAGTTAGTTGTGGAAGGCTAATTGAGAGATGAGTTCCATATTTTTTTTTTCTGTCATTTTGCGTTGTAAAATATTTTCAACTTACTTGGGAATTTTTTTCGCAAATTCTATCTAATTAGGATTCTCTTGATTATTATGTCTGGTGATTCTTTGTGTTTGGTGTGATTAAATTTTCGAGCTTTTCTCTGATTGGTTGATTGGTTGTGATTAGCATGATGTTTATTGGACTTTGTTTTCTTAATTTTTGTCTAATTGGCCTCAAATCCTGCATATAGTTTTAATAGACTGAACATGAGATTTTGGTTAGTGCATATGCTCTTAAACAGAGCATCTGATATAGATACTTTCTTTAGAGGATAGTTTAGATAAATATAAATAATACAATACAAAATTGATTGAATAATTTTAAATATGTTCCATAGATGTTATTTGATGGAGATAAGGAAAAAGCTTAGTCTATTGAGCTGTTTGTTTGATCTATTTACGTTGTGTTTTTAATATTCGAGTCAATCTCTTGATTTATTTGTAAAATGAGTTTTTTTGATTTTTTTATTTTTTTTTTGATTTTTTTTTTGTATTTTCACTTGTGGGGTTTTGATGAGGCCAGCCTAAACTTTGCGTTCTGTTTACTACTCTAGTCTCTCTATCTTATAATTATTGCCTTTGTTAGCCTCGAAGATTGTGTATCACTTGAGTATTTGAGTGTATGTTTTGCCTGTTTCTATTAGAGTTTGGATTCTGGCGCTGGATAACTAATTCTAGGATATACTTCCTCCACCACGATATAGTAGTAGGAACTATAATTTTACGTATGATTCGTGTACTCACGATCTATTTCGGATATCAAATAAATATATACAAAAGTCATTATATAGAAACGATAATATAGAAATGTAAATATATTGATTTAGCTTTAAGAATAAAATTTTAAAAAGAAGAATTTATATTGATTTTAATATAAATTTGTAGATGAATAATTAGTTAGATTTCGTAACAATCATGTTAAAGCGTTCCAACAAATAGAATTTGATTTATAATTCTAACAAACAAAATTTTAAATACGATTTAAATTTATTTAATTTTTAGTTATGTGTGTGTAGGAATTATTTATTTATGTAAACTCATTTGTTTATCTTTTCTTAATTAGATTTAAGAAAACTCATTTATATATAATATTATATTTTTTTAATTATAAAATATATCATGTTCCATGCATCGCATGAGAGTGCGTACTAGTTTCTTCTTATTTGTAAGAATAACTAGTACATCCGTCCGTGCGATGCACGACGAGTATCGAAATTAAATAATATTTTTAAAAATAAATAAATAAATAAAATTATTAAACGGGAACAAAATATAAGCAAATGTGAATTTTTTTTGTAAAATAAAATAATCCACACCATTTACACAATAAATAATATGAAGCTAAAAATATATAAATTTTAACTTTGTACTTTCAATAGTATGATTTTCAGAACTGATGACAAACATAACCATAATTTTATTGGAATATATAGTAAAGATGGTACATATTGACAATATTTATTCTTCAGGTAAGAATGTACAGCATCTTTCATATGCCAAATAAGAATTTTTGAGCAATCACAGCTTGTTGGGTGTAAGGTCACTACAAATATGTGGTGCTTAAAATATTAGCTCATAGTCTCTTGCAATTGTTTCTTCAAGAACTGGAGAACATAATATTCCTATATTTTCTAATTTTTTGAATTGACACTTTACATGTAAATTAGATATTTTCTTTTTAATACTTGTCGTGAAATAAAATAAAAACAACAATACTTTCATCAAGCTGGAAAAATTGAGACTTCATTAGAGAATCAAAGAAATATAGAAGCAGCCATTAATTACTTCCAATCATCCTGATGCAGATTTCTTGCATTGACACCTTATATAACTTCAAATTAAGAAAAACCAAACCATAAAAACTCCAAAAGAACACAATTCAAGTACTAATATATTCTGATTTTGTGCATAGCCCAGAAATTTAACCACAATGACTTTCTTCCAATACACACAACAAACACGTACAAACATATATGTATGTATGGGTGAATTTTTTTGTATAGCTTATTTTGTAATCTATTTTTCATTACTCAAAAGCCCTTAGAAATCAATTTCACATAATCTTTGAATTGCTCCATAAATCTTTTCATCTATTCTCATTTGCTCCAGAACTAAAATCACCCATACCCACAGATCAAATAGGATACACAATCGACTAAAGCAGCGCTTGTGTTGCAAATTCAGAAGTTCTAAAGTAAATGTTATTTTAAGCATTAATTCATCAAAACGAAGTTGCGAAAAATTAAGAAAATTACAGCTGGGGAAGAACAAAATCTGATGAACAGCTAGAACCATATTGTTCACCAATGAGGCGAGCAGTGGGGTCGTCAGAGTCGTACTCTTGATTGAGGCAAATTATGTAGTGACGCGTCTCGATCTGGCTGGTGAGATCGCATTGTAGATGGCGAAGGAACATTTATACTGACTCACTTTTAGGTGAATTGAGGAGAAACAGAATGGAGAACTGAGGACTTTGTAGAAATGGTGGAAACTCATTTTGTTTCACTTTTGTATATGATCTTATCCAAATACCTCGACCAGATTTGATCTGCTAATAGGGAGCTGAGAAAAAAACTGGCAAACGAAATTAGCAGAAGCTTCTTGACAACACACACACACACAAAACGACATAAGAATATGTGATTGTACCTACTTTTTGTCCAGCCTAAGATAGTCAACTAAAATGATGATTGTTATGCTTATATGTGTGTAATAGATCATGTTTTTCGTGTGTGTTTGTATGTGAGAAAAGTAGGAAATAAAGGAGAGTGGCTATATTTGCAGCAATGGGCAACAATAGATTGATTCTTTAACACTGAAAATGTGTAAATTGGAAACTATTGAAAAAGAGTTTATTCAATACAGTAAAGAACAAAAATACTTATGACTCAAATAAATTTTTTAGCTCTATTATGACATTCTTTCATTTCTAGTAATTGAATAAGGTTGCAATAAGATTAGAAAGAAACAACATCCTGTTAAATTCATAATTCCAATTCAAAGTAATTAACTTTACAAAATAAGCCCTCTTCTCAAGTTGCAAAGGAAACATGTGAAGAAGCTTATTGATAATCAAAGAAATCCATAATTAAACATAAATCTACCTTCCATCCAATATTATATGGATCCAAATGGAGCCTCATCAAGATGTAGGCAATTTCTAGTTGAGTAAAACAACAACATAAATGTATGAGAAAAGAACTCAAGGCCTCTGATGACAACCCGTAAAAAGAAGACGACAAAGTAAATTGATAACTACCTTTCCAGACAGTGATTCTCAAAATCTCAATGCCTCTAATGACAACCCATGAACATACTCATTCAAGCACATCTGAAGCAAATGCAATAACTATAAGAAAATTAAGCAAAAAAAAGACATAAATCAAAATGATTTGGATAATTGCATAAAGATTTCATCAAAGAGAATATAAATAAAAAATATTTGGAGTATACTAAAAAATCACTCAGAGAAAATGAATGCTAGATGACGATAACTCAACGGTCACTCAGATAATATTGAGATCAATAGAGTGAAAACCACACATCAAATAATATTAAAACTGCTTATATTCAAATTGCTCAATTTTATTGCCAATAATTACAAACTATAAGCACATAAGAATCAATCATTAGAGGGACATATGGACACTTCCTCAATCATTTAAAGGAGTAGAATACACACATAAAGCACAATTTTTCAACTTTATGCTCCAAAAAATCATTAAAACATAAGTCCAACAATTCAGTGTAAAGAGTGAAACACTTCTAAAAAGAGCACTGAAATAAAAGAGATAATATAACCCTCGAACCATAGCTGCCGCTGGTGCATAGAAATACACCAAAACGCGGCACCCTTCCAAACGGCGAATCCGCCGCACGTGGAGGGCTGCATTGGCCCAAGAGTTCTACGTTGCAGTATTTTAATGATAAACATTGAACCACCATGTTCCATTGTTGTTTTCAAACCAAAATCCAATCTTGGTTTCAAAAACCCAATTTCAAAATTTCAACCTATTTTCTATCATTTTGGTGGCATGGCCGAGCGGTTCCAATTTTAATTAACCCATAAAAAATTGAAATTGAAATTAGTACCAACACTTTTAGAACCACTGCTTTAAAATTTTCGATACAATGGCCCTCAACGTATTGATTGATAGAATAGAAACAGAGAGAGATGAAGAAACTGATTACTTTTGTTTTTACCGTTTCGGGTGATGTTGGTTTGAGGCGACCGCGCTACGGCGGCAGTTGAGGACCGAGAAATGGCGGCCGAGTCTTCGATTGAGTTTGGTGAGCGATGGAACGGCGAGCAGCGGTTATGGAATCTGGAAAAGAGAAGAGAGTTGACAAAAAGGGTTTCAGATATTGGGAAAATTTCCTTAAAATCGTGGGAGAAGAATCATAAAGAATAGAAATAGAGAGAGATATGAAGAAACTGATTGATTTGCATTTACCGTTTTGGGCGACGTTGGGCTGAGGCGGCGGCGGTTAGTGACCGAGAAATGGCGGCCTAGTGTTCGATTGAGTTTGGTGAGCGATGGAGCAACGAAGAGCGGTTATAGAGAGAAGAGAATTGAGGAAAATGATTTCAGATAATGAGAGTTTTTGGAAGAAGAATTGAATCTTGATTAATGGAGTAATAGTTAGAGAGAACGTGGGAGAGATAAAATTTGGCGCTAAAATTTTACCCTTTTTTTTTTTTGAGAGAAACAAGAGGATAGCTTTATTGATCACATGAACATGGTAAATGGAGATGACCCACCACAAAGGCCGGAGGTTCATCCTGATGTGTACTAATATCCCTCGCCGCTTTCGCTAACGAATGAGCGATAGCATTGAAATCTCTTTTAACATGACGAAGACGGATTCCCGGAAGCAAAGCTAAGTCATCACGGCACCATCTAGCAATAGCTCCAATCTCAGAAATGTTCCTAGTGCTCGACTGGATGACGTCGCAAGCTCTCTTACAATCAGAATGAATCCATCCCTGCCCAAAACCCAGATCCTTGATCCACGACAACGCCTCCTTGATGCCAATAATCTCTCCCTCCTCAACACTACTTGCAGCCGGAAGTTTGAGAGTTATGCCCACAACAAAATCCCCAGCATCATTCCTAATGACCATGCCAATCCCCATATGTTGGCTGCCATTGAAGAAGGCTGCATCGACGCCACAGATGATAGAGCCCTGCGGGATTGGATGCCACCCAAGACAGAGATCAGCCGACGTGGGTGGAGTCGTGTTCCGAGCAGAAAGGGTTTGAGCCAGAGTCCATTCTTTCCTGCTCTCAAACGCCATAAGAACAGCTCGAGCAGGGTTCGGATGAGAGCTCGAGCAGGGTTCGGATGAGAGCTATTCCATACGACGCCATTACGCTCTTTCCATATTTGCCAAAGAACCATGCAGATGTTTGCCCGGAGCTCATCAACATTTCCCTCAAGAATGAGGAAGAGGGCTTGAGTGAAGGACTCGCTCCTACTAGTAATGGAAGTGATGGCCGAATGCATTCCACTCACCCGCTAGCAATCCTCAGCAAAATAACAGTGGAAAAAAATGTGCCACAAGTTCTCGAAACCAACATTGCAGATCGGGCACTCACCCCCAACTTGAATGCTACGAGAAAGAAGATTCGCCTTAGTCGGGAGATTGTTCCGCGCCGCCCGCCAGAGAAAATTCCGGACTTTGGGAGGGACGTCAGTTTTCCAAAGTTTGCTCCAATGACCCTTCACACCGTGAGCATCATCGATCGTTAGAGCACTCGCCTACTTATACGCAGACTTGACCGTATACATCCCACTATCAGAGAAGTGCCATATGAGCTTGTCCGGGTCTGGATTCGGAGGGATGGGGATTCTAACAATACTCCGAACATCAGCCGCGTCCACCACATCGTTCAAAGCAACCACATTCCATCTGCAAGAATTTTCAATCTTAAAATCAGAGACTCTCACATCTTCCATACCAGGCGGGCAGGCCGTGGATATAAAGAAATTCTCCTCCCTTCTCAACCACGGTTCAGTAAAGAACCGAACCCTGCTATCTCTACCAATTCGCCAGCGAGTTCCTCTTCGAACCAAAGTTTGCGCCGAGTGAATACTCCTCCAAACATAGCTTGGATTGTGGCCCACATTAGCACTTAGAAAATCGCCTCTTGGGAAATATTTAAACTTTAGAACTCTACACATGAGAGCATCTGGATCATCAATAAGGCGCCAACCCGTTTTCCCAAGCATAGTAGTGTTGAGTAATTGGAGACTTCGAAAACCCATTCCTCCGACCTTCTTATCGACACATAACCTCTCCCACTTCATCCAGTTTATGCCCTTACCCGTGCCTCCTTTGTTTCCCCACCAAAAAGTGTTCATGAGACGCTCCATGTCGTCCGTAAGACCTGTAGGTAAAGCAAAAATCGACATGCAATACGAGGGAATAGCTTGCGCAACTCCTTTAATGAGGATTTCTTTACCGGCTTTTGAGAGCTTTTTCCCATTCCAACCTTGAATGCGGTTCCACAACCTATCACGAAGGTATTGAAAGATTTCTTTCTTCTTTCGACCAATGAGGGAAGGAAGCCCCAGATACCGCCCTGTGTTGAGAGGCGTGGAAACACCCAAAAGAGCCGCAGCAGCTCCACGATCCCTCTCTGAGGCATTCGAGCTAAAGAAGATCCCTGACTTTTGGTAATTAATGGCTTGCCCCGAGGCCTCTTCATAACTCTCCAAAACTCGCTTAAGAGCAGCACACTCTTGAATAGTGGCACGGCAGAAGAAGATGCAATCGTCGGCGAACATCAGATGATTTCCTTTCCTTTTATCACTTTTCGTAGTTGCATACTTGCATAAATATGGCAACCCTCTGGGCCGGCCCAATACCTATTTTTATTATTCACAATATAATAATATAAACTATATTACTCCCTCCGTCCACGAAAGAACTTCCTATCTTTCCTTTTTGGGACGTCCACAAAAGAACTTCCTACCTATTTTTGGACTATACCCCACCACTTATAATCATTTTACTTTTCACTTTTCACAACTCCCAATATTAATTATAACTTCCTTTCACCACTCCCAATACACTCAACTACTCCCTCCGTCCCATTAAAGTTAGCTACATTTCCTTTTTGGGCGTCCCACTAAAGTTGGCCACTTTCTAAAAATGGAAATATTTATTTAAGTTAAATCCAATTAATTCATTTAATTAAAATTTGCTAATTAAATATAAACTCTCTTTATTTAAAAACACACACACAAAACACACACTAACACACGCACACAGCAACCCCCATCCCCCAGCACCCCACCCCCTTCTCTCTTCTTCTTCGGCGGCCGACCTCGTCGCCGGCGGCCGCCCCGTCCCCTGACCTCCCTCTTACTCTCCCTCGCCTCTGCTCTCTCAGGATCTGGCCCTCCACCTAGCGGCTAGCGCCGCTCCACACCTCCATTTCTTCCACCCGCGCCGCCTTCCTCCACCTCCGCCTCCCTCCACCTAGCGTCGCTCCACAGTCTCCATTTGGGGCTAGGGCTCTCCGCCTCTCCAATTTGGGGCTAGGGCTTTGCCTTCGCCGCCGATTTGGGCTAGGGCTTTGCCGCTCCGCCTCTCCAGTCGGCTGCATCTGCGATTTGGGGCTAGGGCTTTGCCGCCGCCGCCGATTTGCCTCTCCAGGCAGCGCCGCTTCCTTCGGGTTTGGAGATTGAGGGGATTTCGCTGCGATTTGGGCGAGCGGCTGAAAATCGAAGCTTGGGTCCGCCGATTTGGGGGTGAGCGATTGAGTGTCGATTGGGTTATCTCTTTCATTTTTTTGGTTTTTAGCTGAAAATTGAAGCTTGGTTTGGGTGAGGAAGGTGATGCGAAGCTTGGATTAATTTTTGATTGAAGCCTTTTTTTGGCTTTGGCTGAAAATCGAAGCCTAGCTTTAATGGGGCGCCGAAGCTCGCCTGTCGTTGATTCGCCTGTGAAGGTGAAGTCTGGTTTGGGTGAGGGGCGAGCGGCGACCACCGGCGCCGGCGATAGGGATGGCAGTGGATCTTGGACCCGGTCCAAATCCGTGCAATTTTTTGGACCCGACGGATCTGGATCTCAGTTTTGAAAACGGATCTGGATCTGGATCTTGAAATTTTAGATCCGGATCCGGCCCAGATCCGACCCGTGGATCCGTTTTATTTTATATATATTTTTTATATTTTATATTTAGTTTACTAATAATATTAACTAAATTAAAAATAATAAATAAATTATATTTAAAAGAATAAAAACTAAAAGTAATTAGATAAAAGTATTTTGTGTTATATTTTTCATGATGGAAATTAGATGTTGTTGATTTTGTGAAATTTTTTTAATTTAATTTAAAAATAGTAGATCCATGGATCTGGACCCGTGGACCCGCGGATCTGACGGATCTGGATCTGGATCCAAAATTTTCAGATCCATGGATCTGGATCTGGATCTAGTATATGAAAACGGATCTGGATCTGGTATTGGCCAGACCCGGTCCAGATCCGGCCCGTTGCCATCCCTAGCCGGCGACGTCGCCGGATGCAGTGAAGTTAGGTTGAAGAAGATAAAGTTAGGTTGAAGGAAATTTTAATTAATTCATTAATTTTGATGTACCACATTTAATTAAACACTAATTATCCCTTTCTTAATCTCCGTGCCGAAAAGAATGTGGCCAACTTTAATGGGATAGAGGGAGTACCTTTTATCCACTCTCAATACACTCAACAATATTTTTTCTTAAAACTCGTGTCACTCTCTCCTAGTGAGTTCTTTCATGGAGGGAGCGAGTATTTCATTAGTAAATAAAAATGAAATAGAAATCTTTGGCGCTTCCCAAATCGCTTCACTCGTAGTCAGACTTGCCTCAAATTTAAACCTTAGTCTCTGCGCCACCGTCGGCGCCGTCGCTGCGCGGTTAGTTGCATCTCCTCTCACCCCCACGCGGCCACGCCGTGGAAAGAAACGGTTCCAAGACAGCCAGTTTTTGCAATCTAAGGTTTGAGATTTTCGTGTAATTCTGTGCGGATTTTGAGGGTGTTTTATGAGTTTATTTATATGTTGAGATTCTTGGCATGCGGGTTCCAGAAAGTTGGCATAAAACCTATAAATTTATAGCGAAGATACAATTTTTCCTTTTGGTTATAATTTTGACGGTTTTTATTAATTTTCAAAAATGATCAACAAATTGCAAGAAGAATTTTAAAATTGATATTATCTTTCAGTTTCTAACATATTAGCAGATTTATTCATTTAATTTCCAAAGACATTCTTATAAAAAAAATTCAAAGATATTAACAGATGTTCGCGCTTGCTTCTTCTCATTTATCTACAACTTAGAAATCTATTAGTTTGGGTGAAGAACTTGTTGGAATTAAGTGTTTTGATGGTGACTTTATACTACAGTGCTTATTGCGTTTCGTTTTTGTATTTCAGTAAGTATTCGTAGTTTAGGATTTTAGGTTTTAACCTGTTTTTGAAGGCGCGAAGCTTTGTCGCTACAGCGTGTCATTGCTGCCTTGTTCGCTAGTTGCGCGAGCCAGGCGAGACGCGAATTACACTATGATGCGAAATTGAGCAATTTCACGTGATTCTCTTTTTTGCGTCATAGTGTAGAACTATATATGATGTGGCGTGCCCTCTTGCGTGTCTTCTCTTCTTCGCAACACAGTCTTGATTTATCACGTCTCTCTCTTATTCGTGCCACAGTCTTGATGTTGTGTGAATTGTTCTAAATAGATATGGATTTTTTGGTGCAGATGAGGCCAAAGTGTATAATATTAACACATGGAGGTCAATGGAATGATATTACGTATGTGGGTGGGCAACGAGAATTTGTTCGTGTGCCTCCGGATGGGATGAAGTATGTGGAATTGTTGAGAAAAGTTGGGTGTGCCGTGCAAGCTGATACAAATGTTCATGCTTATGTGATTGATGCAATAGTGCCATCCCCGTTAGATGAATTATTGAGAATGAAGATAACGGACGACGATGATTTGGTGTATGTAATGGAATTATTTGATGTCCCTACTCTCTATGTCACACTTTCTCCTAGGATAAATACTTCTAAAGAGCACAGTTCTATGAACTTGTTGAATGCTCAAATGCATCAAGTTCAACATACGTATGTGCACCAGATGAGTAATATTCCACATTCGAGGCCTCCTGTTGGTAATGATGCTGCCATTAATCCTCCGAATGTGAACATTATGAATGAGAGGGAGGATGTGAGAGATTTAGAATCAGCTGATGGTGTTCAGACTGATTGCATTCGCGAGCAAGGTGTTGGTGATGAAGATCGAAGAGATGATGATGTTGAAGCTAATAATAAACATGTTGATAGAGGTTATGAGAGAGATATTCATAATGTGCCACCAATAGGTAGTTCTAGTTGTAATGAAGAAGAACACAGACAAGGACCGCGGCAGTGGGTTATTCCTGGTGCTAAGTATCATGCATCCCTTCTTATTGAACCAGAAATATCTTATGATTACAACAGTGACACAATTTCGATTGGTGCTATATTCACAGATAAAGAAAATATGAGAATTCAATTGGGATTGTATCACTTGTTGAATCGGGTGGAATATATTGTTGATCGATCAACTAAGAGAAGATTTGGAGCTCTTTGCAAATTCAAAGATCAATGCTCTTTCTTGTTGCGTGCTACGGCATACGGGGCGATTTGGAGAATTTTTAAGTTGGTTGCTCATACTTGCCAAAAGGATTTGAGGCTTCGTTGTCGCCCAACAATTTGTGCAAAGGTCGTAGGTGCATACTTTGCACCGACTTTGTCGAAAGAAGGATCTATATTGAAGCCGAAAGAGATACAAGCACAATTGAAGAGAGACTTTGGTGTTGATGTAGACTACCACACGGCATTGGCTGGGAGGAATCAAGCAATCACCATGATACACGGTGATAAAGGAGATAAAGACAAGTCTTTCCGATCTAGCTTTCAATCATCTTCATCACATCCTCGACATGCTCAAGTTTGTTCTACATGTCATAAAAGTGGTCATAATCGAGCTAGGTGTACTGAAGATGTCCCCTTGACACAAGATGAAGATGTTAGTAGTAACCATCTTACTATGCCTAGGAAGCGTAGGCCAAAGCGATGTGGAATTTGTGGTGAGGTTGGTCATACCCGTGGTAAATGTACTCAAAGAGTGGTGTAAACATTTCACTAGGTTTAGTTTGATTATTCTTAGATTATGAACTTCGTTTTAAAACTTGTGGAACTTTGTGTTTGGGTTAGGTAATTATCAACTTTGATTATTATTTGTTATTTTCAGATATTTAGTTTTTACTATTTTGTTTTTTAGTAAATGTTAATGTTAAAATTACAAAAGGGTATTTTGATAATAAGAGTGGCTAAAAATATATGCTTTTATTCTTGTGGCTACTACATTCTTTCCTTAAGCAAAGTGACTATTGTTTTTATTGCTTCTTGAAGATATTTTAACGGTAATTTATGAATGATTTTTTTGTGTGTGTGTGTGTGTATATAAATCAGTAGTTTATGGTTGGAATTTTGGCTGATGGCTAAATGATATTTACACGTGAATCATGAAATTGTGCCAACATAGTATTTCTGCAAACATCTGCAGTGTACTAATTTGTGTCTGAATTTGTAATAAAAAAATTGGTTATCGAACCAAACCAAACTAAATAGTTCAGTTTGGGTTCAGTTATGAATGTTTTTTATTTTCTGAGTTCAGTTTGGTTTGGAACTGAACCGTCCGAATGATCGCATGTTCATTTTGTAGAAGAAACAAGCCTTCATATGCATAATTGATTTTCTTTTTGAGTTATATTAGTTTCTTGTAAAGAAGATGAATGGCAGCGAAATAAGAGGAGAGATTGGTGGGATTATTGTATTGTAAAGAAGGAGCTGATTCTAAATGCAGAGGAGCAGCTTGAGTCCAAGCCAAAGGCGATAATGCGCCTGGGCTGGTTACTTTGTTTCATCTCTGGTGAGCATCCTCTATTTCCTCAACTTGTCCTTATTTTGATATAGTTTACAGATCAATTTTGATTTCAACTTTTGAAATTTGATGTGGTTTCTGTTTCTCCATACAGGCGTCTTGGGAGGATCAGGAAACTAGTAAGGTGTACACTTATGTGTATTTTGTCTGCCAGGTATAAGTTTTAAATTTTAAGAGGATCTTTGAAGTAGTTTGTGTGGAAGTGTTAATTCGGTTTTTTTTATTCACTTATTTAGTGTCTGTTGGATTGTTGTTGTAGCATGGTTCCATGTTTAAGACAAAATATAAGTTTCTGCCATTAAAGCGTAGTTGAGAAGGCATTATGAGGGCCAAATTGCAGATTTTGGAATTGTACAGAAAGAAGATCTTGATCTTGTAAGTTAAATATGACCTTTATTATATTTTCTTAGGTGTTAATTTTTCTCATCTGAACTCGTTATGTCAAAATAATAACGATTAACGACAATGTTGCATGTTATTGTTCCTCCCATCATGTGTCATTCAAAAATGAAAAAGCATCTCAAAAACTATTACTTGTTGCACTTCTTTATAACTGAAATAGCCTGCAGCAATATGGCTGTTTGTTGTTAACATGGTTGTGATCTGGAATTTCGAAAATATCTAGAAAACCTCAGAGCGATCTATTGAAATGGGAGAGATAATTATTTGGGAGGTTCACTAGTGAAAGATAACACTTGATTTTAGTTTGTTGGCATGTTTTATCACATAGTTCAAGTAGTCCCATGACAATAAGAACATGATGCTTGCACTAAGTATAATGTTCAATTTTTTTGTATTCCTTGTGTTAGGAGCTCGATTGTAGTACCTGTTCCACAACATGATATAATCAAGTTGTTTTTTTTTTTTCTTTTTTGTTCTTATGCTGTTATTATAGGGTTAATTATAGTCTATGGCATGTCTTTTAGGCCGAATTATATTTTGTAAACTGCATGGAAATGTATTTTCTACATGAGCATTGTTGTTTTGATGTCCGAGAATATATTTTCCACTTGAGCATCAAAACGGAAATATATTCTCCACTTGAACATCAAAACAATGTTTGCACGTAATTTACAAAATAAATAAGAATATCCACGTCAGATTTGCGACTTCCACGTCAAATACTGCTATTATATTAGCAAATCGCGCTCAAAGGTTGGGCTGCTTTTTTTGTTCTTATGCTGCTATTATATCATGAAAATATACTTTGTTCTGAAGTGCTACTCAAAGATATCTTTTGATACTGCTCAACAATCGATGCAATTAACGACAGATCTTATTCATTTTGTTGAAATAAACTAAGCAAAGTTGGAGGCATATGAGTCCATATTGATAGGGAAAAGGTAATGCCTATCTTCTTTTAGAAAAAGTCATAACAATAAGCTGTGTCTAAATTTGAAGATGTTTTGATTAATGACCCCAAGATTTCATAGATGTACCTTATCATGTTTGCTTTGCTATTGACAAAGGTAATTGTTTATTCTTATTTGTGAATATTCTTTCTTATTCTCCACGTGAATCCCAAGTTACAAATATATCCCCATGTATAGAAGATGGATACTTGTTTATAAGAAGTTCAAATCAATTGAGATTATTATCTTGAGCTGATGGTAGAAAGACTGGTCATATTCATTGTTTGTAAGGTTAATCATGTATGGTTTCTCAAACTTTTAGCGTTTTCTAGAAAGGGTTAATGGCCAAAAAATACACGAACTATCACCAAGTTTGCAAATTGCACATGACCTTTAAAAATGGCCTCAGAATACACCACCTTTTAATTTTGTTGTGATTTGCACATGGCGGTATTTCCGGCGAGGTATAAGTTTGACCGGTGATTACGTGGACAATACATGGCATATTGCGTGGCATTTTTTACACGCTGTCAATACACGCGTCCAAAACGACGTCGTTTTGGACGTCTTTCTCTCTCAACTACCTCTCAAGTATCTCTCTCTCTCTCCCTCTCATCGGTCTTGCTCTCTTCCTCCCCCCCGTCACGCCGTCACCTGCTCCGGCGAACATAGAAACAATTTATCTGGTAGTTGCCCCTCTCATCGGTCTCTCTCGTCTGCACCTTCAATTCCAGAGAGCCCCAATTCTCCTTCTCTCTCGTATGCACCTTCAATTCTAGAGAGCCCCAATTCTCCTTCTATCTCGTCTGCACCTTCAATTCCAGAGAGCCCCAATTCTCCTTCTATCTCATCTGCACCTTCAATTCCAGAGACCCCTAATTCTCCTTCTCTCTCGTCTGCACCTTCAATTCCAGAGAGCCCAAATTCTCCTTCTCTCTCATCTGGACCTTCAATTCCAGAGTTTGTGGATACTCAACAATTTCAAAACCTCTCACTAAATTCCCAAGTCGAAAATGAGGGAAGCGGAGAGGCTCGGTATCTGGTAGTTGCCCCTCTCCGTTTGCCGATGATTTCCCCCAATTTCAAGCAAAACTAATGCTTAATGCGTATACTGTTATTGCCTTGTTGATCTCTGTCTGTCTGTAATGCTACGATTCCGATTTATTTGAGGCTGTGATGACGAGTTTCTCTGAGTTGGGTCTGGCATGGAGGCGGATCTGACCTGTATCTTGGCGGGGCAAACCCGGAGGGCATTTCTATCTCTCTAGATCTAATGCAACCGGGTTTTGCAGCCATGGCGGCGACTCCTCTTGCCTGTTTTTCGATTTTTCCAGATCTGAGCCTCACTACCAATTACTTCTCCTTTTGCCTATTTTTCGATTTTTCCAGATTTGAGCCTCATTTTCAGGCGGAAGCCGGCGGCCGAGATTTGGAGAAGCGACGCCTCTTCTGGATCTGGGCGGTTCGCCGGCCCAGGAGGAAGGCGGCAGCCGAGATTTGGAGAAGAAGGGGTGAGCGGCGGCGGCGGCGAGAGGCAATATCGTTTTTTTTTCTTTTTTCTTTTTTTAATTTTTATTTTTTTTAATTGTTAAAAGCTTTACAAAACGACGTCGTTTTGTATGATCGCCGGTATGTCCACGTCTGCAAATTCCGGGAGACACGTCATCTAAGATTTAGGGGATGGTCAACGCATGTGCAAATCACAACAAAATTAAAAGGTGGTGTATTCTGAGGCCATTTTTGAAGGTCATGTGTAATTTGCAAATTTGGTGATAGTTCATGTATTTTTTGGCTATTAACCCTTCTAGAAAATGTCCTCAACTAATGTTATCTATTAAAAAACCCTCTACTTTTGGCAAAGATTGATTTATGTCCATCTTTACAATGTCGTTGATCATTTGGAACAGAGAGAGAGGGGGAGGGATAACTTTTTTATTTTATTTTCTTTAAAAAAAATTGTGAAACATGGAAAAAAAATCTATCCAAGAGTCCCGTGAGGCGAGTCATCATTCCGTTGCTGGATTTGGAAAAGCATGACATAAACTTTTCCAAATGTTCCTTCGGGACATTTTCTGAAAAATGCTAATAGTTGAGAGCACAAAACATGATTTAACCCTTGTTTTTATTAATTAGATTAAGCATGGATTTTGGGATCTCTTTATTACTTGGACTATATCTACTAGATCAAAGATTGTGCTATAACTTTAGTTTGTGATAAATAACAAGTGTTGTATAGAAGCTGATTATTTTTCACGATTGTGCTATAACTGAGATTAGTTGCATTTTCAAAAATTTGCAGTGTGTTGGGGAGGATATGGAGGAGGATTTGAGTATAGTCTAAAGCTAGCTTTATAATCAATTCACTTCGTTCAATAATTTAAACATATATACTCTCAAAGTGACTGAATTTATCAAAGGGATCAAAATATCACATCACACAATTTTTTTTTTTTTGAAGAAATCACATCACATCACACAATTAAACAAGCAAAAAACCACCAAATTCTTAATTAATGAAATGAAGAGAAAACTTGGCCTAAAACAACAAATAAAAGAGAAATTCATCAGCATATATTGACAAGTAGAATCAGCAGCTAAAGCATGCACATGATTTCTCAGGTTTGCTGCCTGAGTTGAGATATTTGGCAGCCATTTGCTCTGCCTTGAGAAACTCTTTGCTGCGATCTTCTTCAATCATTGCTCTCTTTTCCTCAGCTGCCTTGTGAACTAAAGCCTCCTTATTCTTCACCTTCTCTGCATATTCTGCCTTTTTCTTCTCAAACTTTTCCTGTTTCATATTATGAAAACTTTAGTACTTCTTCCGTCAGCCATAAGTATATCACTTTTGTCGTTTTTGGCTTCCGTGAAAAGTATGTCACTTTTCGTTTTAGGACATAATACCACATATACTTATCATTTAGGGATGGGGGATGGGGCATTTTTGCCCATTAACACCATCATTTATCCTTACAAATACTCATTATTTATAAAAAAAAATCACACCCACTATTTAATCTCAACCACTCATTTCATTTGGTGGATTTTTTTTATCCACTATATAAACATCACCTACTATTTCATTAAACCTCATGCCCTAGCCAAAATGATATACTTATGGCGGACGGACGAAGTAATCTTTTTGGGGGCATTTACTTTTGAGGATTAACTTTGAATGATGAAAATAGTAAAGTTAATCCCTTATTTACTAAGATGAATTAACACTTTGTCCTAATTTCTATCATTTGAGCTAGCTTTGCTTGATTCATATGTCACTGAAAGAGTGAGATTGTAGAAATTCTAGTCATAAGGATAAAAATAAACTCAATTATGCAAAACAAACACCTTATAGGCGAACGTTTATATATTGATTTTAGTCCTAGATAGATAAAAGTAATATACGTTAGTCCATTGTTTATTAAGATAGATCGATACTTAAAGATAACTTCATCATTTTAAGCTAATTTTTTTTTATTCATATCTCATTGGAAGGACAGACATGATTGAAGAAATTCTAATAATGAGGATAAAAAGTAAAGGCACATGTTTTTTTTTTCAAATTTATCATAAGAAAATGAGAAATAAGATAAGTTACGAAAATTTTACTCCCTCCACCCCCGAATAAATTTCTAACTTTCTCTTTCGGTGTGCCTCCAAAAAAACATTCCTTTATATTTTTGGACTATACTCGACCACTAATAGCATCCCATTACCCGTACTTTTCATATTTTCGCCGCTTTTAATATTAATTATAACATCTTTTCACCACTCTCAATACACTCAACAACTTCGTTTTAAAATTCGTGTCCCTCCCTTCTAGGAAGTTATTGTTAATTTTCTCATGAAAAAATTATAACAAAAAAAAATACTACTCCCTCCGTCCACGAAAAAGTGCCCCATTTGGGTGCTGGCACGGGTTTTAAGAAAGTTGAAAAAGATGGTGTAAAGGTGGTGTAAAAGACTAAAAGGGTAGTGTTAATGTATTGTGGTTACTTTTACTAATCTTGCACTAACTAAATAAATGAACTTGAAATTCAGAAAATACATAAATAAATAAATACATAAAAAAATGGAAAATAAATAAATTGGAAATAAAATTTTCAGAAAATAAATAAATTGAAAATTCGAAAATAAATAAACTGAAAATTGAGAAAATAAATAAATAAACTGGAAATAAATAAATAAATAAACTGGAAAATAAATAAACTGAAAATTCAAAAATAAATAAATAACTAAACTTGAAATTCAGAAAATAAATAAATAAAATGGAAATAAATAAATAAACTGGAAATAAATTAACTGAAAATTCAGAAAAAAAATAAATAAATAAATGGAAAATAAATAAACTGGAAATTCGAAAATAAATAAATAAATAAATAAACTAAAAATTCAAAAATAAATAAACTTGAAATTCAGAAAATAAATAAATAAACTGGAAATAAATAAATAAATAAGTAAATAAACTGGAAAATAAATAAACTGAAAATTCAAAAATAAATAAATAACTAAACTTGAAATTCAGAAAATAAATAAATAAAATGGAAATAAATAAATAAATAAATAAACTGGAAATAAATTAACTGAAAATTCAGAAAATAAATAAATAAATAAATAAATGGAAAATAAATAAACTGGAAATTCGAAAATAAATAAATAAATAAATAAACTGAAAATTCAAAAATAAATAAACTTGAAATTCAGAAAATAAATAAATAAATAAACTGAAAATTCAGAAAATAAATAAATAAATAAACTGGAAAATAAATAAACTGGAAATAAATAAATAAATAAGTAAATAAACTGGAAATAAATAAACTGGAAAATAAATAAACTGGAAATAAATAAATAAATAAGTAAATAAACTGGAAATAAATAAACTGGAAAATAAATAAACTGAAAATTCAAAAATAAATAAATAAATAAACTTGAAATTCAGAAAATAAATAAATAAATAAACTGAAAATTCAGAAAATAAATATATAAATAAAATGGAAAATAAATAAACTGGAAATAAATAAATAAACTGAAAATTCAGAAAATAAATAAATGAACTGAAAATAAATAAATAAATAAATAAACTGGAAATAAATAAACTAAAAATTCAAAAATAAATAAATAAATAAACTTGAAATTCAGAAAATAAATAAATAAATAAACTGAAAATTAAGAAAATAAATAAATAAACTGAAAATTAAGAAAATAAATAAATAAATGGGATTAATTGTGTGGGTTAATTGCATAGATTAAATAAAAGTGTGGATTTATTAATGACATAAGTTGTAAATAAATTGAAAAGTAAAGGGTATGAATGTACAAAAAGGTAAACAAGGCACTTTTTCGTGAACAAAAAAAAAGGGGTAAGTAGGGCACTTTTTCGTGGACAGAGGGAGTATATCTTAAAGAGTATGCATCCTAATATGAATCTGTTTCAAATGTTGCAAAGTTGTAATATTACGTCAAGCATGTCTTCAGGAAGTTTTACCATTTTTTTCTTCTTAATTCCCTAGATTATATATTTGTGAGAATTTTCACAGATTCTGTTTTCATGAACATTTCATTGTTGATGCTAAAACACATAATATAATTATATAAGTGCTTCCAAGATAGGTTGTATCAGAAAAAGAAGAGATAATTTAGAAAATTAAGAGAATTTGCAGTTTTCTGAACTTAAATATTAACCATCCTATCACTAAACATCTTATCATTAAACTAAGTATATGCATACCATTAGCAGTTTTTTTAGATGGCAAAATTGGACACAGAAATTCTTACCTCAATCTGCTTCAGTTGTGCTTCCACAGCTGCTCTTTTTGTATTTTCCCAAGCATCTATGTCTGATAACTTTTTATGTGCCCTGAATCATAAACATTTTAATTCACTTAATTCTAATCAAAATTAATAAAAACAAGTTGCTTCAATAATTAATAGGAGTAAGACTTCTTTTAGGCTCCCCTTCATACAAATTCTATTACCTAAAAAGTAGAGAATTTTAATTCCAAAAGATTAAAAAAAAAACAGAGAGAGAAGAAAGTGTACTTGTTTTGAGCTTTTGTTTTCTCGTTTTCTTCCCAAGCTTTGATTAGTGACAATTTTTTCTCAATCTCCAGTTTTGCAAGCACAGCATCTAAAAATAGAAAACAATAAATACAACTATACAAGTCAAATTCCCCTTGGAAAAACGACTAAAACAAAAAAGAGGAGAATTTAATAAAGATTAATAATTAAAAATAAGAGATTAATCACCCCTGTCATCTTGCTTATTCACTGTTTTTGTTTCTTCTCCCATGTTTGCTTCTGTGTGTGTATGAGGTGTGTGTGAGATTAAAGAGTGGGATGTGAGAGGGATGAAAAGAGTAAAAGGAAGGTTTGGAGGGTAGGTGGAAGAGGGATATGCAGTTGAAAAATGCCAAGCTAGAATGATGATGACATCATAGTATAGGTAAGTTCGGTTGGAACTTGGATATCGCAATTTTAGATCATCTATTAAACTATTATCACCCCAAGGAATACTATGCGGTGCGAACTCCTGTCTGTGAACAATGAGGCATAAGGTTCAAACCCCATCGTTTCTCTTCCTCAAAATTAAAAAATAAAATAAAAATTAAACTATTATCAATTAGCTACTACTCCCTCCGTCCACGAAATGAGTACCCATTTGTGGACGGCACGGGTTTTAAGAAATGTATGGAGTGTAGTGTGAATAGTTTAAGGGTCCCACTTTTTGAGTGTATTAATTAAAGAGATGTGTGGGGTACACTTGTCAAAAAGGGAAATGGGTACTCATTTCGTGGACGGACGAAAAATGAAATATGGGTACTCATTTCGTGGACGGAGGGAGTATAATAATTGATGTTAATTATTACTCCCTCTGTCCCAGGCCAATAGGCTCAGTTTCCTTTTTTGGCTGTCCCACTCCAATAGGCCCAGTCTAAATTTGGAAATAATTAGGGCTCCACTAAATACATAAAGATACTTAATTAAAGGGGGATATACCCCTTAAACTAAAATCTAATCTGCCTCAATTTTTTCCTCTCTCCTCCGCCTTTTCATTCTCTCATTCGTCGTTTCCTCTCTCAAGCTCGAAACCCTAGCTAGCCTTCTCTCCAGAGGGTTTTCTTCTAGATCTGGTGAAGAGTTGGGGCAACGCGTTTGAGAGGGACGAGGACTGGTGAAGGCGCCGACCGTCCGAGGGGAGCGAGACGGAGCATCCATGGTGGCCGCGACAGAGGCGGCGACAGAGTCGGTCTGTGATTAGCGTTTCATAGTGATTTCGCCGGAGACTTCAGAGGCAGCGGTGGTAACCTTGAAGAAAGTGAGAGGGGGGCTTGGGTCAGGCGGCGGTTGTTGGTTTTCAGTTGCTGTCGTCGGGAATCGGAGCAAGGAGAGGTGAATTGGGTTGGGATTTGCAGAGGGCTAGGACCGGAGGATTTGCAGGTTCAGGGTTCTCCTCACACATTCGCCAGACACCTACCACCCCTCAAAAAAAGAAGACAAGTTCAGTTCAGGGTTCTATATTAGCTTTTAGCCACGTATTTTTTCATAAATTTTATATCTTCATAGTATTTTAATTATGCAATTTTTCTATAGCATGAATCTTGTACCTTTATAAATTGTTAGCAGCTGTATGCTGTGTTTCTATTGCATGTGAGTTGATTTTAGTTTTTTGTTGATGTTTTTTATTTTTTATTTTTATTCATTCATATAGTACTGTTCGGTGTCTAGTAATATTATTATGGGAGACTCTCAACCACAAGATTCCAAAAAAAGGGCAGTGTATGAAGCATGGACGCCGGATCCTTAATGTACCCACTAGGCATACCCGAACTATCCCAATTATCACAGTCAGTCAATCGATTCCACGCTTGATTAACATTCCATCCCCGAGTTTTATCAGATAATCCACCAATACTGAAACCAAAAACAGCTTTCATTCTAGCCAAACTAATGCGATACTCTCGCTCATACATCCTAACTTTAATCCATTTCATATCACCAGCCATTTCCACAGTAGTCATAAATTCATAGCATAGAGGATCATACCCAGAAAATTCAATATTTTTAGCATACCATTTCATTCCTAGATTATTCAAATACAAACCAACTTGCCGCTCAAGATTCAAATCAGTAATCAACTCCCAATCCAAGTAATGCGGAGGAGTAATATAGTTGGAGTTAAATTTCTTAAAAATTTCTCCCTCTAATTCGCTTTGCAATTCAAATGGACATTCATACCTTTCGCTCAAAGTAAGCTCCCCTCTACCGACGTTTGCGTTCTTCGTTCGGACCATTATATTGTTGAAGGTGATTTTAGAGGGTAGTGGTATGGAAGAATTGTAGTTGAAGGGGATTTTTTTTGGGGGGAGATTCTGGAGCGGCGCTGGAGAGGAGAAGAAAGAAAGAAATTAGGGCACCAGCGCTCGCTGGCCCTTTATATAGTGGTTATTTGGTCCCAGTGCTCGCTGGAACCCAGCGCTCGCTGGGTTTCCAGCGGTGCTGGGACTCAGCGGGCGTTGGCATCATGGATTTCAATTCCAGAATTATCCCCAAAATTCTTCGAAAATCAGTGAAAATCGGGGTGAAATCCAACCACGAATTTTTTGAAAGTCGTCTGGAATCTATGTGAATTCCATGGAATTTAAAATCCATGGACTTTTTAAAGTCTGTGGAAATCCACAACGAATACACCCCCCTAAATATGAATTACCTGATTTTTGGGGATCTTAAATTTTGAATTAACTCTACAGGCCAATCATGGTTAACTTCAATATTATGTCTTCATGCTGATCGTATGTGTAGATATAAGCTTCATACATATGTTGAGAATTTTTTCTGAATACTTTCTTCAAAATTACTATATATTCAGGGCCGGTCCTGAGGGTGGGCGGGCATGGGCGACGGCCCAGGGCCCCAAAAATTTGAGGGCCCAAAATTTTTAATATATCCTATTAATTATACATCTTATGTATGCTAACAAAATGATTTTGGGCCCAACATAATTTATTGTCAAATTTATATCTATACTATATTAAATAGAGAGTTTTCAATTTCAAATTAATTTTAAAATTGAGTGACAAATTTTGTAGTTATAATAAAATTGAAGGTTTATGTTTAAACTATATATATTTCTTTTTATTTTCATTTTTTATTTTCTTTAACTTCTTATTTGTTGTTACATTTCTTTCCAAAATTGTGAAATTCAATTAATTATAAAATATTTAATATGCATATCAAATTAAAGATCATGATAAGAGCTTTAATATGATACTATATTTTATGAAAATATTTGATTTAAAATGTAAAATTTATGCATGTTTAAATATTAAAGTTTTATAAATTTCTCTCTCCTCTCTCATCTTTTTAAATAAATATATTTTTAATTCTTTTAAATTAGGAGTATTTTATTTTTAATTTTTTTAACTTATTTTTTATTTTTGTTTTAATATCAAATTTTATAATTGTGATTTTTTTTATTTTTTTAAGATTCAATTCAAATATATTCAATTAAATTTAATTTTTTATTATATTTATAAGTATAATAATTAAATTAGTATTAATTTTATACAAATAGTAAAAACAAAAAATATTTTCAGTGCATTGCACGAGATGCAAATGCTAGTTGCATTTAAAAGTTAAAGTTCAATTTAAAATGCAAATGCTAGTTGCACCTCGCCGCCTGTAATATATTTAAGTATATAAATTAATTAATATTAACAATACCGGCGGCAGCGCTGTCGGTGATCACCGGAGGCATCCTTGCCACTGGTATTTCCGCCGCTATTTTGAAAAACACGGTCGTCCCCTCCATCGTCGGTGGGCCGCCGGTAATTTTGGTCGCATGATTATACATTTTTTTGTAGTGGTAGTATGATATTATATTAGGGCCCCATTTTTTAATTTCGCCCAGGGCCTCAGCTTTGTCAGGACCGGCCCTGTATATATTGCAGTCATTTGGAGTGCTTCATTGGTGTCCGTTCAGTGGGTTAACAAGGCTCCCTTCATCTTTTGAGTAAGCACTTATCTTACCTTATGTATAATTTTTGACATAGTATTAAATGAAAACATTAGTTAGCTTAGTTTCTTTTCCGACGTATAAATTGTGTAAGTGAAATATATTTGAACAAATGAGATATTATCACTATTTAGCTTATAGATGCCTCAGAGTTTGTTATAATAACCTAAAAGGTAATATGTCATTAGCCATCCATAATGTTTGGAATTCCCGAGGCACAAATTTGGCGCTCACACACACACACACATACATACATACATATATATATTTTTATGTATTTCTCTATATGTGACATTTTCAATTGTAGTTTGCAGAAACTTTCTCAAAGACACAAAGGTAATCTTGGATTAATTTTAGGATGACTTACAATTGTTTACAGCCAAATTTAATATAGCAAAATATTATTTGTATATTTTAAAAACATTGTTTGCATTTCCTTTTTTTTTAATATAAATTACATGTGTCTATAATTTTTTTTTTTGGTTCTAAATTATCACAAGTTATGAACTGGTGCAATGGATAAGACCTCATTCTTTCTTTCAAATGTCAAGAGTTCAAATCTTATTGCACATATTCTACAAAGTTGAATTTTTTAAAATAAAAATCGGTTAAATTTCGGTTAACCGATTAACCGGTTAATTCGACAAAATTGAGAAACATTAACCGAATCGGTTAATCGGTTAACCGGTTCAATTTTCGATTAGGAAGATTGTCCTTAACCGGTTCCGGTTAACCGGTAAATGATATTGTGGATGAACCAAAATGGCAAAAGTGAAAACGATATGATGGACGAATGGAGTATTTATTTAATGATTAAAGTTTTTAAAAATTCTCTTCCCTCTCTCCTCTCTCATCTTTTTTTGAATAAATCTATTTTTATTTTTATTTTTTTGTTTTTTTGATTAATTGATTTTGCCTTTTCATAATATTAGTTTTTAATGTTCTGAATTTTTTTAACTTATTATTTTTGCCTTTTCATAATATCTATTTTTAATGTTGTGATTTTTTTTTATTTTTTTTTATTTTTGCAATATTTAGTTTAAATATATTCAGTTAAAATAATTTTTTTATTATATTTACACATGATAATTGCGTTTGTATCGATTTTATATTAATAAATAAATATAAAAATATTTTTTGTGCATTACACAGGATGCTAATACTAATTGTATTTATAGATGAAAAATATATGAACGATGAAGCGCGGTCTGTTGGTAAGACACTTCTCCTCCAATCAATAGATCGGGGGAGTGTGTTTTTTTTTCTTTGGGTGTAACAATTTATAAAAATAAAAAATACACGAAAAATACAGGGTTAATTGCACCAAATATCACCAACTTTGCCCGAATTTCATTTTTTCCATAATTTAAAAAAATTCCATTTTTATCACAGATTGAATTAGTCATTCATTTTTTCCACGATTTTTAGCTCAGGTGACTGGAAAGTTGGCGTGACGCTGATGTGGATTTAAATTTACACATAATATTGATGTGGAGTATATATTAATTTAAAATTACTCAAATAATAAAATCACACAAAAAAACCCTAATATCACTTGAATTAGAAAAAAAAAATCCCTAAGAATCGGTTGTTTTCTTCTTCAACAAAAATCGATTGTCTTCTTCTCCTCCATCCCAATCTCGCCGCCACCCATCTCGTCGTCGGGGCGCTGTGGGCCATCGGCACCCACCGCCGCCTATCTTCCATCACGCCTCCAGACTAGTGTCTTCCATCGCGCCGCCAGCCGAAGCTCCGCCGTGCCTGCCAACCGAAGCTCTGCCTATCTTCCTTCGCGCCGCCAGTCGAAACTTCGCCTGTTTTCCATCGCGCCGCCATCCATCTCGCCGACCACCACCCATCAATCCTGTGTCTTCCATCGGATGAAATCACCGAAGCCAGCCGAAGCTCCACCGTCCTCCGCCCCCAAGCTCGAGAATACAGAATTGGATTGTCCCCGTAAATCATCGCAAGCCACCATTCAAATCGCCAAAGCTCCGGGCAGCGTGGGTGAAGAATGAAAAAAATGAAAAATTATGGGAAAAATAGAATTCGAGCAAAGTTCGTGATATTTGGTGTAATAAAAAAACACAACTTTTTCAATCCACAGAGTGGAACGTATGTGGCGTGTGCCGGCGAGCCACATCAGTGCCTATCAACTCCGATTTGCGGGGAAAAAAATCATGAGAAAAAATGAACGACTAATTCAATCTGTGATTAAAAAAAATAGAATTTTTTAAAATTATGGAAAAATGAAATTCGGACAAAATTGGTGATATTTGGTGCAATTAACCCAAAAATATGTGCAAATTTTTAAGAGAATATGATTATCCGATGTTACAATATATAATTCCTTTACAAAACTAAAATTTTAAATTTGTAACATTGTTACATATTAATCATCTAATGAGAAATGTCACGTAAATTGATTTAAGAAAAAAAAATCTTTAGTGTTACTATTTCGTGTTTGAAACCCAAACCCCCAAACATAATAATGAATAAAATTTGTAATTGCCCATCTCTCTCACACACACCCACCCAACCCACCCACACAGCATATATATTGGTGATTATTATTAGTACGACTTTCTATTTTTTTTTTTTTATTATTATCAGAAAACGACTTTCTATTATAAGTGTGTCTTCTAATAATGATAAATTTATTATAAAAAAAGAAGCATAATAAAAAAAATATTCTTTTTAAATACCTCATTTCTTTCTCTTTATTTTCTACAAAATATAATTTCAACATTTCTCATTCATTATTTTTATTTCAATAACCGATAATATTATCACCCTTAAAAATAGAAGGAAAATATTATCCCTCTTTAGAGTTAAAAAAAATAAATGAGAAATGATGAAATTCTCTTTTTGTAGGAAATGAGGGGGGGGGGGGGGAATGAAGTATTTGAAGGGAGATTGTTTTGGTATCCCTCATTTTCTCGTGATAAATTTATTAATCGAAGAGAACACACCCTAAATGTATGTTATTTTTGGTTTATAAATTTATCATGGAAAAATGAGTGATAACAAAAATTTTTCTCTTTCTTTTCACTCACTCTCTACAAAAGAGAATTTCGCCACTTAACTTTCCTTCTTTTCACTTCAAGAAGGGGTAATATAATCCATCTATTTTTGGTGTGATAATATTATATCTCCTTCAAGTGAAAAATTTGTACCGACACTTTTAAGTGAAAATAATGAATGAGAAATGAGGAAATTCTCTTCAGTAAAAAATGGAGGAAAACAAAAAGGAGATCTAAAAAAAGAACTTTTTATTATTCATTATTTTTCTATGATAATTTTACCAACTAAAGAGTAGAAATCCTAAATTCAAAAGCACCCCCAAGGTGTATCTGTTCGAATTATTACTTGTATCTGTTCAATCATGAACAAATTATTATTGGAATTGAGTTTATTGTCCAACTAAAAAGTGAGAGAGATTATTGTAACTTTATAAGTTGACGACATGCTCTTTACTAAATCGATGAAAGTACTCAACTTTTGTAGTGACCCGCTCTTTTATATATTTTAAATCCAGTAATGAGTGTGTATTTTTGTTCATCAGTAAATGAAAACGGATATTATTCTGATATGAATTCAGCTTATGATCCTGAATTTATATTGTTAAAGCAGTCAATGATATTATTTCAGAGTTATAACTGACTTAGCAAAGTCACGTTATTTATTTAAGCGAGATGGAATTAGATTTTATTCTTACTCAAGTTGTGGATTATTTCAGACTCGTGAGTTAATTAAATCTGCGGATTTAATTTATATATTAGAACAACGAACGAATTAAATCTACGGATTTAATTTTGATTCATTTTATAACTTATCGATTTTAGCGAGATATCACATGTCGAAATCGAGATTTATGTAAATACAGTATCAAGCAGAATCGAAGCCAGTATTTTATTTCAGTTACGGAATCACCGAGACATAGAAAATACATCATTAATTCTTCTCTATATTTTTTTCTTTTTCTTTCCATCAATCTTTGACCACCACTTTTCCCCACCACTCATTTTTTTACCCCGACCATTCACTCTTTCCCAACCACTTTCCCCCATCACTCATCATTTTTCCCACCACTCATCACTCAAGTATGCAGCAATATATATTTTCTATTAGTATCATCCCCTAACAAATGCAAACTTTCACTCTCATCTTGTTTCACCGAGAAAACAAAATTTAAGAACAACCCAGTTTGTTTCTGCCAAAGCTCTCAAGGTAAGGTTTGGCTCAATACTTTCATTCTCCCTCGACTAAATTCACCTGCATTATACAATGAACCATCATTTATTTCAGTTAATTCCTCAGTGGAACTAATCAACTACAACGAACAATACATCAATCAAACCAAACAATTGCAGGGTAAGCTTTGTCCTTAACTTTACTATTTTCAGTTCAAGTCTCCTTCATTCGTTAAACAATGGCAACTTCAATCCATTTCAGTTATTTCACCCTTCACTACACTCCAGCAACAACCAATCAATTGAATACAAGCGAGGTATTTTGCTATCTCAAATAACCATTCAGTTCGCATTCATATCAGAGGCATAATCACGTTTCACCACTATATCAAATGGGCATAATATGTATAACCATAGAAAGATTTATACTTTACATCCTACTGCTCTCTAGAACAACCAACTTAAGAACCTCCATCCTTAACAACTACTAGAAACTAGAGAAGAATAGGGAGATCGAATAAAGACTTAGCTCTTAAAAGTCACCCGATAATTGGTATGTTCCGTCAAACCGGAAGACAGACGGCGAGCCTCGCCGATTTCAGATCAAGTAACGACATTCCACTGGTTCTTCAACGAGGGCAGCGGCCATTTGCGAGCTTTCCGGAAATAACAGCAACGTCGGACCCTACTCGTCGGACTCGTGCGCAGCAGCGGCAAATCTCACCGATTCTGGAGTGCAGCGGCACGGCGAAGCTGAAGATTCCAGTAGCAGCAGTGGCGTTGGGGCTCGGGGAATCGCCGGACGCGGTCAGAGAAGAACCTCGATGACGACCACAACTCGCTGATCCCAGGGTTGGCAACGCGACGACACGACGACGAGGCACCAGGTGTAATGCCCCGCTCTTTTAAATACATATTAGATTAAATATGTGCATTAGTTATAAAATTCTTTTAATTATTTATGGTGATTATTTTGTTCAGATAATATTATTTCAGCAAAAGTCTGTATAAGAGATACAGAGCTGCGATTTAATATTCAGTCATGAATGAAACCAATAATTAAATTTATTGGTTTAACTATACGTTTGAGACTTTGTTTTACCAGTTTATTGATTTAATCAATATTATTAGAAAATTTAGATTTATAACCGATTTTATAAATCGTGTTATTTAAATCAAATTGCTAGAATTATAACTTGAGATCATATGCATAATAATTTTATTATTTCGCGTTATATGTGTTAAGGTATTAAGTCGCGAATTAATTCCGACTTTCACGTATTAAATCTCAAGATTGAGGATTTAATTTATATAAATACGACGAGTATTTATTAAACGAGAATTGGAGAATTATTACAGGAACTAGGAGAAACTAGATCACGGCACTACACGTATGTCTCGATTTTTCATCCAACACATCAATTCCTACACTATTCCCTACACTATTCCCTACACTATTTCACCTTCCCCTCCAACACCTCATTACTGCAACAATTTTTTTAAAAAGTTGCATTATCTTCATGCATGTGTAATTGCTCCATTTTACTACATTTTCTTCCATCTTAAACTCTTCTGCAAAAAGTTCAGTTTATCACCAACTCTCTCCTACAACTATTCATCTTCAATTTTCAAAAGCTTCAGCACGCCGAAAAAGAAATTTCACGGCAAGATCACAATTGTCAAAGGATGCAAATTTCAACAACCAAATCTTCAAAAGTTGCAACTCCCGGTACCAAAAATTTCCACCATTTTGATTCTGTTGTCTGCATAAACTCCTCTATAAATTGAGGAGAGTTCTGCAGAAGGAAGAAGTGCAGCAAGAGGTGTGAGGCAAGAGAGAGTTTAGGAGATTTTTTTAAAATTTCTTACTTGCAAGAGCTCAAGTGAGCTCCCTTCGCCGGGCTGTTTCTTCGCCGACCGGCCACTAGGCTCTGAACCGAGAACGTGTACTCGTTCCTCCATCTTCAGGCTACCAAACCCAACAATCGAAAGGCTGAAGCCTTCTCTATATTTTCCTGACCAAAGGCCGCAATATCCTTCGGCGGCCAACGTCGAATTCCCGACTTAGCCACCGGCCAACTTACGGCCTTCGTTTCTCACTATCCTTACGACGAAAAAGGATCGAGAAACCACCGTTGTGTAGCCTGATCTACCTCGCACGAGGAAAACTAAGTCGTAGACCTTCGCGGCTTAACACCATCGCGGAACGAGGACCGGAAAACCCCCGACGAACAACTTCCATTAGTGCTCACTTGGACAAGGGTAAGTTGACGCCCTTATTTCGATGCATTCCCGTTTCTATTATATTATAGAAATTTCTGGGGTATAGATGGGAGTGTGGTGAATATTTGTACAAAGTTTCATGTCATTTGAACTTCGTTTACTACCCTTTTAAAATTTGAGAAGTCTACTTCCAGTATCTGCTGAAACTGTCGTGAGGCAGATGATTAGGTTAATTATTTCAGTAACCATATGTTGATATTTAGCTCTCAAATTTTTATTGTATGAAGATATATGTGTTAGCTATCTGCATATAAAATTTGAGGTTATTCCGGTAACGTTTGCTATTCTTTCAAAAATCTGGACTTTCAGTTGGCAGAAACTGCCGAATCTGGTAGGCGATGGGAAAATCGCTATATCTCTTAAACTACTTGGAGTTTTTCAACATACTTTTTTTTTCAATTAAACTAGACTCAAAGAGGTTTCTATTGATATAAAATTCGACTCCATACGAGTTCGGAGTAAAAGCAGTTTATTAGTTGAAGTTGAATCTATACAGTTTTGTTGAGATGGAAATGATTCAAAATAATTCCTATTAAGGATTTTAAAGTTTTATTGTTGATAAAATATCACTTTTAGTTTATAAATGAGCTATTGATGTGTATATATATATATATATTGGTGATTGACATTATTAAATGGGGAAAAGGAAAACGTTTTATGTTTATAGAATTATTCTTTATTTATAATAGATAAATAAATGAATAATATAAAATGGAATTTCCTACATCCTCAAAGGTACATGAAGTATTTTGATAAAGGAAGAACGATTGTATATTAGTTAGATATAGTCGTTTAAGGAAATATGGGTAGTTAGAGAAATGAGTGAATAGTGATTCACTGCATTTGTTGTTATCTTTTCTATTATTCACTCGAACACATGTTTTCGTGTTATTAAAGGTTCAAATAAACAAAAGCGTCTGAGTAACCTATCGCGCTAAGGAAAGAGAATCATTGTCTTAAGTAGCAAAACACTGCAATCAGGTGGGCATTACTTTTACTATACGTATATAGAGATCCCCTGCGTGTCGTAGGCCTCTTATACGAATGAATGCATGAGATGATCTAACTGTTAATTTCAGTTTCATATATATATATCAAATGAGTTTAAATGTTACGTTCAAGCAAGTTATTTCATGACAAAATCTTTGAGTTAAAGTTATTTCAAGTATTGTCTTGCCATAAAATGTTTAAATTTTAGTATGATATCTATCTGCTTTGGCTTTGCCAATGATGCAATCGAATTCGGGTCCTGAGCAGTTGATAGCTATCCTGCCTTGACTAGTGTACACCAGTGACCGTGAGTCATCTAGCGGGTTGGCCGGTCAAGTGACCGTGAGAGGTGGCCACCTCTCCGGCACACAGTTCCAGATATGATAGATTACAAGAGAACTTAGACTGCAGTCGAACTTTAAGAATCACAACTGAATTTAGTAAGCTTGGGCCTTTTTAGCGAAAAAACCCCTTGTTGTACTGTTTATGATGGCATGACAATTTAAATCTTTACGAAGCATGTTATATTTCATAGTAGGCATATGTGCCCACTGAGTATTTTTATACTCAGCCCTGCATGTATTTCTAAATGTGCAGGTTGAGCAGCTGATGGAATGGAATGATGTTGAGCGGGTGTCCTTTGACATTTCAAGAAATGTAACCTTGAGTATACATCTTCATATGTATATCTCACACGTTTTCCGCTGCAAAACACTTTAATTAGAATAACTCTATGTTATGAAGTTGTGACACGTGTTATTGGGTAACCCACCTTAATCAGTTCTCCTTTATGTGTATGATTTATAAGTATCCAAATGATCATATATGATCCTAGCATTTTATCTATGAGTGACATTTCCATATCCGTTCCCACTCATTAATTCTCATCCCAAGTCATAATCCCGGCTAAATTTGTCATTAAGGGTTGCGGGCTGTGACAGAATGGTATCAGAGCGGTTCGTTCGCTCTGGCCCTAGAAACCTTATTCTAAAATAGTCGAGTCTAGTTTGATTCTTTAGACTTACATGGGTTTATATGGCACCGCTCAACACTCCATTGCATCGTGCTCAATCAAGGAAAGAAGGTAACTGTAGTTCAACGTGTTAAAGATGTTATTGTTCTAAGATGTTTTATGAATATGTTTATGTAAAGAGCATGCTATGATGAAATGTTGAATGTTTTGTCTTTCATGGCATATTTTCGCAATCTATGATGTTATGATCAGACGAATAATAGAAAAATTTACATATGTTTTCCCAGAGAACATAGATTGCTATAAGTTGCATGATCACAATTTCAAAAAAAGAACATAGACTACTAGGTTAGTAGGATATCTCTACAATCTAGATTCTTAAGGTGATGATGTAGAAGAATGAAAGAGAACTTAGAGCATTTCAGCTCCCTCAAGAAAACAATGATTCTTTTGAACTACAAAGAGGAATGAAAAGATATGTACGAGGTAAAGGAAAAGCACAGAATGACGATACACGACGAATTCAAGGTAAACGTTGCATCAAAGGTTGAACCATAGTCTCTACTGTTCGAATGTTCAAGTGCGACGGAACATCGAATCGACTTTTGCTATACGATAGATTTTAAGAATAGTGTGTTTCGCCTGTGTACGTATGTCTGTGTGTATATGTCTTAAGAGAGGTTTGGGGTTTGAGATCAATAGGATAGGGAACCTTAAGATAAGTTTAGTTGTCATGATGAGCTTATGTTATGTTATGTATAGTATGTTCATGGCTCTCCAAGTTCGGGACGATGTTTCCCGTGTGACTGGGAGGTGATGATGTTGGACCTGGCCAGTCCACATGATCCAAATCTCAGTAGACGTCTTTTGGGTTGAAAACCCATGTGTTGCAACTTTCGGTTAAAAAGCCAGATGGGTTCTTACTCGAGGTCATTTCGTTCGACCTAGTCAGTTAATCATTCCATACCCTATGGTCATTCTTTTGATTCTCTTGAACAATTTCTACAACACCTTGCTTTGATGTTGTGTTGAGTTTGAGCCTTGCAACTCGTGAGTTGTCATAATAAGATCCCCTTGTTTGATAAGACCAAGAAGTGTTAGTCTACCGATATAGTATACTACCCAAACTATGACTTCATATAATTGTGTCTCATTGTGATTAATTTCCTTAGCCTTACTTGAAGTGGACGTGTGGTATGAAGGTGAAGGGAAGGGAATTAGTGTATAGGTTTAGGGGGGGACAAGTATTAAATGGTGAATAGTATTTGGTCTCCAATCATCCTTCCTAAGCAAGACAAATTCACTTCATTTTCCTCATTTTCTTCACCATTCGGCCACTCTCAATTTCTCTCTCTCTCTTCCGATTTTGCTCCAAAAGATCACCATAGATGAATCACCAAAGCTTCCAAGTTCACCTCAAGATCAAATCCTCCACCAAATCAACATAAACATCTTTCAATTCTTGAAGATTTCAAGAGGACCGTGGGGTTTGGTTTGAAGAGTGAGAAAGGAAAACTATGATCTTTGTTTAATCTTGGGTAAGTGATTCTTATTTTTATAGATCTAGATTGTATGATGTTATATGTGAAGTATATGCCTTGAGATGTGAAAGTTCGATGGAGTTTAGTTTACCCAAAATTGGGAACTTTCGAGTTCAATGGTTAAGATGATTAATAGATGATGAAGATGAGTCCATGAGATGTATATGATGATGATTGATGGAGTAAATTGAGTATATGATGTCAATTGATGATTTTGATATGAGTTAGTTTAATAAAATTAGGGATATGTGTATCTATGCTCTAATTTGTAAATTGATGGGTTATATGTGAGATTAATTGGCTAAGATTGATAGATCTATGAATGGATTAAGGTATCATGTGTGTTTATTAAATTTCAAAGAGTTTACTTTAATAAAAATTAGGACTTTTTGCCTATGTGTTATTTAAGTGATTTTGGCTTAAGATATATGTATTTGAGCATTTAAGAGTTTGAGATGAGATTTTGGTGAATTTCGTAGGCCTACTGACCTACTGTGATCGACGGTTTTTAGATGTCTAATAGCTTTGAAAATTTTATAGCAAATCCCTACATGAGTCTTAAGCACACCGGTAAAATTTTAAGTCATTTGGACTTCGTTTACTATTTTTATAAAATACAAAACCTAAACTGCACATTACTACCGAGAATTTCAGAGAACATGAGAAAGAGTCATTCATTTCAGTAGCTTCCTGTGTGATCTAGGTTTCAAAATTTTTATGGTATTAACCTTATAGTGTTAGCTAGATATCCACCAAAGATGATCCCAGTTTGACAACGTTTACTATTTTTTTTAAATCCAAGTTTTCGATTGCTCAAAATTGCCGAATATGGTAGACTGTAGTAAAACAGTCATATCTCCTACAATACTTGGCGTTTTTGACTCTACTTTTTTTTATATGAAACTAGACTCGAAGACCTTTCTTTTGGTATGAGTCTCGAGTCCAGGAGGTGTCGGAGTCAAAACAGGTTAGATTTTGAAGTTGAGTCAGTATAAAAACAGAGCATGTTTTGATAATGTTTGATTGTGTTTTCTTATGGGCCTTAGGTGATTGTGTTGTCTATGTGTTTGAATGAGATTAGACGAGCCTTATATGAGAGACAAATCGAAGACTTGGAACCATGATTTTCTTGAAACCTATCCTTGAACTTAAGGATTTGAGATGAGTGGAGAGTTTATATAGAGTTGAGTAAGGAGATAGAATATGAGATAGAGCATAAGTTTCCTTTCATGTCTTTGATAATGATAATCATAAGTTTTTGATGTCGAGTCTAGAATAGTATCTCTAGACTTCTAAGAATGTCAGTAACCCTCAGCTCGCCGTCACACTGCCGCAACAAAGGTACGATAATAGTTTCAAAAATATACATATATGTATTTCAGATGTTATGAAAGTTTTTCAAGAAAATGTGCGCCTTATGTTTACGATGCTATGTGAATGCTTTTTGTCGTGTTTAGGACTACCCGAACCCATAACGACTCAATGAATGTATTTCGTGTTTGGGACAACCCGAGCCCTTAACGAATCAATGTATGTATGTATGTATGGTCGAGTTAGATTCCTTGAATCTTTCTGGCATAAGCAAAGTTTTCATGAAAGGGACATTAAATGTCCATATATGTTAAGGTTTCAAAAGAAACAGAAGTATGTATGTATGAATGAATGAGAAAGCTTTATGTTGTCGTTTTAGGCTAGCTGCCTATACGATTAGAATGATGGGTCCTCTTACAAACCGTTTGAGTACCACCCAAGAATGCTTTGAGAATGTTAATCGTGATAGCACCGCTTGATCGATTTAAGTAAAGACTGGTAAGATAGAAATGTTTAACATAGAGATGTTACAACATAGAGGTAATGCCTTAAGACTAAGGATTCACTTGAGCTATTTCAATAGCGGTGAGATTAAATTTTTTTTTTACATAAGAATTTATGTTGCTTGTGATTATGATGTTAGTCGTGATAGCTTGGCTAGAACAACATAGAATGGACTTTCATGGTATCAATAACTTATGATGAAATACTTATTAGTAAGTGCTTTAAGTTAGAAGTTGACTTAGAGCTTTATAAGAGATAAGAAGTTGACATGATTGGGGGCGAAGCTCCCATTTGACTGAGTGATTCATTGTGTTGGGTCTGGCCAGCCCATATAACTAAGATCTCGGTGATTGTCAATTAGGATTTTGACCTTGAGTAGGGCGTCATTCCAATGTATAGACTCACACTATGTAGTTGTCACAATAAGATCTTATTTTACCACGATAAGCACAGTAATGACTAGAATGACTTGGTTTGCTGTCAGTTCTCGAAGTACTAGAAGGTGATATTCTCACAATTAGAAAGATACACTAAGCATCAACCTATCTTTTGACCGACAGTCGGTAGAAACAAAGCAACTTCTGGAATCCCAAGTGGAGAACCAGGGAAGATAACTAGTATGATAGAGTTTTCAACAAAATGTCAGGACGTGCTCCAAATGTGGTGGACACTTATGAGAAACGCGTGAAGGAGTTCGCAAACGAATGGCGTCATGAGATATTCAATTCCCCTACCAAGCCAAAGAAATATTACGTAGGAGCAACCAACGAGCAAGACTCTCACCATCGAATCACTGCTACCAAGGGAGAATGGGAAGACTCCGACACAATCTGGATATACACCACCTCAAGATGTGGTGAAGGAAAGAAAATGGAATGAAGAAAACAACAGAAAATTTGAGCATAGAAAAAGAACTTTAGAATAAGACTTAAGATCCTAACCCAAGCCTCAAAGCCAACAACCTCACACTAGAAGGGTGATTGTTTCGGCTATAGTGTCAAAAGCTCCATCAATAGGAATTAGGAAGCAAGTATTTGTTTTAAACTTCAGAGAACTTGAGCACTATGTCTCATTAGTCCCAAAGTTGAATTACTTGACTTATGACTTAGAACTCGTTGTGGTTGTGCACGTGTTGGAAATTTGGAGACACTATCTCTACGGAATTAAGTGTGAGGTCCTTATAGCTGACAAGAATTTGAAGGGCTTTTTCGAGCAAAGAGATTTCAATGTAAGACAACAGAGATGATTCGAATTAGTGAAGAATTATGATGGTACCATCAATTGGAAATTAAAGATAAGATGTTTCACCACTAAAATGAAGTATTGATTGGTGATTGCCTTATTCAGTTTAGTAATTGTTCAGCATCCAGAGACAATATCAAGCTGTGTAGTTGCATTAATAGTTAAGTGTGAATTGCGGGAAAGGATTATAAAAGCATGAAATGAAAATGGATATTGGTGAGAAAATGTGTCTCGCCTTGAGAATGAGAAAAACGAAAGGATTCGCGAAAGTCAGGAATAATGCACTAATGGTTAGTGGAGGATTGCGGATGTATACACTAGGTATTAAGTCTCGCAGTTAAGAAAGTATGTGATTAAGAAATATGAGATAGTCCAAGCTCAAGGCTTAAGTTATGAAGAGAAATCAGTTTAGTGACTAGATTGTAAGGTTCAAGTGTTACGAGGCAATAATGTTGTTCTCGTCATGTAGTGGAACCATCACAGGATGGAAAAGGCTACAAAAGAGATGAATGAAACGAATGACTAGTATCACAAGCTAGAATACCAGGTATGCAAATTTCGGGACGAAATTTATTTTAAGGGGGGTAGTATGTGATGCCCCGCTCTTTTAAATACATATTAGATTAAATATGTGCATTAGTTATAAAATTCTTTTAATTATTTATGGTGATTATTTTGTTCAGATAATATTATTTCAGCAAAAGTCTGTATAAGAGATACAGAGCTGCGATTTAATATTCAGTCATGAATGAAGCCAATAATTAAATTTATTGGTTTAACTATACGTTTGAGACTTTGTTTTACCAGTTTATTGATTTAATCAATATTATTAGAAAATTTAGATTTATAACCGATTTTATAAATCGTGTTATTTAAATCAAATTGCTAGAATTATAACTTGAGATCATATGCATAATAATTTTATTATTTCGCGTTATATGTGTTAAGGTATTAAGTCGCGAATTAATTCCGACTTTCACGTATTAAATCTCAAGATTGAGGATTTAATTTATATAAATACGACGAGTATTTATTAAACGAGAATTGGAGAATTATTACAGGAACTAGGAGAAACTAGATCACGGCACTACACGTATGTCTCGATTTTTCATCCAACACATCAATTCCTACACTATTCCTACACTATTCCCTACACTATTCCACCTTCCCCTCCAACACCTCATTACTGCAACAATTTTTTTTAAAAAAAGTTGCATTATCTTCATGCATGTGTAATTGCTCCATTTTATTACATTTTCTTCCATCATAAACTCTTCTGCAAAAAGTTCAGTTTATCACCAACTCTCTCCTACAACTATTCATCTTCAATTTTCAAAAGCTTCAGCACGCCGAGAAAGAAATTTCACGGCAAGATTACAATTGTCAAAGGATGCAAATTTCAACAATCAAATCTTCAAAAGTTGCAACTCCCGGTACCAAAAATTTCCACCATTTTGATTCTGTTGTCTGCAGAAACTCCTCTATAAATTGAGGAGAGTTCTGCAGAAGGAAGAAGTGCAGCAAGAGGTGTGAGGCAAGAGAGAGTTTAGGAGAATTTTTAAAATTTCTTACTTGCAAGAGCTCAAGTGAGCTCCCTTCGCCGGGCTGTTTCTTCGCCGACCGGCCACTAGGCTCTGAACCGAGAACGTGTACTCGTTCCTCCATCTTCAGGCTACCAAATCCAACAATCGAAAGGCCGAAGCCTTCTCTGTTTTTCCCTGATCAAAGACCGCAATATCCTTCGGCGGCCAACGTCGAATTCCCGACTTAGCCACCGGCCAACTTACGGCTTTCGTTTCTCACTATCCTTACGATGAAAAAGGATCGAGAAACCACCGTTGTGTAGCCTGATCTACCTCGCACGAGGAAGACTAAGTCGTAGACCTTCGCGGCTAAACACCATAGCAGAACGACGACCAGAAAACCCCCGACGAACAACTTCCATTAGTGCTCACTTGGACAAGGGTAAGTTGACGCCCTTATTTCGATGCATTCCCGTTTCTATTATAATATGGGAAATTTCTGGGGTATAGATGGGAGTGTGGTAAATATTCGTACAAAGTTTCATATCATTTGAACTTCGTTTACTACCCTTTTAAAATTCGAGAAGTCTACTGCCCGTATCTGCTAAAACTGTCGTGAGGCAGATGATTAGGTTAATTATTTCAGTAACCATATGTTGATAATTAGCTCTCAAAGTTTTATTGTATGAAGATATATGTGTTAGCTATCTGCATATAAAATTTGAGGTTATTCCGGTAACGTTTGCTATTTTTTCAAAAATCTGGACTTTCAGTTGGCAGAAACTGCCGAATCTGGTAGGCGATGGGAAAATCGCTATATCTCTTAAACTACTTGGAGTTTTTCAAACACACTTTTTTTTCAATTAAACTAGACTCAAAGAGGTTTCTATTGATATAAAATTCGACTCCATACGAGTTCGGAGTAAAAGCAGTTTATTAGTTGAAGTTGAATCTATACAGTTTTGTTGAGATGGAAATGATTCAAAATAATTCCTATTAAGGATTTTAAAGTTTTATTGTTGATAAAATATCACTTTTAGTTTATAAATGAGCTATTGATGTGTATATATATATATTGGTGATTGGCATTATTAAATGGGGAAAAGGAAAACGTTTTATGTTTATAGAATTATTCTTTATTTATAATATATAAATAAATGAATAAAATGGAATTTCCTACATCCTCAAAGGTACATGAAGTATTTTGATAAAGGAAGAACGATTGTATATGAGTTAGATATAGTCGTTTAAGGAAATATGGGTAGTTAGAGAAATGAGTGAATAGTGATTCACTGCATTTGTTGTTATCTTTTCTATTATTCACTCGAACACATGTTTTCGTGTTATCAAAGGTTCAAATAAACAAAAGCGTCTGAGTAACCTATCGCGCTAAGGAAAGAGAATCATTGTCTTAAGTAGCAAAACACTGCAATCAGGTGGGCATTACTTTTACTATACGTATATAGAGATCCCCTGCGTGTCGTAGGCCTCTTATACGAATGAATGCATGTGATGATCTAACTGTTAATTTCATTCAGTTTTATATATCTATCAAACGAGTTTAATGCTACCTTTGAGCAAGTTATTTCATGACAAAATCTTTGAGTTAAAGTTATTTCAAGTATTGTCTTGCCATAAAATGTTTAAATTTTAGTATGATATCTATCTGCTTTGGCTTTGCCAATGATGCAATCGAATTCGGGTCCTGAGCAGTTGATAGCTATCCTGCCAGGGCTAGTGTACACCAGTGACCGTGAGTCATCTAGCGGGTTGGCCGGTCAAGTGACCGTGAGAGGTGGCCACCTCTCCGGCACACAGTTCCAGATATGATAGATTACAAGAGAACGTAGACTGCAGTCGAACTTTAAGAATCACAACTGAATTTAGTAAGCTTGGGCCTTTTTAGCGAAAAACCCCTTGCTGTACTGCTTATGATGGCATGACAATTTAAATCTTTACGAAGCATGTTATATTTCATAGTAGGCATATGTGCCCACTGAGTATTTTTATACTTAGCCCTGCATGTATTTCTAAATGTGCAGGTTGAGCAGCTGATGGAATGGAATGATGTTGAGCGGGTGTTCATTTGACATTTCAAGAAATGTAACCTTGAGTATACATCTTCATATGTATATCTCACACGTTTTCCGCTGCAAAACACTTTAATTAGAATAACTCTATGTTATGAAGTTGTGACACGTGTTATTGGGTAACCCACCTTAATCAGTTCTCCTTTATGTGTATGTTTTATAAGTATCCAAATGATCATATATGATCCTAGCATTTTATCTATGAGTGACATTTCCATATACTTTAATGTTAAGTAATTGTCCATATTCGTTCCCACTCATTAATTCTCATCCCAAGTCATAATCCCGGCTAAATTTGTCATTAAGGGTTACGGGCTGTGACATACATCCACCACCTCTTTTATATATTATATAGATTTGTCTGTCTTTGACGATATCATAATAGTCATTTTTATTGGAATAATTGCTTAAATCAGGGGTCAGTGACAGTGTCATACTTATCTTCACTTTATATATATAAATACATAAATTATAATATTATATTTTAATTGTTATGAAAATTTATACCAATCAATTTAATTATACATCTCTTAAAAAAAATTAACTATACATGCTAACAATAAAACAATTTTTATGCTATCATTTTTATATATAGCAAAATTTAATGCTCATCTATTTATATATACGTCAACACACAAAATAAAAGTATCAATTAGTTGGTTGATTAACAATATTAATGGTCATAATTTAGCAAGGGAAATTTATATACAATAAAAAATTTATGTATTTAATTAAGATGTACTAGTATTTAATTGGGAATAATTATATTTTGAAAATACAAAACTCCTCGATATGCCCGAGCAGTTTAAAGAGAGACTTCAAAATACAGGTGATCCCGCTCGTCATGTTTGGTAAATTAGTATATGGATATCAATCTGATATACCCGATATCCTCATATTCTATTTTCCCTCTTCTCTCATATGCCAATTTTTTGCACGGTATCGGTGATATCTTTTATGCTCTCTCCTCAGTTTTTTTTCAAATTAAATTGAAAATTAGCATACGGAGTAATTTTGACGTACTGTTAAATAATAATTAAATAAAAACATTAATTAATTAAAGAGTCAGAAAGCATTTGAGTAAAAGAAATTTGACTATAAATAGAAGACCCACTCTTGGGAAAACAAAGAGAGAACAATTTTAAAGAAGAGAAAACAATGTCACAAAAAAAACTTCTTGTGCTACAATGTCACAAAAAAAAAAAAAACAACAACTTGTTGTTGTAGATCATGGCTACCAGAGTATGAAACCCTCATACCATTCATCAATTCCGTGCACCAAGAAATTGTTCAGAAAAAGAATTTCAAGATGCAAGAAGACCCCAAGAAGTCAGATGCCGCCTTTAGTTCCAGGATGCACGAAGAATTTGCTCAGAAAGAGGATTCCACGATGCAAAAAGACCCTAAGAAGTTCGATTGGGGTCCCGCCTCCAGTTCCTGGATGCATGAAGAATTTGCTCAGAAAAAGCAAAAAAATGATTCCACGGTGCAAGAAGAGCCCAAGAAGTTTGACCTTGAAAGCTTCCTTATATCTAAGTTGAGTCCGGAGTCTCCGATTGATCCTGATCTTGTTGTTACCTATGAAGAAGACTTTAACGGAAGGCAGATGATAATCGACAGTGTACGTAAAAGAAATACTAAATGATGTAACTCCGTAATTTAATCCAGTTAATTGAAGCCCAAAAATAGTGTCTTTACATTAGAAAATTCACTACAAATATTCCAAGAACAAGAGTCATCTCCAAAAAACTTACATGTATAACTTAAATGTGCAGCAAAAATCACTACAAATTTTTTGATGTAGGTCTGCCTTTGGCCTCGACTTTTAAATGAAGTCTCTATCGATCGGCTTAAAAAACCATCTCCATCCAGCCCACATATATAGCGCGAGCTCGAGTCGGCACCAAGGGAGGGGTGGCGGGCTGGTGTGCCTTCATGGCTCGAGGGCGGCACCGAGCATCATGCACGCGTAGGTAAAAAAAATACAAAATGGAAGGGCAGAATACAGAGCCGTGGAGGAAGAGGGGGTGGGGGAAGAAGAAGAGAAAAAGAAAGAGAGAGAAGGGTGGGCGGGCGGCGGGTTAGTGTTAAGTTTTTTTTTTTAAGTAATTTAGAATATTTAAATATTTATTTAATTCTAGGGCTTATTTGAGCTTCAGCCTGCCATTGCTATTATGCATCTAGCGATGGACCTCGTTCCATTTACTCAAATGCTATAATCTTTGTTTCCCGTTTGCACTTCATTGAAATTAGAAGGAGTTTTCAAGTTTTTCGTCTCCCTCACTTTGAAAGCTTTGAGCATCTGATACAGGTAAATCAAATCAGTGTTTTGTGGGTTTTTTTTTTCTTTGCAAACTGGTAATAAGTGTATAAAATATAAAAATATAATTAAAAAACTTTTTGTAATACTAAAATACTCTCTTCTCCTTGACGGTACCCTACGCAAAAGGGAAAATCCTCAATCTGTCATATCCTAAAACCCTAGTCCCCATCTGCTTCTTTCTCTCCCTCTCTCCCGACTGACAGCAGTACAGGCCGCCGCCGCCACCGTCCACCATCTCTCGGTTAGCGCCATCGAGAACTGAGATGTGAGTGAATAATCGATTTATTTGACTGTTTCATCTTTTCTGTTAATTATTATTTATTGGAGAATAAATTGTAAATCTTACAGATTATTGATTGAAGTAGGTAGAAGAATAAACAATCGAAACTTAGTCAAATGCTACGTTTTAGGAAAGTGGTTGAATAGCATGACCATCAAGTTTATGTTGACACCAAACACTAACCATAGAACCGCGCGGTTCTATGGTTCTCATGAGAAAGTAGAGATTCGAAAATAGCATGACCGGTAAGTTACATCCACCACCTCTTTTATATATTATATAGATTTGTCTGTCTTTGACGATATCATAATAGTCATTTTTATTGGAATAATTGCTTAAATCAGGGGTCAGTGACAGTGTCATACTTATCTTCACTTTATATATATAAATACATAAATTATAATATTATATTTTAATTGTTTTGAAAATTTATACCAATCAATTTAATTATACATCTCTTAAAAAAAATTAACTATACATGCTAACAATAAAACAATTTTTATGCTATCATTTTTATATATAGCAAAATTTAATGCTCATCTATTTATATATACGTCAACACACAAAATAAAAGTATCAATTAGTTGGTTGATTAACAATATTAATGGTCATAATTTAGCAAGGGAAATTTATATACAATAAAAAATTTATGTATTTAATTAAGATGTACTAGTATTTAATTGGGAATAATTATATTTTGAAAATACAAAACTCCTCGATATGCCCGAGCAGTTTAAAGAGAGACTTCAAAATACAGGTGATCTCGCTCGTCATGTTTGGTAAATTAGTATATGGATATCAATCTGATATACCCGATATCCTCATATTCTATTTTCCCTCTTCTCTCATATGCCAATTTTTTGCACGGTATCGGTGATATCTTTTATGCTATCTCCTCAGTTTTTTTTCAAATTAAATTGAAAATTAGCATACGGAGTAATTTTGACGTACTGTTAAATAATAATTAAATAAAAACATTAATTAATTAAAGAGTCAGAAAGCATTTGAGTAAAAGAAATTTGACTATAAATAGAAGACCCACTCTTGGGAAAACAAAGAGAGAACAATTTTAAAGAAGAGAAAACAATGTCACAAAAAAAACTTCTTGTGCTACAATGTCACAAAAAAAAAAAAAAAAAACAACTTGTTGTTGTAGATCATGGCTACCAGAGTATGAAACCCTCATACCATTCATCAATTCCGTGCACCAAGAAATTGTTCAGAAAAAGAATTTCAAGATGCAAGAAGACCCCAAGAAGTCAGATGCCGCCTTTAGTTCCAGGATGCACGAAGAATTTGCTCAGAAAGAGGATTCCACGATGCAAAAAGACCCTAAGAAGTTCGATTGGGGTCCCGCCTCCAGTTCCTGGATGCATGAAGAATTTGCTCAGAAAAAGCAAAAAAAGGATTCCACGGTGCAAGAAGAGCCCAAGAAGTTTGACCTTGAAAGCTTCCTTATATCTAAGTTGAGTCCGGAGTCTCCGATTGATCCTGATCTTGTTGTTACCTATGAAGAAGACTTTAACGGAAGGCAGATGATAATCGACAGTGTACGTAAAAGAAATACTAAATGATGTAACTCCGTAATTTAATCCAGTTAATTGAAGCCCAAAAATAGTGTCTTTACATTAGAAAATTCACTACAAATATTCCAAGAACAAGAGTCATCTCCAAAAAACTTACATGTATAACTTAAATGTGCAGCAAAAATCACTACAAATTTTTTGATGTAGGTCTGCCTTTGGCCTCGAATTTGAATTTAAATGAAGTCTCTATCGATCGGCTTAAAAAACCATCTCCATCCAGCCCACATATATAGCGCGAGCTCGAGTCGGCACCAAGGGAGGGGTGGCGGGCTGGTGTGCCTTCATGGCTCGAGGGCGGCACTGAGCATCATGCACGCGTAGGTAAAAAAAAATACAAAATGGAAGGGCAGAATACAGAGCCGTGGAGGAAGAGGGGGTGGGGGAAGAAGAAGAGAAAAAGAAAGAGAGAGAAGGGTGGGCGGGCGGCGGGTTAGTGTTAAGTTTTTTTTTTAAAGTAATTTAGAATATTTAAATATTTATTTAATTCTAGGGCTTATTTGAGATTCAGCCTGCCATTGCTATTATGCATCTAGCGATGGACCTCGTTCCATTTACTCAAATGCTATAATCTTTGTTTCCCGTTTGCACTTCATTGAAATTAAAAGGAGCTTTCAAGTTTTTCGTCTCCCTCACTTTGAAAGCTTTGAGCATCTGATACAGGTAAATCAAATCAGTGTTTTGTTAGTTTTTTTTTTCTTTGCAAACTGGTAATAAGTGTATACTCCTATAATTAAAAAACTTTTTGTAATACTAAAATACTCTCTTCTCCTTGACGGTACCCTACGCAAAAGGGAAAATCCTCAATCTGTCATATCCTAAAACCCTAGTCCCCATCTGCTTCTTTCTCTCCCTCTCTCCCGACTGACAGCAGTACAGGCCGCCGCCGCCGCCGTCCACCATCTCTCGGTTAGCGCCATCGAGAACTGAGATGTGAGTGAATAATCGATTTATTTGACTGTTTCATCTTTTCTGTTAATTATTATTTATTGGAGAATAAATTGTAAATCTTACAGATTATTGATTGAAGTAGGTAGAAGAATAAACAATCGAAACTTAGTCAAATGCTACGTTTTAGGAAAAGTGGTTGAATAGCATGACCATCAAGTTTATGTTGACACCAAACACTAACCATAGAACCGCGCGGTTCTATGGTTCTCATGAGAAAGTAGAGATTCGAAAATAGCATGACCGGTAAGTTACATCCACCACCTCTTTTATATATTATATAGATTTGTCTGTCTTTGACGATATCATAATAGTCATTTTTATTGGAATAATTGCTTAAATCAGGGGTCAGTGACAGTGTCATACTTATCTTCACTTTATATACATAAATACATAAATTATAATATTATATTTTAATTGTTATGAAAATTTATACCAATCAATTTAATTATACATCTCTTAAAAAAAATTAACTATACATGCTAACAATAAAACAATTTTTATGCTATCATTTTTATATATAGTAAAATTTAATGCTCATCTATTTATATATACGTCAACACACAAAATAAACGTATCAATTAGTTGGTTGATTAACAATATTAATGGTCATAATTTAGCAAGGGAAATTTATATACAATAAAAAATTTATGTATTTAATTAAGATGTACTAGTATTTAATTGGGAATAATTATATTTTGAAAATACAAAACTCCTCGATATGCCCGAGCAGTTTAAAGAGAGACTTCAAAATACAGGTGATCCCGCTCGTCATGTTTGGTAAATTAGTATATGGATATCAATCTGATATACCCGATATCCTCATATTCTATTTTCCCTCTTCTCTCATATGCCAATTTTTTGCACGGTATCGGTGATATCTTTTATGCTCTCTCCTCAGTTTTTTTTCAAATTAAATTGAAAATTAGCATACGGAGTAATTTTGACGTACTGTTAAATAATAATTTAATAAAAACATTAATTAATTAAAGAGTCAGAAAGCATTTGAGTAAAAGAAATTTGACTATAAATAGAAGACCCACTCTTGGGAAAACAAAGAGAGAACAATTTTAAAGAAGAGAAAACAATGTCACAAAAAAAACTTCTTGTGCTACAATGTCACAAAAAAAAAAAGACAACTTGTTGTTGTAGTTCATGGCTACCAGAGTATGAAACCCTCATACCATTCATCAATTCCGTGCACCAAGAAATTGTTCAGAAAAAGAATTTCAAGATGCAAGAAGACCCCAAGTCAGATGTCGCCTTTAGTTCCAGGATGCACGAAGAATTTGCTCAGAAAGAGGATTGCATGATGCAAAAAGACCCCAAGAAGTTCGATTGGGGTCCCGCCTCCAGTTCCTGGATGCACGAAGAATTTGCTCAGAAAAAGCAAAAAAAAGATTTCACGGTGCAAGAAGAGCCCAAGAAGTTTGACCTTGAAAGCTTCCTTATATCTAAGTTGAGTCCGGAGCCTCCGATTGATCCTGATCTTGTTGTTACCTATGAAGAAGGCTTTAGCGGAAGGCAGATGATAATCGACAGTGTAGTGACCTAAAATTTTTAACTACAAAGAAATTTCTTTTTTATTATTCTTATTTTTTTGGTTAATTAAATTTTAAGTCTTATAAGTCGCGCCTAGATATTGCATGAACATGAGCATTTAATCATTTCATGCATTAATTATTATTATTATTATTATTATAATTATTATTATTCTTTTGTTATAAGTTACTAAATATTTATGCCCAAATAAGTATAAATTTTATTGCAACCCAATTCTTTTTTGGAGCCCATTGCTTGAGCCCAAAGTAATTTGCTCCACAATTTTCTATCGCCAAATTGCTCAGCAGAAATGTGACTGAAAAAAAAAAAAGATTGAAACCCTAGTCCACCTTTCCTTCCAAAGCCAAATCAAACGATAGAAAGATTGTCTTGATTGAGTACTCTTCCAAAAATAAACTCCGTGGTCCTAGTATAAATAGGGGTTCTCTTATCTCATTTTTACTCACACCAAGACTAGCTATTTCTGAGCCAGCGAGTCCTTCTGAGAGGTAATATCTCCTCCCTCTTCGTACCGCGTCTGCTGAAAACAACCATGTTCTTCTGCAACCACGGATACCTTTTATCTGTGATTTTTCTTTCTTCCCATAGAAGAAGATGATCAAAAGTAGGAACTCTGCTATGTGTCTCTACCACTTAATAGCTTTAGCATGACTCACCATTTTTTTTTCATTTCTCATTTTTGCAAACGAATTGGTTGGCCCCACATTTAAAAGGATTTTAAACAAATTCCTTATCCATCAATTTAAGTCTGCGTAGCTTTTACTTATGTTTTACCTTGCTTTTGATATGTGTAGAGATTGGTACATGATATTATATATATATATATATATATATATATATATATATATTCTATATACCATTTCTTTTTATAAAAGTAAATATCTATGTACAGATGTTGGCTATATATATATATATATATTACTGTACTCACACTTTTAGTTAGGGCCATATGTATATATATATATATATATATTATTTAATGTTTTTTCTATTACAAGATGATGCATACGTAGTCCTTATTTATTTATTTAAGTGATAATAACTATATAATATATATAAGTCTTCCTCGTTATTTATGTTAGTGAGTTGCGATTTTACTCTACCAAATACATATTGAAATTGTTGTATATGTTTTAGTATTTAAAATATTTTTGATTAGTAAATTATTAGTAATAATAGAAAAAGCTGATAACTTCTTGATGCTTTCAGGAGACTACTCAGAATCTGGAGAAAGCTCATCCGATGAAACTGACGAGTTTGATCAACTCATGACTGATCATTGTCAGTTGAGGAAAATGTTCAAAGATTTCCTCAAGCAGAATCAGAAAATGGACAAGGAGATCAATGATGAACTAGCTAGGAATCAGACAATCATCTACTTTTCGGATGAAACTTGTCTTGATCAGCTAATCATGGAGAACAGTCGACTGGAAGAAAAGCTCAGAATCTCCAACTCAGAATGTGATAGAGCATCTCATAAGATCAAGAGGCTCAATCACAAGCTGGAAGAAACAGTCAAGAACTGCATGATGCAGTCTCCCATGATGAGCAACTTTCCATCGAAAGGCCTTGTTAAAAGCATTGGAGGAAAGGTTGCAGCTGACAAAGGAAAGAAGATCATGATCGCTTCAAAGGACGATACTTCTGAAGTCACAACATCAGAAGAATCAAGAGATCATGATATGGATGAAGTTCGCAAACGCAGACTGATGGCTAGATCAAATGTTCCACCTCCACGGAGCTGCAAACGAGCAAATGAGGCCCCCAACCAGATCACCCTACTGAGAAGACTGGAAAGCAGATTTCAGTCAAAGATCGGGGAAGGAACATCAGGAGTCAAGAAGAATCTTCCTCACCAGTCCAGGGGGAAGAAAGGCCACATCAGTCAGAGACTGACGTCAGTTCAGTTTCAAAAAGAACAACATCCATGGAGACAATACAATGATGAGTCCAGTCGAGCCAAACGACATCCACGACGACAAGCAACTAGACATCAAACGACTCATGTTCCACGACATCAGTCAAGTCTCCATCAGTCTGGAAAGACTCAAGTATCTCAAGGAAGATACTTCGCCGAGCAAAGAAGACCTCAACCACTCATCAGACAGAACTCCTACAAGAGTGAGGCCTTCAAAAGGAATTCTCAACTGAAGAATGCTCGTGTGCCAACTGAAGCGCCAACAACGTCAGTCAGACGATCAACAAAGCGCAAGAGATCAGCCAGACCAATTCTGAAGCAGATATGGGTTCCAAAGGGAACTCGAGCTAACATCGAAGGACCCAAATCTTAATTGGGTACCTGAAGTAACTCTTCCTTGCAGGTCAAAATCAGGAAACTCAAAAAGAAGGAAGGAGTTAAGGCTTCAATCAGAACATGGTATCTGGACAACGGCTGCTCGAAGCACATGACGAGCTACAAAGAATATCTATCTCAGTATGTTGAGAAAGCTGGATCCAAAGTTGCATTCGGAGACAACTCAATCGGAGAAACAAAAGGCTATGGTGTGCTCAACATGGGTAACGCCAGTATCAGTAATGTTAGCTTTGTTTCTGGTCTTAAACATAATCTGTTGTCTGTGAGTCAATTTTGTGACAGCGGTTTCACAGTGAAGATAAAAAAGGATGAATTCATTGTTAGAAACAATCAAAAGAAGGTGGTTCTGAAAGGTTTCAGACAAGGAAGTCTCTACGTCGTTTCATGGGAAGACAGCCCACCAGAAACATGCCTCATCAGCAAAAGCAGCTCAGAGCTCAACTGGCTGTGGCACAGGAGACTCAACCATCTCAACTTCAAGACGATCAACAAGCTTGCTAAACATCATCTGGTAGAAGGTCTGCCTTCTATTGTGTTCCACAAGAAGCAAGAATGTGAAGCATGTCAAAGAGGAAAGCAGACGCGAATGTCATTCAAGTCAAAGTCAGGACACTCCTCTGGAAGAATCCTTCAACTACTTCACATGGATCTGTTTGGCCCAATCTCTCCAAAAAGCTACAACGGTAGAAAGTACACCTTAGTAGTTGTGGATGATTATTCACGATATACTTGGGTTATCTTTCTCTTCAAGAAGAAAGAGACACTGGAGGAAATGCCAAAGCTGCTGAGAAGACTGAGCGTCGAAAAGGAAGTCAACATCATCGGCATCAGATCAGATCGTGGGACTGAGTTCCTCAATACTGTCATTCGTGAGTATTACGAAGAACAAGGAATCAGTCCTCAAACTTCTACAGCAAGAACTCCTCAACAGAATGGAGTTGCGGAAAGAAGAAACCGGTCTTTAAAGGAAGCAGCAAGGACGATGCTAGCCGAATCAAAACTCCCCTTGAAGTTTTGGGCAGAAGCAGTCAACAACGCATGCTACAAGCAGAATCGCTCCTTCCTCACTCAAAGACATGGAAAAACTCCTTACGAGTTATGGAAGAACAGAAAGCCCTCAATTGCCTATTTTCATGCTTTCGGTTCTAAGTGTTTCATCCACAACAATGAAAAGAAGAGGTTAAACACATTTGATAGCAAGGCTGATCCAGGAGTCTTTCTTGGATACTCTGGAACAGAACGTTCAAGCAAAGCCTATCGAGTGTTTAACTCTCAAACTCTTTGTGTTGAAGAAACACCTCATGTGGTCTTTGATGAGTCTACAGATGATTTCAGGGAACAGGAAATTAAAATTCGTGATCAGAACACTGAAGGTTCCAAAGCTGAAATCCACAACACCGAGCCCTCTACTGTCTTGGTGTGGGGACCAGGAAAAGATGAAGATACTGAAAGGCTTCAGTATCAAAAGATCAGTCAAAGGTCTGAAGTACAGACTAAAGCCAATGCAGATGGCATCAGTCAAGGGGGAACTCCAGTTACTGAAGATCGAGTTGAACGTGCCGAAGCAGCTCCAGCTCAACTCACCCCTGCTCCAGAAAGTGCTCAACACTTCAGAACCATTCTAACCGAAGAAGCCCCACCATCTCCAGAAGAGATTAAGAAGTATCGAAGATGGTTTGAACTCCATTCTAAGGAGAACATCATTGGAGAACCATCAGATGGCGTCAAGACTCGGAGATCAATGTGCAACCTCGTCTTTGACATCAATCAGAACTGCATCAACGAAGATAAGATTTTCAGCTGTTTCTTATCATCTACAGAGCCCAAGGATATTGAAGAAGCTCTGAAGTCCACTCAATGGGTCATCGCAATGCAAGAAGAACTCAATGAATTCAACTGGAATTCAGTTTGGGAGCTTGTGGATCGACCAGACGATGCAAAGGTGATTGGTCTGAAATGGATTTTCAAAAATAAGAAAGACGAAGAAGGAAACGTTGTGAGAAACAAAGCAAGGCTTGTAGCAAAAGGATACAGTCAAGAAGAAGGAATCGACTACGACGAGACGTTCGCTCCAGTTGCCAGATTAGAAGCAGTCAGACTCTTCTTTGCCTTCGCAGCTCACAAAGGTTTCAAGGTACACCAAATGGATGTCAAGTGCGCATTTCTCAATGGAGTACTCACAGATGAAGTCTATGTGGAACAACTTCCAGGATTTGAGGTTGCAGGTCCAGAAAAGGTGTACAAGCTGAAGAAAGCGCTCTATGGCTTGAAGCAAGCTCCAAGAGCGTGGTATGATACTCTCTCGGAGTATCTTGTTGAACAAGGTTTCAAGAAAGGATCTGTGGACAGAACTTTGTTCACTCTCAAAGAAGGAGAAGATCTTTTACTTGTTCAGATTTATGTCGATGACATATTCTTCGGATCCAAATCCGAACGCATGTGCAAAAAGTTTGCTGACATCATGACCAACAAGTTCCAAATGTCCATGATGAGATAAATGAATTTCTTTCTCGGATTGCAAGTCAAGCAGACCAGCGAAGAAATACTGATCAGTCAATCCAAGTATGCCAAGGAACTGATAGCCAAGTTCGGTATTCAGCACATGAAATCAGTCAAGATCCCAATGAACACAAACTGGAAAGTTGATCCAGGCTCAGAAGGAAAATCTGTCTCTTCGACGAAGTACAGAGAAATCATTGGATCATTGTTGTATTTGACTGCGAGCAGACCAGACATCGCATTTGCAGTCGGAGTATGTGCAAGATATCAATCAGATCCAAAGGAAGCTCATTTGGATGCAGCAAAGCGAATTCTACGATATCTTAAAAGCATACCCAACTTAGGATTGTGGTACCCAGCAGACGATGACTTCAAACTCACCGGATACTCAGACTCAGATTTTGCTGGATGCAAAATTGATCGCAAATCAACCTCCAGAACCTGTCATTTCCTAGGCAACAAGCTCATCTCATGGTTTTCAAAGAAGCAGACTTCAGTCGCCACCTCCACAACTGAAGCTGAATATGTTGCTGTCGGAAGCTGCTACTCACAACTCCTGTGGTTAGTCCAACAGTTGAAGGACTGTGGGATAGACGAAAAGGAAGTCCCAATCTATTGCGACAGCTCCAGTGCTATTGCAATCTCCCAGAATCCAGTTCATCACACTAGAGTCAAGCATATTGCTATTCGACATTACTTCATTCGTGATCATGTCGAAAAGAAGAATATCTCTGTGGAATGGATTTCCACTGCTAACCAAGGCTCTTCCAGAAAAGAGGTTCAACGATCTGTGTGGAAGGATCGGCCTCATCAACCCTGAAGAGTGATGCTGTGTTTGAAGACTTTCTCAAACAGTCATGCTGACTGATGGTCTTCCTTTTGCTGTTCAACACTCACTGACGTGGAAAGCAATGAAGTCAGAACGCTCATCTAAAGAAGAAGTCATCCTGATGATTCAACCAGGATCAAGTGGTATCGACTGACTACAATGATCAGTCGATCAGTAAGTATTTTTAATATCTTACCTTTTAAATCAGTTATTTCAGTTGAGAGCATTGTGTTTTTAAATTCAAAATCTTTCTCTAACTGATCAGTTTCTTTCAAAAACTTTAACTGATTGTTGGAAAATGGAATATCCGAGAAGGACAAGTTTTTTAAAAGGGAAAATCTGTTTTGATGGAACTTGTCATAAGCTTCTCTAAAAATCTTTCCAACCTTTTGCCTCTGTGATAAAATTTCTTGAGAACCTCATTGACATGACAGAATGCAATGATGCCTCTCACATTTTTGAAGTTTCAGTCCCCTGTAGTGACGGCGGACGTGAAAATTTCTTCAAAAACATTTTAGGCACAGTCTTCGAAAAACCTTTCATCTTCTTACTTGGTACAAAGTTTGTCTATTTATACCATGTTGTCTTCACTCTTTTTCTGCATCAACTAACAACTCTCCACAGCCTTCACTGTGAGAATTTTCAAACCTTCAAAGTTGCAGAGAAATTTTGTTCCGACTAAAGGAGAAATCTATGACTGTAAAGTCATGGAGTGGGAGAATGACGCTCACATACTTGGTCTTTACCGGACCCTTCCACTGGATCTCAACGTCTCTCCGACGTCAAAGTTTGCTCTACCCTCACTGGTATCCAGCGAAGCGAGTGTCTTCCATCCTCATGCCCGGACCATATGGCTTGAAGTACCTGTCTCAAGCAGACGGACTTCACCTGATTTTTCAGGCAAGCTTTGCACCTTTCGTAAAGCTTCCATGTGGTGCAACAACAATGAGCATGAGTTCGTTGTCAACCGGCGCAATATCGACAGTGTTAGTCCTCACGACTAACACTGATTCGATTTTTCATCCTCACCTTCTCTTTCCTCCATGTATGACGAGGTGCGTTTTGATATACTTCTTTCATCAAAGCCTCGCCATGCATTTCCTTCGTTTCTCCTCCCCACCTCTCGCACTCCTCTAATTCTTCTCTTCTCGTCTATCTATTCGCCCTCCGAATTGTATGCATAGATGCATCTCATGTTTATCTCTAACATGCTATGCATACTTTCCTTTCCTACACCCTGCTCTTCTCCATCTCTCCGTCTCCATCACTTCTCCGTCTCCCTTCTCATCTCTCCATCTCTCCACTAGCGTCCTCTTCCTTCTGCATCTCGGGATCACTTCTCTCTTATCAAGTTCTCCCACGAGTGCTTGAGAATCGGAGTTGAAGTTCCATCCGATCATAGCTTCCATCATCAGCTCTCTTTTTAATGTTGCCAAAAAGGGGGAAAGTCAGAAGTCAGAGAGAAACCTTCCCTAAGGTTGCTCCTGTCCCTTCTTTCTTGACTGAAGATGTGACAGCAAGGATCACCAGAAGTTGTAAGGACGGCGTTCCAGTAAAGACCTCAACTCAACGGAAAACAAGTGAGAGTGGAACAAGCTTAGGAACATGAAGACACGAAGACAGAAGATGAAGATCAAGAAGTTCAAAGGCGCAGCCAAGCAGACTGCTGGAGTCCATGGGTTTCCCATGATGTTTTTGTTTTTATTTTGTTTACTCCAATGTAGGTCTCGCTCTGTTCCCCGACTGATGGCTTATTAGTCCATTATAAATGAAAATAACTTCTTTTTGATCTCAACCTGAAGACAATGACTTTTTGTCTAGGCTCTGATTATGTTTTTCTGTCTTCTCCTGTTCTGTTTTAGAACTGTTTCGTTCTTAACTCTAAGTACAAGATTTTAGGTTCTATTGTTAAGGGGGAACTGTTTTCACCCCAGTTTTAGAACTTGTGCTGTGAGTTCAGTTTTTTTGTTGTCTAGAACTGCTGTATGGTTTTGGCATCATCAAAAGGGGGGGGATTGTTGGGAACCTTGTGGAATATCCTAATCCTTGTTTTGATGATACCAAAATTCATAGGTCTCAATTATAATAGACTAGAACTGTTTTTGAACTCAAGTGTTAGAGTTCGTTTCTAGTTTAGTATGCGGTTCTAAAGACTGAAGACTGAAGGACGAAGGACTGAAAACTGAAGACTGAAGATACCAACTGAAGTATCAGTTGAAGAATCAGTTTGGAACTGATTGCTTAATGCGTGCCACAGACTGATACTAAAGTCAAGTATCAGTTGATCATTCTTCCTCGGACTGATCTTCCAACGTTCAAAGGAAGCCACGTACTCACAAGAGTACAGCCGCATTAAATGCAGAGATCTCAGGATCTTATCTCTGCAGAGGTCATTCCTATTTGGTGGTTACTTTATCAGAGACGTCACATCGCCTGTCCCTCAAGAGAGCCGTTTCCACCAGACAAAGAACCTCGAAGATTGAAGCCTCAGCCTAAATTCGAATTGCTCTCCAACGGAAGAAATCTTGAGCACGTTCTACGCCAACAGATCTATTCAAGAGTTCTCCTACAAATAGCGCTCGAGGATCAACTTCAATCTTCACCGATTCAACGACATAAGCTGAAGCTCTGCCGAAATTGCTACTCAGCCTAAAGCTTAACCTCTCCAAAGCTTGAATCAAAGAAGAGAATTCCAAAGCCAAAATCAGTCACTGCTGATTACATACATTCTCTTAGACCTTAGGCAAACCACTGTTTACCCAGAAGCCAAGGTCAAACTTGCTACAAAGAACTTGTTCTTTGCAGCATAGTTGGCACTCGTTCAAACCTCTTTTCCATAAGAAAGATTTGAGTGTTTTGAGTGATTCAGAGGTCAGAAGGGTTTTCTGTCTCTGAGAATCTTAGTGCGGGTTGTGCTAAGCAAGAGAAATCCGACGCGAGTGAAGCGTGGTTACTGAAGAAGGGTTTTCTTCAGTGGTACGGTTGTGTGCACCCGGCAAGCACACAGTTTGGTTTGCAGTGCACCTGTTAAGCACTTACGGAGTGGTTTGTTGGTCTGATCAACCGACCGTGGATGTAGGAAAGGTTTTTTCGAACCACGTAAAAGTCTCTGTGTTGTTTACTGCTTTCAGTTTTACATTCCTACTTGTGTTGTTTCAATTGATAAACTGAATACTGATTAACGGCAAAGAGAAACCTAAGACCAACAACGTGCTCTACCAAGGCTATTGCGAAATTAAGTTTAATTTCCGTTGCGTATGATATCAGTCTGACTGATCTATCTCTTGATAGTCAGGAAGAGTGTTATCATCTCTGTTTTAGCAAACTCGACTGAAGCCCATAAGTGCATCAGTTAAGTTACAGAAGCTTAACTGATAACTCCTTACTGAAGAGCGTTCAGTATTAGTCGTCAACCCTGTTTGGTCAAAACTGTTTTCAGTCAACAGGTGTCTTTGTTTGCGTGCAAAGTTTCGTTTAGATCTCTATCTTGAGGTCCCTCTGATTGAGTATTTTGTAAAAATAGCTCATAGGTGTATTCCCCCCCATACACCTATTCGAGACCCCCCGGGACCTAACACCCACATATATAGCGCGGACTCGAGTCGGCACTAAGGGAAGGGTGGCGGGCTGGTGTGCCTTCTGATAACACTCATGTTTCCATGGTTTTTAGTGTTCATATGATGTTATTTTATAGGAAACTGAGTGTTGGATGATTGTTTTATGCTTAATTTGCTTTATCTTTTGAAACATGATTCTTATTCGAACTTTCAAGGAAATTTCAGGTTTATTGAGTTCGAATTTGGAAAACTTATCTGAAATAGAAGTTGTAGATCGTCTCGATACGAGTTCGTGAGCGCAAACGGATCATAAATCGGAGTTCGGACGAGAAAGTTATGACCAAAACAAGAAAACCGCCGCGCAGCCCGCCGAGAAATCGGCGTGGCTGGCGATCGAGCGGCGCCCGCCGGGTGCCCGCCGCGTGCAGTGGAGAATCAACAAAGGAGCCGGCGACCGCCGGGTGCCCGCCGGGGGGGTCGCCGCCAGTCCGCTATTTTGCGTTTTTATGCGTTTTTCGAAGTCTTTTCGAGCTCAAACTCTGTATTTTACCCTGACACTATAAATAGGTCTTCTTTTGACCTATTTTGGGGTTCCTTTTTCAGTTCCCAACTTTTATTTTTCAATTTCATAGCTTTAGAATTTATTTCTTTCCAGTTTTTACTGCTTGGATTGGATTTCCACAAGATTGAAGATTCAAGTCGCTACAATAGTTTTCATTCAGTTTTTATTTAATTTAGTTTTTTACAATTGCGTTCAATTTAATTATGTTTATGTTTTCTTTTGTGATGTCTGGCTAGTCTTCTAATCTGAACCTAGGGTTTGTATATAGCTAATTGATTATGTGTTTTTGATTTATTGATATCAATTTGCCCTCCAACTTATGATTCATGATTCCTGGTGCTTAATCTCTTGTGAATTATCTGATCAATGATTTACATGTTTAGCTGTTCAGTTTGAGTCTTGAATGCGATAATTGTTCAGCCGATTCAGGAATGCATGATATAGTGTTAGCCTTGAGTCTTGAATGCGACAGGTGAAGCTATAGGAAGCTATTCTTTATGTGCTATTGGGAGTTAATTTATTCCTTGGAGTCTTGAATGCGAAAAGGGATTAATTAATCTACATTCATAGGTGGTCGTTAGAGACGCTTGTGATTAACATAGTGATCTTTCATCAGGGTTGGATTAAAATTGGTAATTGAATCAATAGGTTGAATGCATATAGTTGATTAGTGAAAATACATCCCTAGGGTCAGAGCTTTCCTTTTATTTGAGTTAATCATCATAGTGTTTATGCTCTTTAGTTTTATTTAGTTAATTTTAGTTTAATAGTCACCTTCATATTTGTTTACTTGCATACTGTGAAAGTTTGTGTAGGAAATAGATAGAGTGATTTCGTGTTACAATCCCTGTGGATACGATATCCGATTGCTGTTTATACTACAATTACACCGTGTTAGTTGCGGTAGTTTTTGTTGCTAATAAAATTAGTGATCAACTTTTTGGCGCCGTTGCCGGGGATTGTTTAGATTTTACTTTAATATTTCCAATAGGACTTAATAGTACTGCAAGATTTATTTGTTTTTATTTTTATTTTCTGGCTTTTATAAGTTGCGTTTCTGTAGGTTGCATATGAACACACGATCTCACGAGACTCCTCTCTTTGAGTTGAATCCTGAAATCGACAAGACCTTGCGCAATCTTAAGAAGCAACAGAATCAAGTTGAGGATAATACGATGGCTACTCCAGAGCAAATCCAAATTCGAGCTCTGCAAGAGCAGTTGAAGAAGCTGCTTGACGCACAGGAGACGAGAGAGGCTCCGAAACAACCAGCCATCAATGAAGCGTTCATACCACAGTATGTATACCAGGAGCCCCCACGTGTGAACGCTACCAACTTTGAGCTGAAAACGGGTCTGATCACGATGGTTCAACAGAGCCAATATGGTGGACAGGCGACCGAAGACCCTAATGCGCACCTGGCGCATTTCCTGGAGCTGTGTAGCACGGTGAAGATGAATGGTGTCCCTGATGACATTATCCGTCTTCGTCTTTTTCCCTTTTCACTGCGGGATAAGGCGAAGTCGTGGTATCATACGCTGCAGCTGGGAAATAATGTTGTGTGGGAGGACTTAGCTCATGCGTTCCTACGAAAGTTTCATCCGCCTGGCCTTACGTTGAAATTGAAGATGGACATAGTGCAGTTTCAACAGTACGAGGGAGAGAAGCTAGCGGAGACGTGGGAGCGATACCAGGAGAAGCTCAGAAAGTGCCCAGGCCATGGATTTGATGAAGGCACACTAGTAATAATGTTCTACAATGCCTGCGGGGAGCGTACACGGATGCACATGGATACAGCTGCAGGTGGATCTCTACTTCAGAAAAGCAGTTCTGAAGCGTGGAACATTATTGATAGTATGGCCTCGACGAGCTACCAATGGCCATCTGAGCGTATACAACTGAAGAAGGTTGCAGCTGCGTCCACTTCTGATCCTATGGCAGCTATGGTTACTCAACAGGCAGCGATGGCTACACAGCTGGCAGAGCTGACTGCAAAAATTGGTGAACTGAATGCTGGACGTCATGAGCAAGCTGTGATAGACCCATCAGGCTTGGGAAACGTCAATTATATCAATGACAGAAATTATGGGAATTTTCAGCAAGGACAGCCAGGGATGTATAACAGAGGTCAGCCATATCAGCAGGGTCAGCAGCAGTTTCAGCCAGGAGCACGTCCGCACCCAAATCTTTCCTATGGAAACCCAAACAATGCTGTGCAACCTCCACCAGGATTTTCTGTTTCTAGTGGGGGAGTCATCAATGAGCCAAAGAAGGATTCGATGGAGGACATGATGAAGCAGATGCTCATGAAGATGACTGGGATGGAGGTGAATGTTGGAAATAAAATCTCTAACATGGAGAATAATTTCTCAGCATTATCTAAGCAGGTACAGATGTTAGAGAATCAAGTTGGTCAGATTTCCAACCAAGCGGCGGCACAGCACAAGCCGGGCCAATTCCCAAGCAACACTACTGTCAATCCTAAGGGCCAATGCAATGCTATTTTCGATGGTATTCTGTCTCCAAAGGATAGGAGGATGAGCAAGGAGCATGAATCTCTGATTGAGGAACCATACAAAGCTCCTGTTCCACTTAGGGAATACATCCCAAAGGCTCCATTCCCCCGTAGGCTGATGAAGAGGGAGGTGCTTGAAGAGCAATGTGCTGTGCAGCCAAGCAAAAAGGTGGATGCCAAGGAAATCAAGCTGGAGATCTCCCATTGCAAGAATGAGAAAAAAATTGCCAATCCCGATGAGACAGAGCATAGACGTATAGTGGATGAGCTTGAGAGACTACTTGAAGAATCGGACCGGCGTGCACAGCCTCAAACTCTCTCAAAATTTCAGGATCCCAAGGATAAAGAAGAAAAGGCAGTTGTTCACACCAAGAAGATGGGTGATGAGGATAAGAAAATCCCGCAGGCAAAAGCTGTGTGCACTGAGCTGCCAATGAAGCTACTTTCGAAGAAGAAAGATCCGGGTAGCTTCACCATTGAGTGCGAGATTGGAGGAGAGCTCTTTCCCGAGGCTCTTTGCGATTTAGGGGCTAGTGTCAATGTGATGCCCATCTCTGTTTTCAAGCGGTTGGGAATTGGAGATCTCAAGTCGACCTCGATGGAGATTCAGATGGCGGATAGATCAAGAGTGAAGCCGAGAGGAAAGCTTGACGACATCTTTGTGAAGGTTGACAAGCTCGTCTTCCCTACGGATTTCTTGGTCCTCGATATTCCTGAAGATACAAATCCGCCGTTGATTCTTGGTCGATCATTCTTAGCTACGGGGAAGGCTATGATAGATGTGCCGAATGGAAGCGTTATCTTTCACGCAGCTGATGCGCATGAGTCCGCTGTCTCTGTTCGTGTTAGGCGGTCTGTCACGCCCGCTGCGTTTGATGTTCATTGAGACCATGAGGTATCGTCGAGCTCTAGACGTTAAATTAAGCACTTGTTGGGAGGTAACCCAACTGTTTTTCTTTATTTTGTTTTTCTTTCTTTTTGTTGTGTTTTGTTTCTTTTTGTTTCGTTGTTTTGTTTTGGGGTTTTAGTTCAGTGTTGAGCTTGGAAGTTTCGGGTACTCGCGCCTTGTTCATACCACCACCATGGAGCATGTGTTTCTGTGAGTAGTGACACACATATCATCATCCCTCCAAACTTATTTTCGAACTTATGTTCTGTAATAAGTTTGGGGGAGGGGGGTGAGAGTAGATATGTGTATCACTTTTATTATTTTTGTTGGCTTTATTATTTTAATCCTGCTTGGTTGGTGGTGTGTGTTTGATTGTTGTTGAGATGATTATTGCTCCATTAGATTTCTGGTGAGATGCCAATGATGATTTCTGTGAAAAAAAATTGAATTTGATTTTCTTTGATGATTTAAGCATAATTGGAACTAATTTGCATAATTCTAGAGTGATTTTGACCTTGACTTTTGGACGTTGAATAAACCTGTGAGATTTTGAGCCATAACTGTTTTTCATGCACAGTTTATTCTTTATTGTGAGTTTTGTCATGCATGTGGTGATCTTCTAGAACTTGCCATGGTTTCTGTGTCGAGGTTGCTGTTGTGCCCAGGATTAGGAGATGATTTTAGGCCATCTTTTGTTAGCCACATTTTTTATCCCAAACACTGTCCTTGAATATTTTATCCTTTGTTATCCTCTTTGAGCCTATTTAGCTTTTATTCTTTAGCCGGATGATAGGGGGTGATGTAGTATATGGGGATCCTTATGTGGTGAATGTTCAAAGTGGGTTGTGAAAAAGAAGGGATGATTTTGTGCTACTATTTACTCTTATAAGCTCTAGAAAAGTTGTGGAAAGAAAAAAAAAAAGAAAAAAAAAAGAAAAGAAAAAGAAAGAGAAAAAAAAAAAAGTGTAAAGTCGAGTGTATATTGAGAAATTTGTTAGAAAATCGACTTTGTTTGTTGGAAATAAATAGAGAGCATAAAAGAGTGTTTAGTTCTGTTTTGCGATGATTAAATCCCTTGAGATGTGTTGATTATGGTGACATAGTTGGGTGGAAGATGGAATTTATTCCATACTTGATTTGTGAAGTTATAAGGTTGGTGTTCTTGATCTATTTGAAGTCACTTAACCTATATTTCCCTACCTTAACCAATGTCCCTACATTATAACCCAAAAATAAAGACCTATTTGATCTTAGTCTTGGCACACTTTTAGCGATGGAGATTGTAGACGATTGGCAAGCTTATGGTAAGTGATCTATATTGCATTGAATTCGATGAGAGTATACACGTCCCGTTCCATCAAATTGAGAGTTGAGTGATACACATACCTTGTGAGATTCAATTGTTTGGAATGTCAAGGTTGATTTTGCTATAGGTTGTGTTTATTGGTGAATTTTGTGCTTGATTATTAAGGATTTGACAATTCTATTATTCTTTATTATTCGGAGGCATTGATGATCTAGATTTCTTACCCATTCGTGTTATTGATTTTATTCTTCCCATTATTCGAGGACGAACAATGGCTTAAGTTTGGGGGAGTTGATAACACTCATGTTTCCATGGTTTTTAGTGTTCATATGATGTTATTTTATAGGAAACTGAGTGTTGGATGATTGTTTTATGCTTAATTTGCTTTATCTTTTGAAACATGATTCTTATTCGAACTTTCAAGGAACTTTCAGGTTTATTGAGTTCGAATTTGGAAAACTTATCTGAAATAGAAGTTGTAGATCGTCTCGATACGAGTTCGTGAGCGCAAACGGATCATAAATCGGAGTTCGGACGAGAAAGTTATGACCAAAACAAGAAAACCGCCGCGCAGCCCGCCGAGAAATCGGCGTGGCTGGCGATCGAGCGGCGCCCGCCGGGTGCCGCCGCGTGCAGTGGAGAATCAACAAAGGAGCCGGCGACCGCCGGGTGCCCGCCGGGGGGGTCGCCGCCAGTCCGCTATTTTGCGTTTTTATGCGTTTTTCGAAGTCTTTTCGAGCTCAAACTCTGTATTTTACCCTGACACTATAAATAGGTCTTCTTTTGACCTATTTTGGGGTTCCTTTTTCAGTTCCCAACTTTTATTTTTCAATTTCATAGCTTTAGAATTTATTTCTTTCCAGTTTTTACTGCTTGGATTGGATTTCCACAAGATTGAAGATTCAAGTCGCTACAATAGTTTTCATTCAGTTTTTATTTAATTTAGTTTTTTACAATTGCGTTCAATTTAATTATGTTTATGTTTTCTTTTGTGATGTCTGGCTAGTCTTCTAATCTGAACCTAGGGTTTGTATATAGCTAATTGATTATGTGTTTTTGATTTATTGATATCAATTTGCCCTCCAACTTATGATTCATGATTCCTGGTGCTTAATCTCTTGTGAATTATCTGATCAATGATTTACATGTTTAGCTGTTCAGTTTGAGTCTTGAATGCGATAATTGTTCAGCCGATTCAGGAATGCATGATATAGTGTTAGCCTTGAGTCTTGAATGCGACAGGTGAAGCTATAGGAAGCTATTCTTTATGTGCTATTGGGAGTTAATTTATTCCTTGGAGTCTTGAATGCGAAAAGGGATTAATTAATCTACATTCATAGGTGGTCGTTAGAGACGCTTGTGATTAACATAGTGATCTTTCATCAGGGTTGGATTAAAATTGGTAATTGAATCAATAGGTTGAATGCATATAGTTGATTAGTGAAAATACATCCCTAGGGTCAGAGCTTTCCTTTTATTTGAGTTAATCATCATAGTGTTTATGCTCTTTAGTTTTATTTAGTTAATTTTAGTTTAATAGTCACCTTCATATTTGTTTACTTGCATACTGTGAAAGTTTGTGTAGGAAATAGATAGAGTGATTTCGTGTTACAATCCCTGTGGATACGATATCCGATTGCTGTTTATACTACAATTACACCGTGTTAGTTGCGGTAGTTTTTGTTGCTAATAAAATTAGTGATCACCTTCATGGCTCGAGGGCGGCACCGAGCATCATGCACGCATGGGTAAAAAAAATATAAAATGGAAGGGCAGAATGTAGAGCCGTGGAGGAAGAGGGGCTGGGGCAAGAAGAAGAGTTGCAGAGCCGTAGAGCCGTAGAGGAAGAGGGGTGGGGGAAGAAGAAGAGAAAAAGAAAGAGAGAGAAGGGTGGGCGGGCGGCGGGTTAGTGTTTAGTTTTTTTTTTTTTTAAGAAATTCAGAATATTTAAATATTTATTTAATTGTAGGGCTTATTTGAGCCTCAGCCTGCCATTGCTATTATGCATCTGGCGATGGACCTCGTTCCATTTACTCAAATGCTATAATCTTTGTTTCCGTTTGCACTTCATTGAAATTAAAAAGAGCTTTCAAGTTTTTCGTCTCCCTCACTTCGAAAGCTTTGAGCATCTGATACAGGTAAATCAAATCAGTGTTTTGTGGGTTTTTTTTTTCTTTGCAAAATGGTAATAAGTGTATAAAATATAAAAATATAATTAAAAAACTTACTCTCTTCTCCTTGACAGTACCCTACGCAAAAGGGAAAATCCTCAATCTGTCATATCTCAAAACCCTAGTCCCCATCTGCTTCTTTCTCTCCCTCTCTCCCGACTGACAGCAGTACAGGCCGCCACCGCCGTCGCCGTCCACCATCTCTCGGTTAGCACCATCGAGAACTGAGATGTAAGTGAGTAATCGATTTATTTGACTGTTTCGTCTTTTCTGTTAATTATTATTTGTTGGAGAATAAATTGTAAATCTTGTAGATTATTGATTGAAGTAGGTAGAAGAATGAATAATCGAAACTTAGTCAAATGCTACGCTTTAGGAAAAGTGGTTGAATAGCATGACCATCAAGTTTATGTTGACACCAAACACTAACCATAGAACCGCGCAATTCTACGGTTCCCATGAGAAAGTAGAGATTCGAAAATAGCATGACCGGTAAGTTACATCCACCACCTCTTTTAAATATTATATAGATTTGTCTGTCTTTGACGATATCATAATAGTCATTTTTATTGGAATATTTGCTTAAATCAGGGGTGAGTGACAGTGTCAGCGTCATACTCATCTTCACTTTATATATAAAAATACATAAATTATAATATTATATTTTAATTGTTATGAATATTTATACCGATCAATTTAATTATACATCTCTTAAAAAAAATTAACTATACATGATAACAATAAAACAATTTTTATGCTATCATTTTTATATATAGAAAATTTAATGCTCGTCTATTTATATATACGTCAACACACAAAATAAAAGTATCAATTAGTTGTTGATTAACAATATTAATGGTCAATTAGTTGGTTGACTGAATAGTTGCTCCCTCCCTCCTCTATCTCGGCCTCTCTCACTCTCTCTCGCCCCACCGATTCTCTGTGTCCGCGCGTTGCTCCCTCCCTCCTCTATCTCGGCCTCTCTCACTCTCTCTCGCCCCACCGATTCTCTGTGTCCGTGCGTTGCTCCTTCCCTCCTCTATCTCGGCCTCTCTCACTCTCTCTCGCCCCACCGATTCTCTGTGTCCGCGCGTTGCTCCCTCCCTCCTCTATCTCGGCCTCTCTCACTCTCTCTCGCCCCACCGATTCTCTGTGTCCGTGCGTTGCTCCTTCCCTGCTCTATCTCGGCCTCTCTCACTCTCTCTCGCCCCACCGATTCTCTGTGTCCGCGCGTTGCTCCCTCCCACCTCTATCTCGGCCTCTCTCACTCTCTCTCGCCCCACCGATTCTCTCTGTCCGCTCTCTCCGCACGAAGGTTAGAAACAAATTAGTCTATTTTATCTGTATAATTGTGACCATTAATTATAATAACGCCAGTTTATTTTTGAAAATAAACGCCATTTTTTCAAAAATAAACACGGGTATGTGTATTCGTTCAACTTTGGCCTCTCTCACTCTCTATTTTGCTGAAATTTGTTTTAGACTATGTAGCCTACTGCTTATCTATGTTTCTATTAGCAATGGTAATATGAAATTTCGAAATTGCCTTCTGTTGTAATAGTTTGTTGTCCAGAAATTTGTTGTGAATAGGAAATTATAGCTAATTCAAACTTATTGTTTCTCCAGAAAATTAGAAGTGCAGCAAAATTATCATCGGTTCAATTGTTATATGACTCACTGGATGACGCTTTTAAAACTGCACTGGCAGAGGACACACATGCATCTTCTCTGTTTACACTCCTAAAATTGCCTTATGTAGATAACCTCAGTAATGTGCTGTCATTTCAATTTGTCCCAGTCCATCATACAAAATTCAATAACTGATGTTTCCTGTGTAATTTTTAAATTCATGTGGAAAGGATTAGCTGGAGTCATATTGTAGTTACTCCTATTATAATTTGAAATATAATGTAAACTTATTTTTCAATAATAAATTTTTTATCATAACACCTAGATCATTCACAATGGCAGAGCTCCTTTGGAGGCTCTAAAAGGATGTTCCTCATTAAGAGTCACCCCTCCGTAGCAAGGGGCTCTAAAATGGCTCTAAAAATTTCATTTTCAGTTTATTCAAATTAACATTTTCAATTTTAAAATGGAATATTTCATTAAAATTAAAATTTTAATATTACATTAGTTAAAATAAAATAAGTAGTATTTATAGATAACTTTTGCAATAAAATAGAGAAATAAAAAGATTAAAACAAAGAAATAAAAAATCTATAATTTATAAATAAACTTTTAATTTTATTATAATCATAAAATTAACATTCAATTTTTAAATTAATTTCAAATTAAAAGTTGACCTTTTAATATACTATAGTCTATAGGTGTATAGTATCTAGGTATAGTATATGTTTTCTTGATTTGAAAGCCCTAGCAGATGTCGTCTCTCTCTCTCTCAAGCGTGCCCTAACCCTAGTTTACCACCGTTAATTGCTTTCCGATCATGACTTTCGGCGAAATTCCGCAGCCTATGCTCGATAGGGGTGGCCTAAACCTTCCCCCGGTGTCAAACAATTTCGTTAAACCCGCAAACCCCGATGTTGTCGGCTATGTTTCGAAAAACCCTAACCCTAGTTTGGTTGGTGCGCCGACGCCTAAGAATCAGAAACTGCTCTCTGGTTCCTCTTCTTCTATTGTGAAAGAGGCTGAAGCGGTGGCCTCTTATGCCCAAGTTGCGGCTCCGCAAAAGACTAAGAAACCGGATTTGCCGGCTCACAAATTTCATGCACTTCGACCCTTTGCTCAAGAAGGGAACGGTGTGCTGAAAGTTCCAAGAGACATCCAGCTTTTTCAAGCTACGAAATTCCAACATGCGCTTATTGGTCGCTTCATGATGAATAAGGGCGAAAAGCCTAGGACTACCAGAGAACTTAAAGCGGAATTACAATCGTTATGGGCGATTAAATCCCCGTGGTTTCTCATGCCGATGGGAAGAAGGTACTATACTCTAAAGTTTCTCAACAAGGAAGACAAGGCTACTGCTAAACGCCATGTGATATGGGATCTTCCTGTCGGGTCAATACGTCTTCGTGATTGGGTACGTTACTTTAACCCCTATAAAGAATCGTCCTCATTGGCACAAGTTTGGGTGAGAATTTACTACTTATCGGTGGAGTTCTGGCACCCGGAGGTTCTATCGGGCATTGGTCGATGGCTGGGACAACTGTTGAAGATTGATGGTACTTTTATTGACGATGAAGTGGCTCACTTTGCTCGTATTTTAGTGGAAATCGATCTCTCTCAAGCTCTTCCGGAACACATGACGATCGATGGAGGAGAGTATTCTTTTAACATTGAATTCAGTTATGAATATATTCCTCTATTTTGCACTAAATGTAAGATAATTGGTCACTCGCCGGACAAGTGTCGGCGAGGGAAAGCAGGGAAAAAAATAGTGCTTGAAGCGACGACAACAAAAGAGCCGGCATGGCAGGTCATTGAGATAAAAGAGTCCAGGGATAAGCAGCTCGTTGGTTTGGAGGGAGTGGTGGCCTCTGATTCGGAGTCGGAAGTCGGGGCTGATGAGCAATATGCGAGTGATAACCAGCATAAGGAGATTTCAGGGCCTGATCTCTTGGAGGCTTTGTGTAATCGGAGCTCGGGGAACAAACACAAGCACTCGGGGTCACCGGATGGTAACAGATTTGCCATCCTTGAGGATTCTTTGAATCATGATGATATGGAGAATAATGGGCGGGATCCTTCCAAGGGGAATGATATAAGTGGGGATATTGTTGTGAACATAACCTCGGATGAGAACGAGCTGACTCAGGAGATGAGACCTCAACCGCAACATATTCACGAACAGGAAGGGGACGTCGCAGCCAAGCTGCAGACTTCTATGGAGCAAAACAACAAACAGTTGGGGGATGCTACTGATAAGAAGGTAGATAGTCTTGCACAACTGCCTTTGGAGCATTGCAGCAAACAGTTGGGGGACGGCCCAGAAAAACGGCATGTTTCTGTGGAGCAATGCGTCGAACAGTTGGGGGACATTACGATTAAGATGGCAGAAGGTCCGGATCAAGTTTCACCTCCTGAGGAGCTACAAGGGCGGGATTGCGAGAGGTTGCCTCAGCAGGCTTCTAGAGGAGAAACGCCGAACACTAATGCTCCTTCTTTAATTGCACATAAAGAAAATGTGCGGAAAACTTTAGCTATGGAAAATGATATAAAAGCGAAAAGGTTTAAGCAGGATGTCTTGGGCTCGAGTTTACCTAAACGAGGCAGAGGGCGGCCTCCTAAAAACGATCAGAATGCCAGCAACCATAATAAGGCTCTTCTTCTTCAGCAAGAGAGTATTAAGAATCGTCTTCGGAAGGCAGCTGATGCTGGGCATCAGCCACATGATTACATTGTTGACTATCAGGAGTCGGATAGTCTGCAGGCTATGGACAACGTGGCTAACCAACAGTGGGATAAGGAAGCGGAACTGGGGTCCTCTCAGTCCAGAATCAACCTATAACTCTCATGAATTTTCTAGTTTGGAACGTTCGCGGCTTCTCAGACGATTCTAAATCTCTTCTTAAGGAGCATTGTCATTCCTTCATACCTTTAATTGTGGGCATTATTGAGCCCAAGAAAAGTCTTCATAAAGTTCGTCAGAGCTACTGGAGATCGATTAATATGGTTCCCCGTCATCAGAATTATCGACAGCCTCGGAGGTCGAACATCTGGTTGCTTGCTAGTCCTTCCGTTCAGACGACTATTTTGCTCTCTTCGGACCAAGTTATTATTGCTGATTGTGTTTGGCAAACTTACAACTTTAGAGTCGCTATTGTGCATGGTGATAATGATCATGTTTCTAGGCGTGCTTTGTGGGTTGATCTTCTTTCTTTCGTTGATGGAAACACTGTTTTTATTGGGGATTTCAACGCCGTGAAGGGTGCACATGAACGTCGTAGTTTGGTGGCGCCTCTGAGAAGTTCTTGCAGTGAGTTTTGCGACTTCATTGAGGCTTCGGATATGATTGAATCGCCTTCTTCTGGCAGTCGGTTTACGTGGTCTGGACGGAGACTTCTTCCTCGGCATGTGGAATCTCGATTGGACAGGGCATTTTTTTCCATTGGCTTCGCGAATTTGTGGGTCTCTATTAACACTCATGCGCTTCCAAGACTCACCTCTGATCATTCTCCCTTGGTCTTCCAATGCAGTGCTGAGACGGTTAATGGGAGACGTTTCAAGTTTTTAAATATGTGGACTTCTCATCCGAACTTTCAAGAGAGAGTGGCGTCTTCTTGGGATGCGACGGCAAACGTTCGATGTCCTATTTATAAAGTCATGTTCAAGCTTCGTTGACTTAGGAATAATCTTCGGGTTTGGAATAAAGACGTTTTTGGGCAGGTGGATATGCAGATTCAATCTGAGCAGAGCTCCTTGCTTGATGTTCAGAATAGGATCTCTGATCTAGGCTACACGGACGTTCTTTTTGATGAGGAGGTGGCTCACCAAGCTCGGCTGACTTCTGTCTTGGCAAGGAAGAATAGCTTTTTGCAGCAAAAGAGTCGTGCGCACTGGCTTACGGACGGTGACCGTAACACTACTTTCTTCCATCGTGTTATTCGTTTTCAAAAGCAGAATCACAGGATTGAGCACTTGAAGATTGGCGATGCTATTTTGTATGATCGGGAGAATATTCAGCAACATATTATTGATTTCTTTTCCTCTCTTTTTAAGGAAAAAGGTCCCAGCAGCGTAAACAGTGATTTGCTTGAAGGGATTATCGATCATTATGTGTCTGAGGATCAGAATGGGAAGCTTACTCGTATTCCGGATGATGAGGAGATCATGGCCGCAGTTTTCAGTATGGATGCGAACAGTTCGCCGGGCCCGAATGGGTTTTCTGGGAAGTTTTATCAGAGCGGCTGGAGCGTGATCCGTTTGGATATTCTCACTGTTGTTCGTGTTTTTTTCCTCAATTCTTCTCTGCCCGTAGGATGCAATGCTAGCACCTTAATTTTGCTCCCTAAAAAGGATGTGGTGGAGACGGTGGCTGATTTGAGACCTATCATTTTGTCAAATTTTTTCTTCAAAATCATCTCAAAAATTTTAGCTACCAGATTGGGTGGAGTGGCGGCTGTTGGGGTGTCTCAAAACCAATTTGGTTTTATTGGATTCATGACTGTATCATGCTCAGATCTGAGGGCTTTAGCTGCATGAATTGCACGGGCAAACGCTCGAATATGGCGTGCAAAATTGATATTCGCAAGGCCTTTGATATTATGCGCTGCGATTTTATTCTGCATGTGCTTCGGGTTAATGGATATCATGAAAAATTCATTGAGTGGATTTCCATTATTTTCAGTTCTGCTCGGATTTCCATTCTTTATAACGGGTAGTTGAGTGGCTATTTTGCTTGTTCCAGAGGGGTGCGTCAGGGTGACCCTCTCTCTCCGATTCTTTTTGGCATTGCTGAGGATGTTTTGAGTCACTTATTTCTCAATTGTGTTGCTTCTCGTCACCTCATTCCCATGGACTTCAGTAGAGGGGCTCGCTTTCCTTCTCATCTGCTTTATGCTGACGACATCTTGATTTTTTGTAAGGCGTCGGTGAGGAACGCTCGCAAAATTAAAGAAATTTTGGATTTCTATGGTGATCTTTTGGGACAGATTTGTAATCATGCTAAATCTCATGTTTTCTTTGGGAGTGGCGTCTCCAGTGTCATGAAGAATAATGTGATCCGTGAGCTTGGTTTTGCCATGGGATCTTTACCGGTCACTTATTTGGGAGTTCCTATCTTCTCTGGTCGTATGCGTGCCTCTTACTTGATAGGCATTTATGACAAGATTGTCAATAAATTTTCAAGATGGAAGGGGTTACATTTATCTATGGCTGGCAGAATTTGCTTGGTTCGTTCTGTGATTCAAAGCTCGGTGCCTCACTCAATGATGATTTATAGGTGGCCTAAATCTCTCATTTATAAACTTGATCGGAAGTGCCGCAATTTTATTTGGTCGGGAAATGTGGAGAAAAAACCTTCTTGTCCGGTGAGTTGGTCTCGAGTTTGTGCTTCTCGGTCGGAGGGTGGTCTTGGGGTCAGGTCTTTTTCGGCCATGAATAGGAGTTTTTTCATGAAGATTGCCTGGAGGTTAGTGCAAGGCCGTGACTTCGCTCCAGCAGTCCTAGCCACTCGATACTTGTCTAAGTTTGGTTATGCTAAGACGTATTTGGCCTCTTCGCCTTTCTGGACGGGTGTTAGGGAGCATGTGAGCACCTTGGTGAATGACTCTAATTCTTATATTGGTACAGGAGAACATATTTATTTTTGGCATGATGATTGGCTGGGTTATAAGTTGGTTGACAAGCTCCATATTCTGATTTTTATTAGGGACTTCCTGCAGCAAGCTGTGAGCGATTATTTCTATGATGGAGTTTGGCATTTCACTCCGGATTTTATTATTCAGTTTCCTGACATTATGGTGGATATTCTGATGCTGCCGATTGGGGAGGAGGGTGACACTCGTTTCTGGAAACCTTCTGTTAGTGGGGAGGTTACAGCCTCCATTGCTTATGTTTCGCAGTCTTCTCATTTTCCCAAGGTCAGTTGGGGAACTTGGATTTGGGAGCGTTTTATTCCTGACAGAAGATCTCTTGTTACTTGGCGGATTTTGCATAGGAAGATGCCGACGTTAGATGGTCTCATCAAACGGGGCATGCACGGCCCCAATAGATGTGTGATTTGTGGGATGGCTAAGGAGTCCATTGACCATTTGTTTTGGAATTGACGTGTCATTCGGCAGATTTGGGTGGCTTTCTTAGATTGGTTTGCCAAGGCACACATTCTGGATTGCTTGGATATTCATAGTGCGTTGGTTGCTGCCTGGAATGAAGACCTTAGTCCTTTGGTTCGGTCCTTTTGGAAGGCAGGGGTGATTAATCTTCTTTGGAAAATCTGGGATTGTCGCAAACAAATGATTTATAATGATGTTAGTTTTCATTCTAATATGATTTTTGGGTTCCTTAAAGTCATGTTTAAGGAGATGGATTCCAATTTTCCCAAGCTTGGGTGTTCTAATAATTCTTGGCAGGACTATTTGGTGCTTAGGCGGATTGGGGTCGCCATGCGTGCTGCCCCTTCTCCTTTGATGGTCGAGGTACACTGGTGGCCGCCGGCTGGTCAGTGGATTAAGGTTAACACGGACGGTTCGGCTCTTGGTGCTCCTGGGAGCATTGCGGCTGGTGGAGTGTATCGAGATAACTGGGGTTCGGTCCGTGGTTGCTACCACTATAAGGGTGGTGTTGGGTTTGCTTATGAAGCGGAGCTCTTGACGGTCATGCATGCCGTTCGAATTGCTAATTTTCGAGGATGGCATTGGCTTTGGATTGAAGCAGACTCGTCCTATGTAGTTCAACTTTTGCACTCGCGTTCGCTGGATGTTCCCTGGCGCTTTTTACCCCTTTGGAAACAGACTTTAAGTCGGCTTTCTAATTTTCGCTTACAGATTTCGCATATTTATAGGGAAGGAAATAGTGCAGCTGATATTATGGCTAATCATGCTCGGATCGAAGGGTGGTGGCCTTTCGCTATTGAGGAAATTAAGACTGCGGTGTCTTTAGATATGGCGACCCACAGTCGTGTTCGTATCAAGAATTAATATTGTGGGGCTGTTTTGGTTTTGGTGTTTTGCGTAGCTGGGGCTCGGACGGTGTGTTGATGAGCTTCGGCTGGTTGATACTCTGGTGCGGTTTTCTCAACTTTACCTTTGGAAGAGCGACGATGTACAGGGGAAGAGGGGGTGATGAGCTCTCGGCGTTCTACTTCTGTTTTGTATAGGGTGGGTGAGGGATCTTTGGCGACGGCGTATAACCGGCCAAAAATCTCTCCTTATCTGGTTGATTCGGGGACTTGGGCGACGGCGTCTTTGTCTTTGGGAACCGGCCTTGGTCTCGACAGTGCCTTTGGGAGAGCGAAGGTGTACAGGGATAAGTGGGTGACGAACTCTCGGCTTTCTACTTCTGTTTTGTTAAGGGTGAGTGAGGGATTTTTGGTGACGGCGTATAACTGGCCAAAAATTTCATTTTACCTTGTTTACTTTGGGACATGGACGACGGCGTCTTACCGGCCTATGTCTCGCTTTTTTGTGGTCCGTTTGGATTCCTTAGCGACGGCGTATAACCGGCTGAGGTTTGCTTTCTTTTTCTTTTTGTTAGACTATGGCGACGGCGTCTTACCGGCCATTGTCTTTTTAGGTTTGTGTTTTCTTGTTTTGGTTTTGACTGGTTTGAGCCAGGATTGTTTTGGGACGATGGTTAGGCCGGAGTTCCAGAAACTTTCTTCTCCGCTCTTCTGGTCGTGGTTTTTCATCATTAAACGAGCACTCTTTTTCCTTTTCTGGTTTTTCCCTCTGGGTTTTCCATGAAAAGGTTTTAATGAGGCTCAGCCCTTAGTCTGCTTTTGTGTGCTTTCAAGGGTTTTTAAGTTTCTTTTTCCTCTTTTCTTCTTTTTAATAAAATCGCATTTTAATAATAATGTTATCATCTTAATTTATGGAAGGAAACAAAACATAATCTAATTAAATGATTAATTCAATGCAATGTCTTGAAACTAACAATAGAATAAAAATCACTGATATACTTTCCTTGACAACAAAACTAATTTTTCACCCTAATTCTTTCTGTTTTTTGAGTCGATTCCGCCGACATCTCGCGGCGGCAAAGCGGACAACCGGGACTCTTCTTCAGCCACTTCATGATGCAGCCGCCGTGAAAAACGTGCGAACACGGCGACCTCAACGCTCCGCCGCCGTGATGGATGTCACGGTGGAGGAGATCTTCCAAGCAGATGATGCAGTCGGAAGCGCGGTCCACCTCGCAATCCTCCAGCAGCCGGAACGACGCCGGAAGGATGTCCACGAGGCGGTATTCGATGACGATCAACTCCTCGCGCTCGCATGTGCTCCCACGCGCCGCCGGGAGACAATTCTCACGCGCGTGCTCCCATGCGCGGCGGATGATCGAGGCCTCGTCGAGACAGAGGCGGTCCCCGATGGCCCCCTTGACGGCCACCCGTACGTCGTCGTACGACAGGGATTCTCCGATGGGGACGGTGACGGCGGCCGAGGTGGGGCGTTGCGGCGGAGGGACCAGCTCGATCAATCTTGCGGTTGTGGAATGTTTGTTTTTAATCCAATGTGAGAGAAGATAGGTGAAAGTGATGCGGAGTTGGGGGTGGGCGGAGGGGCGGAATCCGGTGTTGATGGTGTGGAACTTGACGAAGGGGCGGGCGGAGAGGCGGAATCCGGTGTTGATGGTGTGGAACTTGACGGAGGGGCGGCATGAGTCGAAGTCGCTCATGTTTGGTGAAAATTCGAACTCGAGGTTGATAGGAGATAATTGGACTAATGAGATTGGAATAATGTATTTATGAGTTGATTTCTTGATGGAAATGGATTCGGACTCAATTTGTGTCTTTTCGTTTATACAAATTCGAAATATGAGATTTTATACTTTAATTAGGTAATAACGTACGTAACATATATCTAAAATCTAAACTACTAATAATAGGCAATTGTGAATTTATGATTACATATAGCCGTGTAGGAGTATATTACTTGATTTGGTATATGGTTGCTCTATATGGTAATATCCAACTTCATATATGGATGTAATCTAAATATAAAAGTTCAAATATTAGCCTAGATGTATCCATTAATTGATCATATGCACGAGTTAGGTTTTTCCCTAAAGTAAATAGAGTTATAATAGCATCTATTAATTATTTTTTATTTAACTTTAAATTTATCAAAAAAAGAAATTAGCATCTATAACTATAAGGAAGACTTTTAAGACTTGATCTCATTCATACCCGATTAATTAATAAAAATTTGTATCAGATTGATTGATTGATCAAAATTTGTTTGACTGTATCTAGGGGTGGTAAAACGAGTATCATTAATCGGTTATAACCGTAACCGAATCGAATTTAATCGATTTTCACCGGTTCGATTCGGTTTCGGTTATCGAATTCTCTAAAATTTAGTTCATCGGTTTAATTGGTAATCAATCAGTTAAAATCGATTGACCGAATTAATAATTAAAATATTTTATTTTATTTTAAAAATAAAATTAAAACAAATCAATCGAAAATAATTACAAGTTTCTATAAAATAATTATATATTCTATGTAACATAAATGATAAGTTGGTGGAGTGGGTAAAATCCCTAAGACGGCGTTTACTTTGGAGGATTAGCTTTGATAGATAAAAATAATAAAGCTAATTGTTTACTTTGATGCATTGCAACTTTGGGATATCTCAAGACCCTTGATTATTTTTATCATTCAAACTAATTTTGTCTGATTCTTATCCCATGGAAATGATGAGATTAGAAATATCCTACTATTGAAGATAAAAATAATCAATCATGCATATAATCATCATGCAAAGTGATCATCATGCAAAGTAAAATATCCTACTATTAAGGGAATAGGTTCAAATTCCTTGAGTAGTATTAGAAGCGCATTTTTTTTAAATTAAATAAAAATCTATTCGGTTTTAACTGACCCGATTACTAGCCCTAACTGTATCTATAGGATATCAAATTCTTCTCTTTCTTTCCGTGTGGGTAATAAATTAAAATTATATTTTGTACAATAATTCTAATTGTTATTGATTAATTAATTTGTATTGAATTGAACAAGCATGGAAATTATTTTCCATTGCCATCTTTTTCCGTTCCCTACCATAACTATATATTTTCCTTATTTAACCTCATTAATCAACACATATCTTGAAATTAATTAACATTGTAACTTGTTCCATTCATAACATGTACTAAGAGGGTGTTTGGCTAAACTTATTTTAAAAAGTTTATTAATTTTTCGAGTTTATAAGATGTTTTAAAAGCTTATAAAATGTAATTTTTAAGAGCTTATAAGTTGTCAAAGTGTTTGGATAATTGAGCTTGCAGCTAGAGAGATAATTTTTTTGCTAGAGAGAGAATATTTTTTTAGAGAGAGAAAATTGAAGAAAAATGAACTTGAATAATATATGATGAAAATATGTATAAAATGATTGTAGCATATGAGATTATAAAAAAATAAATTGAGATAGATGAACTTATTTTTTTAGGAGCTTATAAGCTCTTGAAACTTATTTTTGGAGCTTACAAGCTGTTTAAGAGCTTATTTTGCCAAACAGTTTGAAGAGCTTATAAGCTCTTAAACAACTTATAAGCTCGGCGAACCACACGATAGCATGAAAGAACATATATATTGGTATTGGTTGACTGCCGCCATTGCCAATGTCACATCTCTTACTCGCAATTTGCAACTACAAACAGCTTTTAGAACTTTTCAATTAAAAAACATTTTTCTCTGAAAAAAATTATACTATGACATCTTCAACTTCCTTAACAGCGTACAAATTTTGTTGAATAAAATTAAAGATATTTTTACTGTAAAATATTATATTAACGTAATGCTATAATCGCAATCCAACGAAAATTGAATTCAGAATTCAAGAAAAAAAAAAGAAAGAAAGAAAGAAGCCATATTAATAGCCTATACAAACAATGCAGCTTTCTTCATCTTTCATGTTACACTACAAGATATTAATTCTCGAAATTTTAATTCGAGTTAAATTACAAAATATTGAAAATTCATGTACTCATTGACCAAATTACTGGTTAAAATGTAGTAAAAAAAATATTGGTTAAAATTATATGATTTATATAGTTCATATATTTATATACAGTAAATTCTAAGAAAATATTTCACATAACAATTTGAGCATAATTCGTGTAAATTATAGTCATGATTATTAACCCAAATACAATACTAAACTATACTAACGATTAATCTTGAGACGTAGATAATCTTAAATTAATCTCTACATTCCGTCGGCATCTGATAGCGGCAAAGTGGGCAATAATGGCTACTCCTCAACCACTCCTTTATGCAGCCGCCGTGAAATACATGCAAACACGGCATTCTCAACGCTCCTCCGCCGCCGCCGCTGCGAATCTCATCCAAGCAGATGCAGCAACGCCTCTCCCCACGGCCAACCGCGCACTCCTCCAACAGCAGCAACGACGCCTCCGCGGCCGGCACCATGCCGCTCTCCGCCGCGTAAATGTGCACGTGCTGGATCGCCACGTCGAAGCGGATCTCGAGAATCTTGTGCTTAGGCGGCACTAGGGTTTCCGCCGCCGGAAATTCCCCGCGCACCTCGCTGCACGCGAGACGGATCAGCACCTCGCGATCGCCGTCGCCGAGGAGGTGGCCGACGGCATCTCCGACGGCCGCCGCCACGTCCTCGAGCGACAGGGAGTCTCCGACGGTCACGGTGGCGGAGATGTCGTCGGTCGAGATAAGGAAGGATTCGATCAAGTCTAGGGTTGTGTGATCTTCTTGATTTGGGATAAATTCCAAGTATTCGGTTTTGATGAAGAAATCGAATTTGATAGTTAGTTGATGGAGCTCGGAGGGGCCGAGGCCCCCCCGACTCGGCTCGAATGTGGTTAAGATACGATCGCAGTAGTAATCCATGTTTCAAGAAAAGTGCAAATAAAACAAGATTGGTGTTTTAGAATTATAGTTGCAATTTTGAGAGGTATTGAAGAAAAAATCGGATGTAATTGGGATTATATATATCGAGGCCGAATGCTTTGTCCTTTGAAGTAGAAGGATTCAAATTTATATTAGGAATCAAAAAAATAAAGAAGGATAGTTATTAATTAAGGTCTAATTAAACTAATAGTACTTTATTAAAACATTGGCACTTTTTTTGTTAATCATATATGGACACTATTTGAAGTTCTTTTTTTTTTTAATCAGGAAAAGGAAAATTTTTATTAAAAAAGGTACAAGAGGTACCACAAGAGAGAAGTGAACAGCCGGAGAACAGCCAAAAAACAGAAGAACACAAGGGGAGAAAAAACCAAAAAAAGCCAAAAAAAAAGCCTCACAAGAAGACAGCCACTGAGACGAAACACAAAGCTGCCGCTGCAACTTCAGTTAAGAACATTTGGAGAGATGACCCAAGATCGAAAATCCCAGTTCGCCGATCCCAACTTGTAAACTTTAGACCAACTCCACAATCTCAACTTTATCTCGGCCACCATTTTATCAATGTCACATTTCCCTTGGTTGAACACACAAACATTCCTCATCTTCCAAATACACAAAATAGTGCAAATCCAAACACTAGAAAGAAAATTGACCATCGCTTTCTTACCAAGATTAGTGAAGGCAAGAAAATGCTCGGACAGAGATTGTTGTAGCGCCGCTTGAACTCCAAGCCAGTTCAAGATAGTTTTCCAGATGTTCATCGAGAGAGAGCAGGAGAAAAGTAAATGCTTCAGGTCCTCTGGATGAGATTTACAAAGGGGACAGAAAGAATACGTTCTCTTACCAATATACTTCTATCTATGTAACATGTATAAATTGTAGTTTAATTGCGTTCATCGATCTTTACAATAAATTTTCAATTACAGAAAAAAAAAATCGAGTAATTACTGCTCTCAATAACTTATATAAATTCATATAAACATTAACTTTTAATAATAATGTATGGGGAAATTTAACTAAGGAAAAATCATAAATTTTCATCTTACAAATTACGAAAAGATCATAAATTTTCATCTTATAAACTAGAGTAAATATGAACATTGAATTCGATTGAAACAATACAAAATGTAATTATGTCAAAAAAAAAAAAAACAATACAAAATGCAATATATTGAGGTTAAATATAATATGAGTTATTTATTGGAAAAATCATTGCACGTCTATAATCTATAATATATTAAAAAGACAAATTAATTTCAATTTGAAATTAATTTCAAAATTGTGTGGCAATTGTGATTATAATAAACTTGATGGTTTATTTGTAAACTATATTTTTTTTTCCTTTATCTTCTTAATTTTTATTTTATTTCTTCTCTAAAATTTTAGAATTTGGCTAAATATAAAAGATTACGACAATTGCTTTAATTTGATATAGTTTATGAAAATTTTAGATTTATAATGTAAAAGTTATATTTATTTAAAGATTAAAATTTAATAAATACTCTCATCTCTCATCTTTTTGAATATTTTTTTTTTTCATTTTCATTTTAGTTTCTTTCATAACATCAACTCTATTATTTTGAATTCTTCTTTATTTTTTTTATTTTTTTTCTATATTCAGCTTAAATATATTTCAATTGAAATTATATATTTTTATTATATTTTGAATATAATAATTGAATTGATATGAAATTTATATATATAAAGAAATATAAAAATATTTTAGTGTATTGCGTACGGTTGCAAAATGCTAGTGGTACTTAATTACGTATGCAAATTCGGCATGACACAATTGCTACGAACAATTCGGAGCATTGTAATTATAAATAAAATCATTAAGGTGGTGTTGTAATTACATTTACATACAGAGTCATGGTGTAATAGTAAAATGACCAAGATGTCATAATTCTCAGCCTATATGATATATATGCTGTATAATTGGCATGCTTTAATTAATACACAAAAATTTGGGTACAATTTGGGTGTACCGTACAACCGAGTTGACCCGCAAACAAATAATGTTATTTATAAAATTCGAGTCAGGATACAGATTCAAACCGGGATGCGGGTCAAGGTCTAAGTGAGAGTGCAACCTAGTTATACGGTACACTCGGTTGTACCCAAGAACACCTCTAATTAATATTCGCCTAAAAATTTTAAATTTTGGTAAAAAATATGTTTATTGTTATAATTAATCCAAATACATAATTACAGTTGAGTGAACTAATATAGTCATTGTACAATTGTAAAAATTACTAATACAGAATAAAATAGATAAATAAAAATAATCAATTTTACCCTTTACTATAATAATTCATAATCACAAATCATCTTAACCATGAAGTAATTAACATAATTTTACCCATTATTCATGATCAAAATCCTTCTTAGTCATGAATTGACCATATTTTATCACTGTAGTGGGCAAAATTCGTCAACTTGGCTCAAGCCCAATCAACATTCCAAGCTGGACTAATTAGACAAACAAATCGGTCAGTCTAACCCGACTAACCTCGAACCAACTTGGAGTGATGACTAGGCTGACCCAATTACTTGTTCGTTCAGCCCGATAAGTCAAATTATACTTATTGCAAGATCAACCTGGGCCGACCCAGGCTGACTACCTCACTTCATATCCAACTCATCCAAACGGTCTGGCCGAATAATTCGCACCCAGCCTGGCCCATCAAGCTTGTCCACCAAGCTAGCTCACCAACCTGGCACGACCCTAAAGGCCCAGTCAGTCACACAGGTTGGCCCATCTAGCCCAGAAAGCTATAGACCGACTTAAGTCCACAACCAAGCTGGATATATTGCATGCGGCCCAATGGTTATTGACAACCTAGAAAGACAAAGTTACAAGGCCCAGCTGTCAAACCCTAAAACACGTTTTCCACCAAGCTGACACGATCAGACGGGTAAATCTTTGTGATCCCGTCCAAATCGCAACAACCCGGGAGATAAGGGCCTTGACGAGGCCAAACTGTAGAAACCCTAGCGGCTGGATGTCCACTATATAAACAGCCCGACTAGGTCATCAAACGGACACGAAAAAATCTTACTTGCTATCGACTCCTTGAATTCTCTCTACTCCGCCGCCTAGCCAACTTGGCCTATCTCCGCCTCCCATATTCCATTATCACAACACACTGTCACCGTTTCCACCCTCCGACGCAGCTTACAGCCTGGAATAACCGCACACTCCAGCCTGCCTTTCTCTCTTATTTCAATTTGCTCATCATTCTATTTTGCTATTCCGTTACTGACTTGAGCGTCGGAGGCTCTACGGTCGACACCCCCACCCGGTGCTCAACCTAGGGTTCTTACGTGTTCTTGTGTTGACAGGTTGCTAGTGCCCAATCTAACCGGACGTGCAGACGTCAACTTCAATTGTAGATTTTAGCCTCTACAATTTGGCGCTCACCGTGGGGCCCTAGCAATCAAGCGAATCAACGCACTTTCACAACGTCCACAATTGAACAGGCACATACAACCCACCATACTAGGGTCCAATCTGACAATCATGCCAACCCAAGTTAACCAACAGGCAGACGGATACGATCCGAGCGAGTCTCCGGGGTGCAGCTACCAACCTCAAATAACAATGTCTCAACCTACACTACGATGTTAACACCTTGCGAAATACAAGTCGCCAATGATGATCCGTCTACGACGACAATATTAACCTATGTCAATAAAATCATCTTTGGTCATCAAATTGGATGGACTACCCAGCTTGGAGCAATCGACGATTATAGTCAAGAAGTTTGTACACATTTAACTTTTATAAATTTGAATATGCCACATGTTCGTCATATTGTACTAGCCACCATTGGTCGAAGTCAGTACGATCTCATCTAATGAAAACCAGCTTGCTTTAATTTCAAGTATTTGACTTAGGCGATTCGGAGTCGACAACTCTACAATTTCAGAATTTGATTAAAAAAATAGTTCCAAGCCGGCATGCTGCATGAAATTATCTGATTAGCTCGCACGCCAAAGTGGGGCACAAGCCGCCAAAGTCAAACACAACAATAACTCATCCCAGCTTGGCAAAATAAATAAGTATACATATCAAAATCACATACAAGACGACACATATGAATTTAGCCTGGTCCTATCTAGATGCAATAAAATTCTCCAACATCAATTCCAGGCTGAAAAATTCGAAATGAAAATAAAATGACAAGATGTGTCTACGCATCTCTTTAACATATTGTTGTTCTTTCGATATACAAGCTGCAATATATTGCACCAATCCATACATTATCGAAACCATGATAATCAAGGTATTTACTTCATCAAATGGGATATTCAAACATGTGTACATTTATGCTCTAAACAAATTCACATGCGAAATGGTGATACAAGATATCAACAAACCATATCAATCTATAGAATAAGGCAAATCTCTCAAATATCTAGCAATGTCGACTTTCCAAAAATTCACAAATGAAACATCCTAAAAAGATAGAGAGCTCAAACGGACCCAATGGTCTGAAGTCCAAGCTGGATATAAAGCACGCATACGCTGACACAGGAGGCCGGCTAAATAGTCAAGTCTAAAATAGTGCAACGTAAGAAAATAATAATAACAAGCAAACAAACAACAAAATCCCTTCTCTGCCTAAGAGAATCAATCGCCCGTCTGAAGATAGTTGTCTCCGGTGGTCATCCTGGCGAAGTTGCTAGCTAACACCGCCTCCTGCTCTTCCTTGCCAGCCCTCCACTCATTAAATTCATCTACGTGTTGTTGGACATCCCAAATCTTGGGGGGCTGGTTCTCAAGATATGCCAGGGCCATTTCGCCCCGAACGCGGACCTCCGTCTCACAACTGTTATAAAGGATTCGTTACTCTAACGCAACAACCTTAACTTCGAGATCCTTGCAATTTGCTGCAGCCCGCTTCAGCCGACGAACGTCTTCCAGCTTGGCAGACTCCAATTTTCTTGACAATCTTATTGGCCTCATCATGCGCCTTCTTGACGGCTGCCATCTTGTCTTGCCAACTTACTCATTCAGCCCTCAACTCATTAAGCTCCGCCACCATCGCGAGAGTTCTTTCCTTAAGGAAGACAACTTTCTGCAAACTCTACGACAAACACAAAAATGCAACAAGGTGAAAAATCAAAAATTCACGTCAACAAAATAATCTACACCTAAAATACTTACCAAAAAGGTTTGATCAAAGAGCTCACTAGCAACACTTCCATCCCCCTTCTTTCTCAAGAAACCTCTGTCACTTGGGAGTAGTAACTGTTTGGCCACTCCACGGACAGATCCAGGCTGGGAATGTGCCAACACGTTTAGAAATGACAAGTTGATGCAATCATCCACTTGATCGGACAGAGTCAGGTCGACTTCAGCAGACCTCTTTCCCTTTTTTTCGGGCTGGAGCAGGAGACGATCACGAAGTACACACTGTAGCAACATCATCCGTAACCGCGCCACTCGAGCTGGCAGCCTTTTTCCTTCAATCACGGATCACCTCCATGGCAGCGCCCTTCTCAAGCAGTGGTGGAACATATGGCTTCGACATCCTGTGATCTACATCCAAGTTGGAATAAAAGCACTTAGTTATATTGGTGAAAAGTTGGAATAAGGTAGAATTACTAAATAAGCAATACCTGCGGGAACGCGTCTCCACAAAGAACTAACTCATAAGTTCGCCTCGGTCACAATATTGCAGAAATGATGCTCTTCTTCGCTAAAGCTTAGAAACCAGTCGATCTTCCCAGCAATATCAAAAGACAAGCCGATAGGCCCCCTCCTTAGACAAACTACAAAACAAAGAAATATGCCAAGCGTAAGTATTGAGTACATAAAAATGATAACATGTTACTACAACAAAAAATACTCAAATTCCAAGTCATCGAACATGTAACACTCAAGCTTCCCACGCCTGTGGAATAATCGAATCACGCAGTTCCCCTAGTGCATTATTGGATATGAAAAAATATCTAGAACGCCAATTCTTAGCGTTATCTGGAAGAGATAGCACAAGCGGGCGGTTAGCCTTAAACTGATATCGAACATTATCAGTCCTATGCGTCTCCAAACTGTAAGCCTGTAAAACTTCAGAAAAAACTGAAGTGAACACCCCTCAGCTCGCTAAAAACTTGAGTGGCCATGAGAATGCGCCACACGTTCGGAACCAATTGACCCAGAGCAATGCGATAGTAAGTGCAAGCCTCGAACAGTAGTCGAGGAAGAAGAAAACAGATACTCATCTGGAGAAAACACTCATACATGACCGTCCATCCTAGATATAACCAATCTGGCTTTTTCGAATCAGATGGAGCAGCCAAATTGGCACAAAGAGGAATAGCATAGGCAGCACGAAGTTCATCCAACTTGTCAAATGTGATAACAGATTTCGGGCTCCTATTTCCCAACTTGTACGCGAGAATTCTACCTTCAAGCGGTCCATAACAATTTTCACCAATCGTGGAATCAAACACAACGTCGGGCCCAAGACCTGATCCTTATCACGCCATTCACAGTATCTACACAACTTATGTCATCATACGACAATCGATAATGTTCACTACTCGACCCACTCGACAAAAAAGATGCAGACATATCCAAAAATACCTCAAGAAAAAAATTGCTAAGAAATACAAAGTGCAACAAAGCAAAGATGAAAATGATATTAGATAAACTCAAAGTCGACAAAATTATTGCACATAACAGTGCTAGAATTATAAACGAGATGAGAATTTGATATTTAGGCATACATTGGAGGAAGATGACGACATTCTAGCATTAAACAATTATGAAATGCTCCGAAAATTCCCTCAATTTCACGATCATTAATTCTACAAGAGAGGTCAACAAAAACAATCTCTGAATTTTATCACTGCCTAAAGCTTTGAATTTATGTAATATACGTGAAATGTTGATGATTTGCAATGCTACTCCACTCTGTTATGTCAAAATTAGTGTAAAACTATGCAAGCAAATGTGTCTCAGTTCATCTTCAAAATAATACCAAGTAGAGCACGCTTTACAAAATCTAATAGCAAGGTTCTTTAAATAATCTACTTACAAGGATACTTTGCATTATTGACAAATTTTACTGCACCCAAAATCCATTGGGATTGGTTAAAGGGACCCCTTAAAATCATTACCACACGTCAACTTGAGGATAAGGCTAATGAAGAAATATTGTATGCTACATGTCAACTTTTATATTATCTTTTCAAAGCTGGACATAGACAAGATTAATACACCAAGCTCGACTTCTATACAATTGCTAGTGATACACACAAATCAACATCCAAGAAATTTCCTTTTGTTGTAAGCCCGTAAAGGCCGCACGAATATGTTTACAGATGCTGCAAGTAAACCATTTGCAGAAAAACTCCACCAACAACAATCAAAGCTGCGATAGTTCACCTTTCGACCCACCAAGCATCAGTCCACGTGGATTACCAACGAACAAAATATATATATCACGCCATCAACTACGGCTTTAAAAAATCTAAAGAAAATGGACTGTTCCTACACGAAAGTTCATGAAGATGCCTTACCCCCTGAAGATGCATATCTACCAACAAAAGCTTCCCAATTGAATCCACCGAGAGCTCCTCACTCAAATTTATCTTAAATTATAAGAATTCCAAAAGATATAAGAAATTATAGCATGATTTGCCCCAGAGAGCCGCCGGGTTTGGCTCCCCCAGCTCTGTCTCTCTCATCTCGCAAAATAGAAACTGCCACCGACGACACCACGCAACCACCGCGACGCCGCCTGAGAGCTTTAGGCCCCAAATCGCAATTGTCGTTGCCTCCTCTCACCATCTCATCTCCCTAGCAAGCGTGCGCGGCCAAATTCACCTCTTCTCGAATCGAGCAGCGACAGACTTTGTCGTCACAGCTTGTCCGACTTGCCGCCCTAATTCATCTCTTCTCTTCCCACTCTCCAAACTCCGGCAACATTGCATGCAAAATCAAGCCACATCAAGTTCTGATAATACTCAGAAAGAAAGAGGGACACCCCTTCCAGTTTCTATCTCCGGTGAAATCGTCGCTCGGTCTCACCCCTCTCTCTCGACTCCCTCTCCATCTCAGTTACCACCGCCGTCAATCGAGTGGCGGCGCAAAAAAAAAAAAAAAAAACCCACAGATCCAGCAAACAAACCCTTCTCCTTCGAATATCCGGCGAAGGGCGCCGCCTCCTGGCCGGTCCTCACCCAACAATCGTAGCCACGAAGCCGCGCCTGAAACCCTAGGCACCAATCGCTGCCAATCTTCGCTCTTCGAGGCAGATGCGACCGCCACCGCAACGACCCTCCTTCCGGCGGAGCTAGGGTCTGAACGGCGTCGGCGAAACGGAGGTGGTTGTCGTTGTTTGTCGATGGAGGGAATGAGACGGGAAGATAGGGATATCTCCCATCTTCTTCTGTTCGAACCAGATAAGAAAGAAAGGGGATCTGCCTTTTCTTCATTTTGCGAGCCAGGCTGGAGCATAGCCTATTTGAATCGTCCCCTCCTCTTTTCGCGAGCCAGGCTGGAATCAGCCCATTGGAAAATTAAATCCAATATGTTGCATACAGGCTGGAGCAATAATAAACTTATTTTCGACATACAAATCAGGTTGGAGTAATTGGAAATTCGCCCATTTCAAAATATTACAAGCTGGAGCATTTAATTATTTCGACAATTAGATCCAGGATGGAGTAATTAGAAAGTTGCCTACTTCAAATTTCCAAGCTAAGAGATATTTACCTATCTCAATTTCCAGGCTGCGAATTTCGGCCGAACAAGATTTAACAGTCAAATGAATTCAACTCAGCTCACACATCTACGGGCTGGTATTTAATTTCAAATAAGCCTATATTCTCTATTTTCGCAACAATTATCAAGCTGGCGAGTCAAGTACACAATATATATATACACTTTATGAAAATCCCAGCTTGCCAATTTTTCCTACAACATGTTATTTTTATGTGGAATAACCTCAAGTTGGTAAAATACCAAATCCAAATAGACACATGCTTATATTCTTGCTCTAACAATATTTTTCCAAGTTGGTCAAACACCACGACCCATATTGGCAAACAGCTACAGACTGTACTCTTCATTTGAATAGTTACAAGTTGGAAAATCACCAAATTCCATATTGGCAAACATGTCCAGCCTGACTCACTTATGTATAAGCTGATACTTTGATCCCACGCCGGCAGACAGGTCCAACCTGACTTACTTATTTATAAGCTGACACTTTCCCATGTTGACAAACGGGTCCAGTATGGCTCACATATTTACAGGCTGATGTTTAAATCTAAATTGGTTCACGCAATCTACCTTCACGATAATCTCCAGGCTGGCAAGACAATTCATATATATATGCATGTGTGTTAAGCGCAATGCCAAAAAAAAAAAATCAGAAAGGGAGTGGGAGAAAATCTCAACTTGTGGAAATAAAATTCCTACAACCTGTTATTTCTCTTTGGAACAACTCCAAGCTAGGTAAAATACCACGATCCATGTTGGCAAACAACTACAGGTTGCATTATTTCTTTGAAAAATTTCAACCTGACAAAACAATTAAAATTTATGTTGGCAAACAGATTCATCCTGTACGAACTGTCATTCAATTCCAAATAGGCTCGCGTCATCTACGTCGTAACAAATCTCAGGATGTTTGTCCCACATATTTACATGCTGGCACTTCCATCCCACGTTAACAAATGGGTTCAGCTTGGCTCACGTATTTACAGGCTGACAATTAATTTTGAATTGATCAACGCAATCTACCTTCACGGCCAGTGTCCCTATTTCGAAAATTCCACGTTGGTAAACGGCGCAAATTTCATACAATTAAATAGAATCAGCCCAACTCACTTAACAACAGGCTGGTATTTAATTATTGGCTCACACATCTACAAGTCGATATTCAATCATTGGCTCAGACATCTACAGGCTGGTATCGGCCCATGTTATCTATTTCTACAACAATTTCCAGGTTGGCATGCCAAGTTATATATATACGTATATTTAAAAAAAAAAAAAGGAACTCAACTTGTGAATTTCACGTCTCTACAAGTTATATTCTTTTTCAGATAAACCTCAAGCCGGTAAACCACTACAAGCTAGCAAAGCACTCTAAGCTCCACAGGCTGTATTCTTTCTTCAAATAATCCTCAAAGCTGGTTAAGCACTCCAAATTAATAGAGTATCAAATCCTATGTTGGCAAATCGATCCAACATGGCTCACTTATTTACAGGCTATCAATTAATTTCGAATTGGTCCACACCATTTACCTTCACGGCTGGTATCGGCCTACGTTAGTATTCCTCCGATTCGAGGCAAATATCACAATTCGTTTCTGCTTGGCAATTTGAATAGCTGGTCAATGTCAACTTGAATCATTGTCTTTTTACAGACCGATTGGCTCTACCAACTGAGACAGTCCGATATCCCCACCTATACAGAAAGGCTATAATCAATTAACTCTCCAATTAGAAAATTCTAATTGTAGAGTGGGGGGCTAACTGTAGTGGGCAAAATTCGTCAACTTGGCTCAAGCCCAATCAACATTCCAAGCTGGACTAATTAGACAAACAAATAGGTCAATCTAACCCGACTAACCTCGAACCAACTTGGAGTGATGACTAGGCTGACCCAATTACTTGTTCGTTCAGCCCGATAAGTCAAATTATACTTATTGCAAGATCAACCTGGGCCGACCCAGGCTGACTACCTCACTTCATATCCAACTCATCCAAACGGTCTGGCCGAATAATTCGCACCCAGCCTGGCCCATCAAGCTTGTCCACCAAGCTAGCTCACCAACCTGGCACGACCCTAAAGGCCCAGTCAGTCACACAGGTTGGCCCATCTAGCCCAGAAAGCAATAGACCGACTTAAGTCCACAACCAAGCTGGATATATTGCACGCGGCCCAATAGTTATTGACAACCTAGAAAGACAAAGTTACAAGGCCCAACCGTCAAACCCTAAAACATGTTTTCGACCAAGCTGACACGATCAGACGGGTAAATCTTTGTGATCCCGTCCAAATCGCAACAACCCGGGAGATAAGGGCCTTGACGAGGCCAAACTGTAGAAACCCTAGCGGCTGGATGTCCACTATATAAACAGCCCGACTAGGTCATCAAACGGACACGAAAAAGTCTTACTTGCTATCGACTCCTTGAATTCTCTCTACTCCGCCGCCTAGCCAACTTGGCCTATCTCCGCCTCCCATATACCATTATCACAACACACTGTCACCGTTTCCACCCTCCGACGCAGCTTACAGCCTGGAATAACCGCACACTCCAGCCTGCCTTTCTCTCTTATTTCAATTTGCTCATCACTCTATTTTGCTATTCCGTTACTGACTTGAGCGCCGGAGGCTCTACGGTCGACACCCCCACCCGGTGCTCAACCTAGGGTTCTTACGTGTTCTTGTGTTGACAGGTTGCTAGTGCCCAATCTAACCGGACGTGCAGACGTCAACTTCAATTGTAGATTTTAGCCTCTACAATCACTACAACAAAACTTTTAAATTGTGAATTAAAAGCCAATTCACATAAATTAACGGCAAAATACTTTAAGCCAAAATCGCTACTTATTTATCCTTTGTATTTTTTAATTTTACATACGAAGATAACTATTTTGATAAAATTCTTGACATTAAAAAAAAAAAAAAAAAAAAAAAAAAAAAAAAAAAATCTCCCTCTTTCTCTCTCACTTTTTCTCTATTTGGGGCATCTCGTCTCGTAGCGGCAAAGCGGGCATGTACGGCTTCTCCTCAGCCATTCCTTAACGCAGCCGTCGTGAAACACATGCGAACACGGCATCCAAAACTCTCCTCCTCCGCCGCCGCCGCCGAGCTCCTGCAAGCAGATGCAGCAACACCTCTCCTCATCATCCCCACCGCCGCCACGGTGCTTCTCCAATGACCGCGGCCGATATCTCTTGACAAAGAGATGATGGTGTTTGATCTTCACGTCGAAGCCAAGATCAAGAGTCTTGAGCCTAGGTAGTCGGGTTTCCGGCGGAAACTCCTCGCGAATTTCCTCCCACGCGCGCACGATCAACTCCCTGCTTTTGTCATCGGTGAGGCGGTTCCCGACGCCACGAACGACAGCCTCCGCCACATCCTTGAATGACAAGATTGCTCCGACGTGCACGGTGGCGGAGCTGCTGTCGTCGGAAGGGCAACATTCAATAAACAATGGAGTTGGGGAATATTCTGTGTCTAGAATATAAAAGTGTTCAATTTTGAAGGAGAAGGTGAATTTAATCCGTAGGTGAGGGAGGATGGAGTGGCGGAGCAGCCGGTGGGTCACTTTGAAGGTGGTGGCGACGCCGGCACAATAGTTATTTTTTATGTTCATGGTTTCGAGAAAGATCGAAGAAAAAAGAGAGAGAGAATAGTGTGTTAGAATGGCAATAATTTGGGAGAGAGAGTGTTTGTGATAATTGGAATTTTTGATTTGGGATTAATATATAGTAATAGTAATGTTTTACGTGGCCGAGTGCTTGTTCCTTGAAGTAGAAGGATTCGAACTTCTATTAGGAAACAAAAAGAAGATGGATTCCAATTGAAATCTATCTATTATAAGATACATCTCAAAGAGACCACAATAATTCTTTATCCTGCATGGCACTCTCATATTCTTCTATTCTCTTTTTTCTAATTACTACATTTTATGCTTTAAATAATTATTATTAATTCAATTAATCATTATATATATATATATAATTGTTTTTATTTCCTTATATATTTATCAGTTACCTAAGTAATATTAATAGTTACCTAAGTAATATTAATGTGCATTTATACAATGGGATAGCCTCTGGTGCGGTATGCGGTCACTCTGACCTGCATTAACACAATATAATATAAAATTTGGTAAATAAAACCAAAGCTATTATGTGGTGCAGTGGATAATTGCTCCTCCACCCCTTTTCCCTAAGGGGAGGGGTTCTAAACTTCCTTGCTCTATTTTTCCGTTTTTATTTGTTTTATCTTTTTTTTTCAGCTTTTTATCTTTTCATTTTTGTTATTTTTCAGTTTAAATTTTTGGCATAATAATTACTCCCTCCGTCCGCCAAAAGTGGACCATTTTTACTATATCGGGCGTCCGCAAAGAGTATACCACTTTCCTTTTATAGAAATGGTCCCACCATCCACTTTAATCTTTTATCCTTACAAACACTCTTTATTTACAAAAAAACCACCTCAAATTCAATCTCAACCACACATCTCATAAAGTGGTGGAACCCTTTCTCCACTACATCAAAATTATCACCAATTTTATTAAATACCGTGCTCAGCCAAAGTGGTCCACTTTTGGCGGACGGAGGGAGTACTTGTTTTCTAATTTTTTTTAATGCATTTTTATTTTGTTATGTTTGTATTTTTTTAATTTTTATATTATTCCAAAGTAATTATTATTATGAGAAAAAGTAATTTTATCGAAGCATTACTTTTCATTATTTCAATAATTACTTTTTCTTACAACAATGATTACATGAATAATTATTTGATTATTTTTTATGTATTTTATTTATTTCTACGTTATTTAATAAGTATAAAATATACAGTTGTTAGCATAAATGTAGACTTATGTTGATATAAGTATTTACTTTCATTCAATCTAAAATATTATATTTTCTAAACCCTGAACACAAAATCTTAAACTCTAATAGGAATATTTACTTTTAATAAGTATAAAATATACATTTGTTAGCACAAATAAATATTTATGTTAATATAATGTTTACCTTTCATTCAATATAAAGTATTATATTTTCTAAACTCTAAACCATGAAAACTAAACCCAAATCATGAATACTAAACCCTGAACACTAGACTCTGCAGAACACTAAATCATGAATTCTAATAGGAATATTTACTTTTAATTAGTATAAGATATACATTTGTTCCCACAAATTGTATACATTTGTTTATAATAATTGTTACTTTTATTCAAGTAATCATTGTCGTAATGAAAACTAACTATTGATATGATGTAATGTAACGTTTCTAAATTATTACATTTGTTCACGGTAATTATTATTTTTATTTATGAGAATTTGTACTTTTATTTATTTGCTCAAAAAAATATTTTTGTAAGTTAAAATAGTTATTGATGTGAAGAAAAGTAATGTTGTTTTCACTCGTTAATACTTTTATTCTTAATTATTTGATCAAGTAATTATTGTCGTAACAAAAAGTAATTATTGTTACAATGAAATGTAATATTTATAAATTATTACATTTGTTCACGATAATTGTTACTTTTATTCATGAGAATTTATACTTTTAATTATTTAATCAATTAATAATTATTGTAAGAAAAAGTAATTATTAATATGTATAAAAATAATTATTGATATGTCTTATTCATGAGAATTTATGCTTTTAGTTGTTCGATCAAATAATTATTATTGTAAGAAAAAGTAATTATTAATAAGTATAAAAGTAATTATTGATAAGTATAATTATTAGTATGCATAATTATTTCAAATAATTATTATTAAAAAAAACAAAAAATATTGTAAAAAAGCAGAAAAAAAAAGAAGGAAAAAGAGAGAAAAAAAAATACACGGAAAAAAAAGAGAAAAATGAGAGATAAAAAAAGGTGTGGGGGGGGGGGGGGAGAAAAAGCCAGAAAAAATGGGGACCAAAAAAAAGAGAAAAATGAGCAAAGCTAGCTAAAATGGGGGGAAAATGGGGACAAAAAAAAACGACAAAATTCGCATGAGCGGGGGAGAAGTTGAGAGTTTTGAACTCCTGACCTCTTGGAATAAAATGGGGCGTTGCTACCACTGCACCACTACTAACTATGATTAATTTATCTCAAATAATGTATATATGTATGTTTAATAGCGGGTTCAACCGCATACTATATGTTTAATAATTTGCGTTATACAATATGTATATAAATTTGGAAAATTCATAGATGATGTAATTTTAAATTTTCGCACTGTATTTTTTATGTAATAAATAATAGTAATAATATTTACATTATATTTAATCATTATTTTTAATGAAGTAATTCATCTTTTTTATAAAAGAAAAATCCGAATTTATTTACGTGGTGTTCTAAAATTCATGCATTTTAAAACTTATATATCCTCCTTCATTTTGATTTTTTTTTTCCACAGATCACATCTCTCATCCCACATTGATTTTTAATCAAACTTCATCTTAACTAACACTTATATAAATACTTGTGTGTAGTATTTTTTTCCTTTATATATTTGCAACACCAATTTAATTTGGTCAATTAACTTTTACTTGGTCAAATAAATAGTTATATTTTTGTTACAAAATTAATTTACTTGAATAATATGAGTAAATATATTAAAATAATAAATTAATAAATTACATTTTAGTTATGTTATTTATAGTTTTTTAATTCTATAATTCAACATCTACCTTTACAATATTTTAGCAAATGTTGATCACAAAAAAAAAAGTAATTTGAATATCATATTGATTTTTTATGACACATTTTTAAGCTCATAACTTAAACAAAAATATATACTTTATGAAATTTTTGTTAAACAAATTTTGAATCCCAAATTAATTTTTATTATTAAATTGCGACTTTATTAAAGAAAGAAAGCAAAGAACCTAAGAACCCTTGAAAGCACAAGAGAGAGCAGACTAAGGGCCGAGCCTCATTAAAACCTCTCTAAAGAAAACCCAATGGGAAAAACCTTAGAGAGGAAAAAGAGTACTCGTCTACGACGAAACCAACAAGAGGGAAACAAGCGGAAGTGGAACCGCTTCCAGAACTCCGGCCTAACCATTGTCCTGAAGCTGTCCCGGCTTGTTTCCCAAACCAAAAAACGCAGACCAAAGCCACAAAAGGCAAAGAAGAAAAAACCATCACGAAAAATAGAAGAGAAAACAATAACCAAAATCGAAGACGAACAGGCGCATCAGAAAACAGCAGCAAACAAACCAAAAGGCAGCTCCCCCATCATCAACGAAGGAATCGGCAGAAGCGAAGACCAAACCAAAGATCTTGCCAAAAAACTCTTGTCGCTGTCTAAAACACGACGCAACCAGCGGAATCCGACTCCATATGGCCCAGTATCTAGCGCACCAGAAAACTGAAAAAGACCATATGGAACATTCCCACAAACAACCGCCAACGCAAGCCATCAGCGCATACGATTATGACTGTGAGTTGCCATATCAAGCCTCACAGCTTCCTTAATATCCTCAATGGCATAAGGCCACCAGCCTTCATCTCTACTATAGTTAGCCATAATATCAACAGCTTTGTTTCCTTCCCGATAAATGTGAGAAATCTGAAGCTTAAACGCAGGAAGGAGACAAATAACCTTACGCCATAACGCGATGAAACGCCAAGGCACCGCAGTAGAACGCTCCCCAAGCAGATGCACAATGTACATAGAATCAGACTCAACCCATAAATGAAGCCATCCCCGTTCATGAGCAATGAAAATAGCTCTGATAACCGCAAGAAGCTCCGCTTCAAAGGCAAAACCAACGCCACCCTTATAATGATAACAGCCACGGACCCAATTAAAGTTATCTCGGAAGACTCCACCAGCCGCAATATTTACCGGAGCACCCATCGCAGAGCCGTCCGTGTTAACTTTGATCCAAGGGGACGCTGGAGGCCACCAGTGCACGTCGATGAAATCCGGGGGAGGAGCAGCACGTGTAGCAACACCAATCGATCTGAGAATAGTATAATCTTTCCAAGAATTATTCATATGACCAAGACTAAAATTATTCTCCATCTCCTTAAAAGCGACTTTGACAACATGTATGATCTGCCTTTGATCAAACCGTTTGTTATCAAAGATGCAAGAGTTCCTCTGAGTCCAAATCGCCCAAAGAATAGTGATAATGCCAGCACGCCAGAAACTGTCCAACTGAGAACTCAACTTGTACCCCCAGGCCCTAACAAAAAAACTATGCAAATCAGCAGCATCAACATCATCGGAAAGGTGAAACCTACTCAAGAACTCGATCCAGATAGGTCTAACGCAACCAAAAGACCATAAAACATGATCCATAGTTTCTCCCGAGGAAAAACAAAAAACACAGTGATTGGGCATGATCATACCATATCTAATCAGGCGATCATAAGTAGGAAGACGATCATGGAGAATCCGCCAGCAGACTAAAGAACGTCTAACTGGAATATAATTCTTCCAGATCCAAGAACCCCAGCTAACACGAGGAAAACGATGGCATTGATTAGAAAAAGCAAGAGCAGCAGTGACCGTACCATGAATAGAAGGCTTCCAGTAACGAGTGTCAGAATTCTCTCCAATAGGAAGCACCAAAATATCACCAACAATCTCAGGGAAAGCATTAATAAAATCCTGGGTGAAATGCCACACCCCATCATAGAAGTAATCAGCAACAGAATGTCTTAGCAAATCCTGGACATAAAGAGGAACCCTGCACTTCTCATAGATTCTGTAGCCCAGCCAGTCATCGCACCAGAAGTTCGTGGCCGTACCATCACCAATATAGCTGTAGGAATTATCAACCAGATCGCTCACCTCTTCCTTAAGACCAAGCCAAACAGACGACGAGATCGAATCACATCTCACCTGTCGGAAATTGTTCAAGTATCTCTCCTGCAGCATCGAAAACCCGAAGCTCTTGCCACAAATAAGCTTCCACGTCATTTTCATCAAGAAACACTTGTTCATTAGAGAGAAGGACCGGATACCGAGCCCCCCCTCTTCCTTGATGGCACAAACACGGTTCCAGCTCACCGAACAAGAAGGTGTCTTTCTAACATCACCCGTCCAGATAAAATTGCGGCATTTCTCATCCAAATCTTTCAATAAGGAACGGGGCCATTTATACACCATCATAGAGTGCGTGATAGATCTCTGAATGACCGACTTAACCAGACAAAGACGACCAGCCATAGAAAGAAGACGCCCACGCCATCTGGAAAACTTTGCTAAAATCCGGTCATGAATCGGCCTGAAATAAGAAGTACGGACACGCCCATCAAAGATCGGAACCCCCAGATACGTAAAGGGAGCCACTCCCTTCACAAAATTCAAATCTCTCAGAACAGAACGCTGAGTAACGGCATGGACTTTAGCAGAGAAGTAAATATGAGACTTTTCACTGCTACAAGTTTGCCCAGAAATCCAACTGTAGTAGTCAAGAATCTTCTTAATCGTCCTTGCATTCCGAACAGAGGCTTTACAGAAGACCAGAATATCATCCGCGTAAAGAAGATGGGTGGGAAAAGGCTGCAAACGAGTCATATACATGGGAGTAAGATGGTCAGAAATAACGCAGTTGCGAAAAAGAGCACTCAGGACATCCTCAGCAATCCCAAAGAGAATAGGAGAGAGAGGGTCCCCCTGCCTCACACCGCTCGAACAACCAAAGTAACCATAAAGCTTCCCATTATAAAGAATGGAAAGCCGGGCAGAAGTAAGAATGATCTTGATCCAAACAATAAATCTCCCATCAAACCCCATAACCTTAAGAACATTCAACAGAAAACCCCAACGAAGAGTATCGAAGGCTTTGCGGACGTCAATTTTGCAGGCCATATTCTGCCCCCTGCCCGTACGTTTCAAACAGTTAAAACCTTCAGATCCCATCAGAATGCAATCATGAATCGAACGACCACTAATAAACCCAAATTGATTCTGAGAAACATAAAGCGCTGCAATCCCGCTGAGCCTTGTTGCCAACACCTTCGAAATAATCTTGAACAAGAAATTGGAAAGAACAATTGGCCTAAGGTCAGAAACATAGATGACATTCTCTTTCTTCGGAATGAGAATGAGAGTGTTGGAATTGCATCCCGACGGAAGGTAAGATCTCAAAAAAAAAATACGAACCGCCGCCCAAACATCATGCTTAATAATATCCCAACAAACCTGAAAAAATTTCCCAGAAAAACCATCAGGTCCAGGCGAGCTATCAGCATCCATGCTAAAGACAGCAGCAGTAATCTCCTCCTCCGAAGGAGAAGCCGAAAGAACCGCATTATGATCATCTGAAATAACAGGGTCAATAACAGCCTCAATCGCCTCAATACCAACATCAGAGCCACTATCCTCAGTAAAAAGAGTGGTGAAATAATCCACAATATGCCCACCGATTCTGTCCTGGTTCGATTCTCTGGTCCCATCAATCATAAGCTGAGATATCTCCCTAGGCTTGTGCTTATAGCGGAGTGTAGCATGAAAAAAAGCAGTGTTCCTGTCCCCATCCGTGAGCCACGACACTCGGCTTTTTTGCTGAAGCAAACAATTTTTGCGAGACAAGGCAACATTAATATTAGCCTGGGCTTGAACCTCCTTGTCAAACAGCTCATCCGTATAACCATGAAGCGAAATACTCATCTGGATATCCATCAACTCCCTCTGAGTGTCATCCACCAGCGCATCAACGTTACCAAAAACATTTTTGTTCCAAATCTTCAGCTCCTTCTTAAGCCGTTTAAGCTTCAACATAACCTTATAAATTGGACACAGGACCCCAGTATCTTGTCTCCAAGAATCCTCCACCAAAGCATAAAAAGTCGGATGCATCGCCCACATGTTTAAAAATCTGAAAAACCTATGTCTGGTTTGGGGCGGTAAACTGCATTGAAGCACAATCGGAGAGTGGTCAGAAGTCAATCTAGCCAAGTTCAGAGTATGAACAGAATGCCACAAAGAAGAGAACAACTCCGAGTATAAAGCACGATCAAGAAAAGATTCCACATGTCGAGGCATAAAACGCCGACCAGACCAAGTAAACCGAAGCCCAGAAGTAGCCGACTCAATAAAACCAGTGTCATCAATAAAGTCACAGAACTCTCTGCAGGAAGCCTGACTAGGCATACAACTACTGATCCTCTCGTGGGCACCTTTAACAGCATTAAAATCCCCTAAAATCACCATGCTGTCAGCAGTAAAGCGAATGAGATCCGCCCACAAAGACCTCCTCTCGACATGAGTAGAGGCACCGTGAACAATCGCTACCCGGAAATCAAAAGAATTCCAATGACAATCCGCAATGACCGTCTGCTCCGAAGAAAAAACCAATCTAAACGCCACGTCAGGATGATGTAAAACCCAAATGTTCGAACACCTGTCATGCCGCTCATTCTGAAAAGCAGGGACCAAATTCAGAGAAGACCAATAATTGTGGTTAGAATTTCTAATATTCGCCTTCGGCTCAATAATTCCCACAATAATAGGAGAAAAAGTACGACAGTGCTCCCAAAGGAGGCGCTTAGACTCGTCCGTCATACCCCGGACGTTCCAAGCAATAACATTCATGAGGTTAAGAAAAGAAGGCGGGGTTATTCCCCGCTTCCACTTCATCCGCCCAACTTTGCGAAGCGATGTTGCTCATAGATCTAGCACTGGAAGAACCGCTTCTATCCACCACATAATCTCTAGGATTATTGCCTGCATCAAAGGAAGCTTTGAGCTTATTTTGAATAATCTGTTCAGATCTGGCATTGGGCACCTCCGGAGGTTTCCTTAAGCGTCCTTTAATACTATTCTCCACAAAAGGCCTACGAATTTGCTCCGACTTGGGAGGTCTTCCTCTCGACCTCTTAGGTTGCTCCGAAGAATTTTGCAAAGCTGAAGAATTTTGCAAAGCTGAAGAGGCAACTCTCTGAACTCTTATTTGATTTTCGAGTGCCAAACCCGTCGTTCGCCGACTATCCAAAGTCGTCCCCTGATCCTGTTGTTTAGCAACTGCGTTCTGATCATCGACTGCGATCTGATCATCGGACTGATGCTGAGGCTACTGATCGGACGTCCTCTGCTGCTGCTGATCGGAACTCGCCTGCTGCAGCTGCTGATCGGAATTCGCCTGCTGCTGCTGCTGATCGGAATTCGCCTGCTGCAGCTGCTGATCGGAATTCGCCTGCTGCTGTTGTAATACCCCGCCCATTAATATTAAGTTTAGAATAATTTTTGAACTTAGATTTAAGATGATTCACGCCGGATTGAGAAAAAGAAATTATTTTAATTCCAACAAAAATGATTTACAAAAGCATTTGTAAATTTAGTAATTAAATTTATATGCTTTGCATATTTATTTAATTAAGCATTCAAGCATTTTTATGAGTGAGCTTTAATTTTATTTAGGCCTTAAGCTTTTAATTGCTTGAGTTTGAGTATTCGAATAATTCGAGATAATTATTTGAATGAGAACGGTGAACTCGGAAGTGAGATCTGAGTCCGTTACGACGTTTTTGAAATTTTTGACTTTTTGATGATGAATAGTAAAATACTGCTATTTCGTCTTTTTGTCGACTTTCAAAATCTTACGTGCACGTCGTCGAGAAATATTCTTAGTTTTTCGATACGAGTCCAAAAATGAAAGTTTTTATTTTTGAACGACAAGTGAATAGTAAACCGGAATTTTTCGATAAACGTGTAGATCTCGTTTATCAGAATTTCGAGAACGAGCTTGCATTTTCTATATTTATATAGAATTACGAGTGTAATGAAATTGAGTAGAGGTTGAGAGGGCGAGTAACGAAGAATGTGGGTAATTAGTCGTTAAAACGAGACGAAACGGGATATTTAACAACTAAGTGGGATAATATCCTAAAAGATCTAACCTACCCTACCCATGACCACCCCACCCAACCGCCCAGCAGCCCAATTTGTTAAATACACGGCTGTTGGCAGCCCACAACACTCATTCTCTATCTCTCTCTCACACACTCACACTCAAACACCTACTTATCACGCCAAACACCATTTTTTAGCTTGGACGGTGGTTTCAAGCTCCGATTTGAGTGCCGAGACAAGCCCCGATCATCATTTCGATCATAGATTCAAGTAGGTAACAGCTTAACCTACGTTTTGATGGTTTAATTCTTAGTTTTCGTCGACGTTGAAAAAACGTCGATTCTCGACTTTTTTTTTCAAACGTTGTCGGACTGATGTGAATTTTTAGTATGTTGTTCTTGGGTAATTATCGAGCATGTTTAATGAAAGAGTTAAGATCGGTTCGAACCGTAGCTAGGAAACCCAGTTGGGCAGCCCGCTTTTGTTCTTCATTGCTCTTCATCGTTCGATTTCCATTTGATTGTTGTAACTTGTCGTTTGTGCTTAGGAGCATGCTAGGATTGTTGTGCTTTAAATTCATAGTCTTCCAAGCATGAAAATAGCATGTTTTTATGAAGATCTTGGCTGCCAAAGTTTGAAGTTCAAGGCTGCCATTTTTTTTATGAAAGTTTGAGGTTGAAGATGATGCATGTTAAGGGTTTTGATGTGTTTGTGTTCTAGGATGGTTGATGAGCATGATGAAGTTTTGAAGTGTAAATGTTAGAGTTTGCATGAACTTAAGGCTGCTGTTCGTGTTCAGTTTCTGGAGTCATGCATTGCATCATGTTTTAATTGGTTATTTAAAACTCCGATTTCAAAAGAAAGACGAGTAAGAATATTGTTGGTGTTCTTAACTCAAGAGAATTGTTTTCAAGTATTTATTCTTTAAATTTTGAAAACCCGGCTAAGTGAATCATATGATGATGAGCACTACACCATGACTTGAGTTTAGATTAAGAGACCTATTAAGAATAGATTTCTTGTAGGCTTTGAACGTCAGGAGGATTAGCACTGCTATTCCGATTCAGAGTTAAGTTAAACGACAGGCTTTGCCTAAGCAGGTGGGCTTACTTTCCAAATGTATAAAGTATGATTGAGTTATTAAGCTCTAAATGTTTCAATGAAATGCAAATTATTTATTCAATGAAATGCAAACTGTTTATCCAATAAAATATTTATGTGCACTCTGCTCTGTTTAAGGCTCGCCACAACGAATCAGTTGAGGTTCTCTTATGGCCTAACAAGTTATTTGAGAATTGTGTACACTCGTTAGCTGACTCGGTGGGTTGATCTCCATCGGGCACTAACTAAGAGGCGTTATAAGGGTGCTTGATGGATGTGTTCCGAAGCATGTAATGTAAGGGCCTGCCTGGGTAGCGTCCCGAGGTCAATTCAACTTGTCTGAGTTACGTCCTCAGGGCAAGTGCAATGGGAGAAATGGATCCGTCGGTGGCTAAAAGGTTCGGGATCACAGCGAGTAACAGAAAGGGAGTGTGACATGTGCGCACAAATGAAATAAATTATTTTAACATGCTTAGAAGTTCTTTCAATTTAAAACCTTCTAAGTTATGTCAAGTATGATTGGATAAACTGTCTTTGAGAAAAAAAAATATGAAATGTTTATGAAAATGCATGCTCACTGAGTACTTTAGTACTTAGCCCAAAAATACTTTCAAATGTTTTCAGGTTGGTTGGCTGGTGCTGACGGGGCGGAGCTGAGGCTAGGGTTTAAATTCATATTTTAGACTTCCGCTGTAGCATTCACTCATATCCGTCTTTTGTTATCCCAACTTAAGATCTTCATGTTAAATTTCAAATGATATACTTGACCGAGCTTAGACTCTTCACTACTAAATTTATGCCAATGAATGTCGGTTGTCAGAAGCATGAAACAAAACTTGTGATCCAAAGGGGCATAGCCCGACTTTCAATCCTATTTCGGTTTTAACAAGGTTTTTCCCTTGTTTATTTCTATGAATTATTCACACCTCGATTATATTTATTCCTTCAAGAATTGGGGTGTGACAGAATGGTATCAGAGCATAAGTTTTCTTTCATGTCTCTGATAACCATAAAGTTTTTTTTGATGTCGAGTCTAGAATAGTATCTCTAGACTTCTAATAATGTCAGTAGCCCTCAGCTCGCCGTCACACTGCCGCAATCAAGGTACGATAATAGTTTCAAAATTATACGTATATGTATTTCAGATGTTATGAATGTTTCCAAGAAAAAAGTGTGCGCTTTCAATGAATGATGTTATATGAATTGCTTATCGCCTTCATATAGTTATTTTGAGCCTTTGACTCATATAACCAATGTATGTATGTATGTCGTGTTTGGGACAACCCGAGCCCTTAACGATAAGATAAGCAAGTATCGTGTTAGGGACTACCCGAACCCTTAACGATAGTTTCGTGTTTGGGACAACCCGAGCCCTTAACGAATCAATGTATGTATGGTCGAGTTAGATTCCTTGAATCTTTCCGGCACAAGCAAAGATTTCAAGAAAGGGACTTTAAATGTCCATATATGTTAAGGTTTTAAAAGAAACAGAAGTATGTATGTATGTATGTATGTATGTATGAATGAATGAATGAATGAGAAAGCTTTATGTTGTCATTTTAGGCTAGCTGCCTATACGATTAGAATGATGAGTCCTCTTACAAACCGTTTGAGTACCACCAAAGAATGCCTTGAGAATGTTAGTCGTGATAGCACCACTTGATCGATTTAAGTAAGGATTGGTAAAATAGAAATGTTTAACATAGATATGTTACAACATAGAGGCAATGCCTTAAGACTAAGGATTCACTTGAGCTATTTCAATAGCGGTGAGATTAAGTTTTTCACATAAGAACTTATGTTGCTTATGATTATGATGTTAGTCGTGATAGCTTTGCTAGAACGGCATAGAATGGACCTTCATGGTATCAGTGACTTATGATGAAGTACTTATTAGTAAGTATGTTAAGTTAGAAGTTTGACCAGAGCCTTACATGAATAAGAAGTTGACATGATTGGGGGCGAAGATCCCATTTGACTGAGTGATTCGTTTTGTTGGGTCTGGCCAGCCCACATGACTAAGATCTCGGTGATTGTCAATTAAGATTTTTGATCTCGAGGAAGAGCATCATCCCAATATATAGACTCGCACTATATAGTTGTTACAATAGATTTGATAATCAAAGCGATTTTTGGAATCCCAAGCGAAGAACTGGAGCAGATAGTAAGTATGATGAAGTTTTTCAACCAGTTGTCAATATGTGGTCCACATGGTGGACAATAATGAGAAAATGAGTTTACATGGCAGAAGGAATGCCATTAAGCTTTGAAGTGAAAGTTATCAAGATGACGAGACAAGTTTGATGTTAGAATTCCTTAGTCAATCTAAGAAGGAGACTTAGGACGAAGGAAACAATTAAAGAAGTTCAACTGATTTGAGAGTACAAAGATATTTTTCCCAAGGAATTACCAAATTTTTCACCAGACCTAGTTTCATGCAACATAGTATGTCACTATGGGAAGCACTAATTCAAGATGTCAAAAGAAAAGATGATACACTAAGGATGTGTATTGATTATAAGAAGTTGAAACAAGCTCATAAGAATAGATATCCTCTTCTGAGGATAGACGACATGTTTGATTAGTTGAGAGGAGCCGGTGTGTTTTCCAGGATTGCCCTAAGATCTGGTTACCACCAACTCAGGATGAAAAGAGAAGACATCCCAAAAACAGCGTTTCGAACGCGTTACGGATTTTACGAGTTCACCGTGATGCCTTTTGGATTAATGAATGCCCCAGCCGTTTTCATGGACCTAATGAACAGAGTTTTCCACTAGTATCTTGATAGTTTTGTCTTAGTGTTTATTGACGACATCCTCATATACTCTAAGACCGAAGAAAACATGAAGAGCACTTACGCATTGTACCCAAAACCCTGCCCAATGAGAAATGGTTTACCAAATTCAACAAGTGTGAATTTGGGTTAAAGGAAGTTATGTTTCTCGGTCACATAGTGTTGACTAAAGGAATCAAAGTAGACCCCGCCAATATCGAAGCAGTCAAGGAATGGAAGGCACCATCAAACGTCAATGAAATCAGAAGTTTCCTCAGTCTAGCAGGTTATTACAGAAGTTTCATCGAAGGATTTTCGAAATTGGCTAGGTCAATGACTCAGCTTTTGAGAAAAGGGACTAAGCATGTTTGGTCCGAAGCTTGTAAACCAAGTTTAAGGAACTCAAGACTAGGCTGACTACTGCACCAGTGATAGATCCGAAACTAGTATCAAGGCTGGTCGAGAAAGTCGATCACATCTAGTAAAGAATCAAAGAAGCAAGATGAGATAGTCCTAGCCAGGACCTAAGTTATGAAGAGAAATCAGTCCAGATACTTGATTGCAAGGTTCAAGTTTTACGAGACAATAATATTGTTCTCGTCAAGAAGTAGAACCATCACATGATGGAAAAGGCCACAAAAGAGATGAATGAAACGAACGACTAGTATCACAAGTTAGAATACCAGATATGTAATTCCGAGGACGGAATTTTTATAAGGAGGGAGGGATGTAATACCCCGCCCATTAATATTAAGTTTAGAATAATTTTTGAACTTAGATTTAAGATGATTCACGCCGGATTGAGAAAAAGAAATTATTTTAATTCCAACAAAAATGATTTACAAAAGCATTTGTAAATTTAGTAATTAAATTTATATGCTTTGCATATTTATTTAATTAAGCATTCAAGCATTTTTATGAGTGAGCTTTAATTTTATTTAGGCCTTAAGCTTTTAATTGCTTGAGTTTGAGTATTCGAATAATTCGAGATAATTATTTGAATGAGAACGGTGAACTCGGAAGTGAGATCTGAGTCCGTTACGACGTTTTTGAAATTTTTGGACTTTTTGATGATGAATAGTAAAATACTGCTATTTCGTCTTTTTGTCGACTTTCAAAATCTTACGTGCACGTCGTCGAGAAATATTCTTAGTTTTTCGATACGAGTCCAAAAATGAAAGTTTTTATTTTTGAACGACAAGTGAATAGTAAACCGGAATTTTTCGATAAACGTGTAGATCTCGTTTATCAGAATTTCGAGAACGAGCTTGCATTTTCTATATTTATATAGAATTACGAGTGTAATGAAATTGAGTAGAGGTTGAGAGGGCGAGTAACGAAGAATGTGGGTAATTAGTCGTTAAAACGAGACGAAACGGGATATTTAACAACTAAGTGGGATAATATCCTAAAAGATCTAACCTACCCTACCCATGACCACCCCACCCAACCGCCCAGCAGCCCAATTTGTTAAATACACGGCTGTTGGCAGCCCACAACACTCATTCTCTATCTCTCTCTCACACACTCACACTCAAACACCTACTTATCACGCCAAACACCATTTTTTAGCTTGGACGGTGGTTTCAAGCTCCGATTTGAGTGCCGAGACAAGCCCCGATCATCATTTCGATCATAGATTCAAGTAGGTAACAGCTTAACCTACGTTTTGATGGTTTAATTCTTAGTTTTCGTCGACGTTGAAAAAACGTCGATTCTCGACTTTTTTTTTCAAACGTTGTCGGACTGATGTGAATTTTTAGTATGTTGTTCTTGGGTAATTATCGAGCATGTTTAATGAAAGAGTTAAGATCGGTTCGAACCGTAGCTAGGAAACCCAGTTGGGCAGCCCGCTTTTGTTCTTCATTGCTCTTCATCCTTCGATTTCCATTTGATTGTTGTAACTTGTCGTTTGTGCTTAGGAGCATGCTAGGATTGTTGTGCTTTAAATTCATAGTCTTCCAAGCATGAAAATAGCATGTTTTTATGAAGATCTTGGCTACCAAAGTTTGAAGTTCAAGGCTGCCATTTTTTTTATGAAAGTTTGAGGTTGAAGATGATGCATGTTAAGGGTTTTGATGTGTTTGTGTTCTAGGATGGTTGATGAGCATGATGAAGTTTTGAAGTGTAAATGTTAGAGTTTGCATGAACTTAAGGCTGCTGTTCGTGTTCAGTTTCTGGAGTCATGCATTGCATCATGTTTTAATTGGTTATTTAAAACTCCGATTTCAAAAGAAAGACGAGTAAGAATATTGTTGGTGTTCTTAACTCAAGAGAATTGTTTTCAAGTATTTATTCTTAAAATTTTGAAAACCCGGCTAAGTGAATCATAGGATGATGAGCACTACACCATGACTTGAGTTTAGATTAAGAGACCTATTAAGAATAGATTTCTTGTAGGCTTTGAACGTCAGGAGGATTAGCACTGCTATTCCGATTCAGAGTTAAGTTAAACGACAGGCTTTGCCTAAGCAGGTGGGCTTACTTTCCAAATGTATAAAGTATGATTGAGTTATTAAGCTCTAAATGTTTCAATGAAATGCAAATTATTTATTCAATGAAATGCAAACTGTTTATCCAATAAAATATTTATGTGCACTCTGCTCTGTTTAAGGCTCGCCACAACGAATCAATTGAGGTTCTCTTATGGCCTAACAAGTTATTTGAGAATTGTGTACACTCGTTAGCTGACTCAGTGGGTTGATCTCCATCGGGCACTAACTAAGAGGCGTTATAAGGGTGCTTGCTGGATGTGTTCCGAAGCATGTAATGTAAGGGCCTGCCTGGGTAGCGTCCCGAGGTCAATTCAACTTGTCTGAGTTACATCCTCAGGGCAAGTGCAATGGGAGAAATGGATCCGTCGGTGGCTAAAAGGTCCGGGATCACAGCGAGTAACAGAAAGGGAGTGTGACATGTGCGCACAAATGAAATAAATTATTTTAACATGCTTAGAAGTTCTTTCAATTTAAAACCTTCTAAGTTATGTCAAGTATGATTGGATAAACTGTCTTTAAGAAAAAAAAATATGAAATGTTTATGAAAATGCATGCTCACTGAGTACTTTAGTACTTAGCCCAAAAATACTTTCAAATGTTTTCAGGTTGGTTGGCTGGTGCTGACGGGGCGGAGCTGAGGCTAGGGTTTAAATTCATATTTTAGACTTCCGCTGTAGCATTCACTCATATCCGTCTTTTGTTATCCCAACTTAAGATCTTCATGTTAAATTTCAAATGATATACTTGACCGAGCTTAGACTCTTCACTACTAAATTTATGCCAATGAATGTCGGTTGTCAGAAGCATGAAACAAAACTTGTGATCCAAAGGGGCATAGCCCGACTTTCAATCCTATTTCGGTTTTAACAAGGTTTTTCCCTTGTTTATTTCTATGAATTATTCACACCTCGATTATATTTATTCCTTCAAGAATTGGGGTGTGACAGCTGTTGCTGATCGGAGCCCCGCTGCTGCTCAGGAAACTTCATCTGCTGCTGCTGATCTGGAAACTCCACCTGCTGCTGCTGCCGAACGGACGTCACCGGCTGCAGCTGATCAGATAACTTCGCCTGCTGTTGCTGCATCTCCATGCTCGGATGCTGCATATCCTCCCTCGGTTGTTGCCAATCATGAATCCTCTCGCTGGTGATAACAAGATGCTCGGCCTGAGCTCCAATGATCTGGTGTAACGTGCCCTTCGGTGTGTGCTGTCCCGAAACCGGAGACGGCGACCTCTTTCGGTCGAAGACAGCAGGGTTATTTGATTTAATTTGCTTTTCTTAGTTAATTAATATTTTCTTCAAAATTAAGGCGTGGTGGCATCACCGTTTTTATAGATTTAGGGATTTGAATGGTTTTAACTGCTCTCTGTGGGATCGACCCTGCTTGCCATTGTATTAATTTATTTTGGTAATTCTGCAGGAATTATTTTGGTGGTATACGACGTCCACCAAATTATTTCTTCCATGCAAATTGTGTTTACGTGTTTGGCAGTTGATTCCATAGTTTAGCTTTAGTTTTTAATTCTCGTTCATTCAATTATCATAGCGGCTGGAACTTGGATTGAGGCAGACGAATTCTCTTCAATTCGGTTCAAGTTTGATTTAATTTCTTGCAAAATTATTTTCGTTAATTTGCTTTTATTATTTATTATGTTTTATTTTATTTATTTGATTGTTTTTAATTTAAGCATGAGTAGCTAAATCTTTTAATTCGGCGAGAATAATGAAACTCTAATTTAATGATCTGTGAGACCTAATTGGTTTTAAAATTGATTCCTATTAATTTCGATTAATTCCTAGGTTTAAGGATAATTCCAATTTTATTTAAGTCTGATCAACTTAGGTTTAATTGGATTATAGTCAATTAGCACCTTCAATCCGTAATTGTTGGAATAGGGCTGATTAGTGGCAAAACTACCATGTTCGTAGTAGGAATTAATTGGTATATTAATTATTACTAGCGTATCTAGGATAATTGGTATAAATTGGGTTCCTTCACCTTAATGCTATTAGAATATTAAATCTAAGACTGGCGTATCCAGCTAGGTTATATTTTAATAAGGGAAATAGACAAGACTAGCGTATCTAGCTGTCTATCGACACAGTAAGTAGGAATTGGGGTATGTCAGTACGTATCACGGTATCCTATAACTAATTGGTTGATAGGGATTAATTAATTATTGCGTCAAGGATCATAGATTAAATTAGTGTGGATTTATTTGAGCCGAATTACCTCTTTAATTGATTTAATTCAAGAATTATTTTCATTTGATTTAATTTGCTTTTCTTAGTTAATTAATATTTTCTTCAAAATTAAGGCGTGGTGGCATCACCGTTTTTATAGATTTAGGGATTTGAATGGTTTTAACTGCTCTCTGTGGGATCGACCCTGCTTGCCATTGTATTAATTTATTTTGGTAATTCTGCAGGAATTATTTTGGTGGTATACGACGTCCACCAAATTATTTCTTCCATGCAAATTGTGTTTACGTGTTTGGCAGTTGATTCCATAGTTTAGCTTTAGTTTTTAATTCTCGTTCATTCAATTATCATAGCGGCTGGAACTTGGATTGAGGCAGACGAATTCTCTTCAATTCGGTTCAAGTTTGATTTAATTTCTTGCAAAATTATTTTCGTTAATTTGCTTTTATTATTTATTATGTTTTATTTTATTTATTTGATTGTTTTTAATTTAAGCATGAGTAGCTAAATCTTTTAATTCGGCGAGAATAATGAAACTCTAATTTAATGATCTGTGAGACCTAATTGGTTTTAAAATTGATTCCTATTCATTTCGATTAATTCCTAGGTTTAAGGATAATTCCAATTTTATTTAATTCTGATCAACTTAGGTTTAATTGGATTATAGTTAATTAGCACCTTCAATCCGTAATTGTTGGAATAGGGCTGATTAGTGGCAAAACTACCATGTTCGTAGTAGGAATTAATTGGTATATTAATTATTACTAGCGTATCTAGGATAATTGGTATAAATTGGGTTCCTTCACCTTAATGCTATTAGAATATTAAATCTAAGACTGGCGTATCCAGCTAGGTTATATTTTAATAAGGGAAATAGACAAGACTAGCGTATCTAGCTGTCTATCGACACAGTAAGTAGGAATTGGGGTATGTCAGTGCGTATCACGGTATCCTATAACTAATTGGTTGATAGGGATTAATTAATTATTGCGTCAAGGATCAAAGATTAAATTAGTGTGGATTTATTTGAGCCGAATTACCTTTTTAATTGATTTAATTCAAGAATTATTTTTATTTGATTTAATTTGCTTTTCTTAGTTAATTAATATTTTCTTCAAAATTAAGGCGTGGTGGCATCACCGTTTTTATAGATTTAGGGATTTGAATGGTTTTAACTGCTCTCTGTGGGATCGACCCTGCTTGCCATTGTATTAATTTATTTTGGTAATTCTGCAGGAATTATTTTGGTGGTATACGACGTCCACCAAATTGGCGCCGTTGAGATAAAGCTTTACAAATTAAACATCTAAATTGAATAATATATTTTGTAATCTTTTAATCAGATTTTAAATTACACATCATTTTTTTATTAAACTTCACAAATTGAAAATCTAAATAAAATGATACAATTTGAATCTTAAATCATTTTTTGTCATTCTATTAAGATATAACATAGTATCTTAGTTTATGTAAAGCAGATCAATTTTTTTTTGCAAGCGTATTCTATCAATGATAAGCGCTAACCTATGTTGCATAGGTGCGAGGGGGCGGGTGCGGGAGCGATACGATTCGGGTGTGGGGATACAGATTTTTAAAAATTATAGGGTGCGATTCGTGAAGGATACGTCTGCTATATATATATATATATATATATATATATATATATATATTGTTATTATATATGACCATTTAAAGAATTAAAATTTGTTAAAGGCCCAAAGCAATTAATTAATTAGAAGCCCAAGCCCAAGCCCAATTTCTTTTAACCTAATACACACACTAAAACACACTCACACACACTCAGCCACACACTCATACGCACCACAAGGCTGTTCTCTCTTCTCTCTAACCTCTCTATTTCTCTCTCTTTCCCTCTGTCGCACACCCACACCGCACACTCACCCTCTCAAGGCTGCTCTCTCTTCTCTCTAACCTCTCTTCTCTCTAACCGCCACCGCCGCCGTCGTTTGAAGGCCACAATTCACACAAAATTCGCGCACATCACAGATCTCTCTCTCTCTCGCTCTCTCGGTTTCACGCCAGAATCCGCCCGCAATTCACACAAAATTCGCCGACGCGGCTCCTCCTCCGACGAAGAACCGACAGTCGGTCCTCTCCCTCGCCGGAAACATCCCCTCCTTCCTCTATATCTCCCTCGCCACAGCCGGATTCGTGAGATTGGCGCACCCGATTCGCGAATCCGATTTTTTTTTTTTTTGGGGAGATTCGCCAGGTGGCGAATCCCACGCGAATCGCGCCCGCACCCGCCCCCCGCGCGAATCGGATACTGCACGGTGTTGATTTTAGGCGAATCCGTGCATTATAGGCGCTAACATATTAAATTTTAAAATATACTCCCTCTGTCCACGAAAAAGTGCCCTACTTACCCCTTTTTTTTGTCCACGAAAAAGTGCCCTGTTTACCTTTTTGTACGTTCATACCCTTTACTTTTCAATTTATTTATAACTTATGTCATTAATAAATCCACACTTTTATTTAATCTATGCAATTAACCCACACAATTAATCCCATTTATTTATTTATTTTCTTAATTTTTAGTTTATTTATTTCTTTATTTTCTGAATTTCAAGTTTATTTATTTATTTATTTTTGAATTTTTAGTTTATTTATTTCCAGTTTATTTATTTATTTATTTATTTATTTATTTCCAGTTTATTTATTTATTTTCTGAATTTTCAGTTTATTTATTTATTTATTTATTTATTTATTTATTTATTTCCATTTTATTTATATATTTATTTTCTGAATTTTCAGTTTATTTATTTATTTATTTTCTGAATTTCAAGTTTATTTATTTATTTATTTTTGAATTTTCAGTTTATTTATTTCCAGTTTATTTATTTATTTATTTATTTATTTATTTATTTATTTTCTGAATTTTCAGTTTATTTATTTATTTCCAGTTTATTTATTTTCCATTTTATTTATATATTTATTTTCTGAATTTTAAGTTTATTTATTTATTTATTTTCTGAATTTCAAGTTTATTTATTTATTTATTTTTGAATTTTCAGTTTATTTATTTTCCAGTTTATTTATTTCCAGTTTATTTACTTATTTATTTATTTATTTCCAGTTTATTTATTTTCCAGTTTATTTATTTATTTATTTATTTTCTGAATTTTCAGTTTATTTATTTATTTATTTTCTGAATTTCAAGTTTAGTTATTTATTTATTTTTGAATTTTCAGTTTATTTATTTTCCAGTTTATTTATTTATTTCCAGTTTATTTATTTATTTTCTCAATTTTCAGTTTATTTATTTATTTATTTTCGAATTTTTAGTTTATTTATTTCCATTTTATTTATGTATTTATTTATTTATTTATTTATTTATTTCCAATTTATTTATTTATTTTCTGAATTTTCAGTTTATTTATTTATTTCCAGTTTATTTATTTTCCATTTTTTTATATATTTATTTTCTGAATTTTCAGTTTGTTTATTTATTTATTTTCTGAATTTCAAGTTTATTTATTTATTTATTTTTGAATTTTCAGTTTATTTATTTCCAGTTTATTTACTTATTTATTTATTTATTTCCAGTTTATTTATTTTCCATTTTATTTATATATTTATTTTCTGAATTTTCACCTAATAAAATAATGCCAAATAGTTAGTGCAAGATTAGTAAAAGTAACCACAATACATTAACACTACCCTTTTAGTCTTTTACACCACCTTTACACCACATTTTTCAGCTTTCTTAAAACCCGTGCCAGCACCCAAATGGGGCGCTTTTTCGTGGACGGAGGGAGTATAATATATTAGCTTATATAAAATAAATCAATTAAGATGATGATTATTCTATAAAATTAAACTATGAAAATGCATATAGGTTTTGAATCTATAATTTGTATGTATAGTTTAAATCTGAATAGGAAAACGAAATTTATCTATGTGGAATTCTAAAATTCATGCATTTTGAAATATCTTTATTCTCATTCATTTTCACTTTTTTTTACAAGTCACATCCGTATCTTACATTTATCTTTGATCAAACTTCATTTTTACTAAAATCTATATAAATACTAGTGTGTAGTATATCATTTTTTTTATATTTGCAACACCAATTTAATTTGGTCAATTAGTTTTAATTGGTCAAATAAACAGTTATATTTTTGTTTAAAAAGTCAATTTAATTTATCTAATAAGTACTTATTACTTTGGCCAATAATTAAATTTATTGAACAATGTGAATGCATATATTAAAATAATAAATTAATAAAGGGGTTATTGCCGGAAAATACATGTATTTTGTCAATTTTCTGGTTTATAACATGACTTTATAATTTGACCAGAAAATACATCAATTTTCAATTTAATCTCAATTATAACATAAGTTTATAGTCTGACAAGAAAATACACCAAGTTTCAATTTATTCTCAATTATAACATGACCTTGTAATTAATTTAGTATAATAATATCAAAGTTTAATGCATTAAATATTTTTAATTTTCTTTTCATCTCACAATATACTATATATATATATATATACACATATATATTTGATAAATATACATCTATATCTAAATAATATATAATATTATTTACTTTTTAACATAGTTTCTATTATATATGTACCTAAATTATTTATTGGTCCTAATATTTTATAATTTCATAATTTAAATAAATAAATACTTATTATTATATATATAATATATTAATAGAATATTAAAATCAAATTTATATATATATATATGCATTTGTGTGTTGAAAATATATATATATAGATATATATATATATAGATATATATATATATATATAGGGGAGGGCTACGGTAAAAACACTTCTTAAAATATAATTATAAACGTTTTTTAATGTACGAATTTTATCCAACAGGGTTACGAATTCATCAAACATGGTTACGAATTGCGAACAATGTTTTTTTGCTACCTTTGGGATTCGAACTCGGGACCACGAATTCATCCAACATGGTTACGAATCAACCGTAGATCTTGATGATCTAAGGGCTGAAAATCATTTATATTTTATACACTTAAGAGTGTTTTTATTCTAGCCCTCCCCTATATATATATATATATATATATATATATATATATATATGTGTGTGTGTGTGTGTGTGTGTGTGTGTGTGTTGGATGAATTCGTGGTCCCGAGTTCGAATCCCAAAGGTAGCAAAAAAATATTTTTCGCAATTCGTAACCATGTTTGATGAATTCGTAACCCTGTTGGATAAAATTCGTACATTAAAAAACGTTTATATTTATATTTTAAGAAGTTTTTTTACCGTAGCCCTCCCCTATATATATATATCTATATGTGTGTGTGTGTGTGTGTGTATATGTATGTATTTTTAAACCATCAATATAATATCTTGATATATATATATTATGAAATAATTAATTATCTAACTTAATTTTTATAAAAATTAATCAATTAATTAACAATATTTTATACATAACAATTTAATATAAATACAATAAATATTAATACATCCATGATGAAAAATAATCTAAATAAGGTCATGTTATAATTGAGAATAAATTTATTCAATAATCAAGTTGAAATATTCAATTATTTGTTATTGGTTCGAGGGAAATTTAGATAGATGTGAAAGCTCTAAATTTATTCAATTTAAAAAAAATGACGAGAATACCATGGTACTATCATTGAGAAAGCTGAAAATTCTAATTGTTTAGTAAGCATAAGATGATTTTCTAAACACTAATATTTATATATAAAATAAAATATAATAAAATTTGACTTGATATATTTATAACTAAATCTTGGCATATCTTGGCATGTCTGCATAAGTTTTTTATTTTGTTCAATGTGACAAATTATCCTTTTAAATTAATGACAATATAAATTGACTAATTAATTGATAAAGATTAATTTCCGCTAGACATATCTATTATATAATAGGATTAAGCCTTAACCTATGTGGCATATCTAAAATCTCACAATTTCAAAATTTACCATATATAATCTTCATCATTTATTAATTAATTAACTATTACATTCTATATAAAGATTCATTAATCATAATAAATATAATTAATAATAAATATATATATATATATATATATATAATAATATTAACATTACATATAATCTAAATTAATAAATTTTATTATTTATTTTTTCTAGATAAAAATTAGATTTACATGTCTGATAAGAAAAAAATTATAATCTATAGACGATAAATTATTTTAATTGAATATTAGTGATTAGATGTATATTTTTTATTAATTTTATATTAGTTAATAGCTGTAGAGGCTAAAATCTACAATTGAAGTTGACGTCTGCACGTCCGGATAGATTGGGCACTAGCAACCTGTCAACACAAGAACACGTAAGAGCCCTAGGTTGAGCACCGGGTGGGGGTGTCGACCGTAGAGCCTCCGACGCTCAAGTCAGTAGCGGAATAGCAAAATAGAATGATAAGCGAATTGAAATAGAGAGAAAGGCAGGCTGGAGTGTGCGGTTACTCCAGGCTGTAAGCGGCGTCGGAGGGTGGAAACGGTGACAGTGTGTTGTGATAATGGAATATGGGAGGCGGAGATAGGCCAAGTTGGCTAGGCGGCAGAGTAGAGAGAATTCAAGGAGTCGATAGCAAGTAAGATTTTTTCGTCCCCCTTTGATGACCTAGTCGGGGTATTTATATAGGAGACATCCAGTCGCTAGGGTTTTTACAGCCTGGCCCCGTCAAAACCCTCATCCCTCCGGTTGTTGCGATTTGGACGGGATCATGAAGATTTCCCTCTGACTGCGTCAGCTTGGTGGAAGACGTCTTTTTAGGGTTTGACGGCTGGGCGACCTTTTTTAGGGTTTTGACGGCTAGGTCTTATAACTTCGTCAATCCAGGTCGGCTATAACCCTTGGGCCGCATGCGATATATCCAGCTTGGTTGTGGATTTAAGTCGATCTATAGTTTTTCGGGCTAGACGGACCAGTCCGTTTGACTAGTTGGGCTTTTTAGGATTGTGCCAAACTGGCAAACTAGCTAGGTGGGCTTAGGCCGAATGCAGCCCGACTGTTTAGACAATTTGGACCTAAAGTGGATAGTCAACCTGGGTCGGTCCAGGTTGATACTGTGATAAGTATAACTTTACTTATTGGGCTAGACGACAAGTTTTCTTAAGTAATTGGGCCAACCTTGTTAATGATCCAAGTTGGTCCGAGGTTTGTCGGGCTGGATTGACCGGGCTGTTTAGGTCATTGGTCCAGCTTGGAAGGTTAATTGGACTTGAGCCAAGTTGACGAATTTTGCCCACTACAGTTAGCCCCCCACTCTACAATTAGAATTTTCTAATTGGATAGTTAATTTGATTATAGCTATTCCGCATAGGTGAATATGTCAAAATATCGGACTGTCTCGGTTGGTATAGCTAGTTGGTTGCAAAAAGCCAATCGGTTGCATTGACCGACTACTATATTTCCAAGTTGAAGGAGATTGCAAAATTAGCTTGCAAGTCAGAGACAAATTCTTCTCAGCTTGGCGTGAAACTATCTGATAGTAATGCACTAGGTAAAATGTATATATGCAACTTGGCATACCAGCATGTAAAAATACCACGAAAGTAGACGGCGTGGAGTAGTTTAAATTTTAAATGCCAGCTTGTGAACCAGGTTGGATCAATCTGCCAACATGAGTCTTGGTATTTTATCAGCTTGGAGTGCTTAACCAGTTTAAGGTTTATTTTCTTCATAATACAGCTTGTAAAGCTTTGGAGTGCTTCACCAACTTGGAGTGCTTTACCGGTTTGAGGTTTATTTGATATTTGAAGAAGGAATACAACTTGTAGAGCTTGGAGTTATTTCAAAGAGAAAAATACATCTTGTAGAGACGTAAAGTTCACAAGTTGTTTTTTTTTTTTTTTTTTGAGAAATATATACGTATATCTAATTTAGCTTGTCAGCCTGAAAAATCGTTGTGACGGTAGATGACGTGAGTTTATTCGAATTAAAATGACAATCCGTATAGGATGAATCCATTTGCCAACATAAATTTTGATTGTTTTATCAGGTTGAGATTTTTCGAAGAAAATATACAGCTTGTAGTGTTTGGGTTGCTTCACCAGCTTGGAAATTCTTTTTCTCTTGTTCTGTTGAAATTTGCAGTTTGAAAATTCGAAATAGGCACGTTGAAATAGGCAGATATTTCTTAGTTTGGAAATTTGAGGTGGAGATTTTTTATAATTTCTCCATCCTGGCTTATTTGTCGAAATACAGCTTGTAGTTATTGTCGATACAAATTATACAGCTTGTAGTTATGTTGGCCAATGAAGAATTCAGTCTGTGTTAACAACTAATAACCGTGTCCAGCTTGGGACTAAAAGAATACAACTTGTAGAGATGTAGAGCAGCTTGAATTTTCTTTTCTCTTAGAAATTTGAAATAGGTAAATGTTTCCCAGCTTGGGTTTTTGGAATCGGCAAAATTCCCTATTACTCCAACCTGGCTTATTGTCGGAAATATAACACAGCTTGGAATTGTAGGATACACAAAGTTTTCATTTACTCCAGCTTTCGAAAATTGAGTAACTAATTGCTCCAACCTGTATGTAACATATTGAACCCAATAATAGAATTGATTCTTCAAATTAACTCATTTCCAGCCTGGGACGAATCTTCTATTTATCCCAGCCTGATTCGAATTTTCTAGATGTTGGATTATTTTGTACGATTGATGTAGATCTTTACAATCTTGCCTAATCTCCAATCTGATTCGACATTTGAAGAAGGAAAACAGAATTAATATTATAATGTATCCAGCCTGATTTTTGAAAAAACATAGGTATCCATCCAGCCTGGCTCATCTATCGAAATAGTGGAGTATTTCAGTCTAGTTCAATTTCTGAGAGTTAAAACTTGCAGAGGCAAATTTGCTAAGTATTCCAGCCTGGCCTGTTTATCGAAATTGTGGAGTATTTCAATCTGGCTTGATTTTCGAATTAATTCCTTCAGCCTCTCTGTAGTATGTTGAATTCAATTTTGAAATTGACTAAACTCCAGCCTGGCCCACACCAAACAAGAGATAAAAAATAAAGGAAGATGAGATGTGCTCTCTCGGTTCCTCTGTCTGGTTCAAAATAAGAAGGAAGGGGATATTTCTCTCTCCCGTCTCGCTTCCTCCGTTGGACAAATCACGGCAGCCAGCCGCTCGCCGGCGCCGTTCAGTCTCTGGTCGTTGGTTTCAAAGCGGGTGGCGCGGCTTTAGGGGCTATGGTCGTTGGATGAGTGGTGGTCGTGTAGTGGCTGCTGCCAACGGAGAGGCGGCGTCGCAGTGGTCGCGTAGATTAGGGATCTAAGGTTCAGGGTGGCGTCGTCGCTCAATAGACAGCGATGGTGACTGATATCGAATGGGATACGAAAGATAGGGTGAGATAAGGCAGCGATTTCGCCGAAGGTCGAAATTGGATGGGTGGCTCCCTTTTTCTGCCATTGCTTGATTAGAGGAGAGGGGGCCTCCCGGCGGCGCGCGCCTGTGAAGGAGAAGAGAGGAGGAGATGGGCTGAAGGCGGCGATGGTGCATCAGGCTTTTCAGGCGCGGCCCTGGGCCCTTGGGCAAACGGCGGTCGGAGGCGACGCCTTTCGCCTGGGGCGGCGGCTGGCTGGGCGGATTTTGTCCGTTTCTTCTGAGTGAGGGGGAAGGGAAGAATGAGGGAGAGAGAGGTCAGCAGCTCTCCAGGGTGGAGTTAGAGACGAGGCGCGCGGCGGCGGCGTGGCGTCGCCGGTGGCCGTAGCTGATATGTGAGCTTGGCTCCCAGCTTGGAATTTTGAAATAGGAGTGTTTTTTAATTATTCCAACTTGGCTCATTTGTTGAAATAAGAAATTGCTCCAGCCTGTAGATACTTGGGCCGAGATGGAGCTATTTAAGCCAAGTTGAACCCATTAACCTGCGTGGAGTTGGCATTGTTTACCAGCCTGCACTTCTCGAAAATGGTGCTAAATACGGGATTTTTTCTAATTCGCATTATCTACAGGCTGAAAGATAATCGTTGATATTCTCTTGAGAGGGATTTTTCACATTTATTTTCTTTAGGTTGGTGCTCAATAAAAAACAAAGGTGTCTTTCCTCCAGTCTGGTTCGAAAATTTTGAGGGTTCTGCCTCTTCTACATGGGTTCGTCTGATTCTCTTTCTCCCGTCTCATCTCTTCCGTCGAGCAGAGAACGACATCCCTGCTGTTTTGCTGGCGTGATTCAAGTTCTGAGGAGGGTCGTCGATGGTTAGTGCCTGGGGTTTTTCAGGCGTAGCCTGGGGGACGCCCTTCGCCGGATAGGCGAAGGAGGAGATGTGGTGTTGATCGAATCTGTGATATTATTTGAGGGAGATTTGAGCGATGGAGGAGATTGAGAGAGAGAGAGAGGGCAGCGGCGGCTGCGATTTGGGGATCTGGGTGGTGCCGCCATTCAATAGGCGGCGACGATCACAACGTTTGAGAGAGGAAGCTTGTTCGGGAAAAGAGAGGAGGCGAGGAGCCCTGGGCCGAGGGCGACGGCCGTGACTTGGTCACCGAAGGTCAGAGGAGGTGGCGATGGTGGGAGTTTGTTGTTGTACTCGTTGCGCCAAAGAAGAAAGGGGTGGCTCCCTCTCTTTTCTGCTGCTCGACTCGGGAAGAGGGGACGGCACGCGGCGGCGGCGTGGCATTTCGGCGGCCGTTGCCAGTTTGCGAGATAAGGAGGTGTGTTGGGGAAGTCGGAATCAGATTTGCGAATCTTCAGTTACTGGTCTGAGAGGGAGTCGAGCGAGGTATCTCAAAGGGAGAGAGAGTTGAGCAGTCAGAGAGGCGAGGTAGGTGGCGGCATGGCGTCGCTGGCGGCCTAGCGGAAGATTTGTGGTTGGCGAGAGAGACGACCTGGGATGTTCAATCCAGCTGTTCTCTGCCGGAATCTTTGGAGGCAGCGGCGGAGGTTCAATCGGTTTTATGATGACTTGGTTCATAAAGTTGTATTACTTGCCCATCTTAGAGACTGCATACTCGTATGAAATTGATAGATATTGTAATTAACTATGAAATAATCTTGCTGGAGCTTATTTGTGTAAAGTCACCGGTGGATTCCGGCTTTGATGAAGGCTTAGATATTGTGTCCTAGGTAAGGACAACGCTACATGGTTAAATCATCAGTTGGGTATTTGCAGGGGCTGGCGAGTAGCAAGACGGAAACATGTCGAATTTTAGATTTCATTGGGTTTTACTTGCCAACAATGTATATTCTCTTTTTGAATTTTTGTTTGCTATTTCCGAGTATCACTAAATGAAAACGCAAATGCCGCGAGTATGAATTAGCAACTGTTTAGTTTCCGCTGATCTTTGAATTTGAATCGTTATCTGAGGTTTGTATCGATTGTGCTCGGCCATTGTTTGAATTGGAACTGTAATTTAGTTTTTATCCTTCTATCATGAGTTTGGGCCCATGCAGATTTGAGAATACTTGTATCTAGTAGCAGATAGACTTTTTGTATTGATTTGTTTGTCTGATGGCTATGCTGAAATGTTTGCTTCAAATAAAATATGGGGCGCATATTGTTGTAGGTTGATTATGAGATGCTGGAGTGATTTGTTGGGTTGAGAAGGTGCATCTTTCCATTTTTTTTTTTTTGTGCTTAGCACATATATGCATATATATATATATATATATATATATATATATGAATTGGCTTGCCAGCTTGGAGATTATCGCGAAGGTAGATGGCGTGGACCAATTTAGAATTAAACATCAGCCTGTAAATATGTGAGCCACATTGAACCCGTTTGTCAACATGGGAAAGTGTCAGCTTATAAATAAGTAAGTCAGGCTGGACCTGTCTGTCAGCTTGGGATCAAAGTATCAACTTATACATAAGTGAGTCAGGCTGGATCTGTTTGCCAATATGAAATTTGATGATTTTTCAGCTTGGAACTATTCAAAGAAAGAGTATAGCATGTAGCCATTTGCCAATATGAATAGTGGTGTTTTACCAGCTTGGAATTATTCAAATAAGAAATTCAACTTGTATCTGTCTTCACAAGTTGGGATCTCACAAGTTGGTGCCACCGATATATAATATTATTTGTAGATGTGTGAACCAAGAATTAAATACTAGCCTGTAGTTAAGTGAGTTAAGCTGAGTCTATTTAATTGTATGAAATTTGTGTCGTATACCAACGTGGAATTATCGAAATAAGGACACCAACTTGTTGCACTTTTGTGTTTGTTGTAGAGTATGCAGAAAGCTGTCTTCCTTATGGAAAGAACTCTTGCGATGGTGGCGGAGTTTAATGAGTTGAGGGCTGAACGAGCAAGTTGGCAAGACAAGATGGTAGCCGTCAAGAAGGCGCGTGATAAGGCTAATAAGATTGTCAAGAAATTGGAGTCTGCCAAGTTGTAAGACGCTCGTCGGCTGGAGCGAGCTGCAGCGGACTGCAAGGATCTCAAAGATAAGGTTGTTGCATTGAAGCAACAAATCCTTTATGCAAGCTGTGAGACGGAGATTTGAGTTTGGAGTGAGATGGCCTTGGTGTATCTCGAGAATCAGCCCCCTAGGACTTGGGATGTCTATCAATATATAGATGAATTTAATGAGTGTAGGGCTGACAAGGAGGAGCAGGAGCAGCTTGCTAGCAACTTTGCCGGGATGACCACCAGAGATGACCGACCTCAGACGGGGAGTGACTTTCCTAGATTGACATGTGCCTGTTTTATCTCCATCTTGAGCTTTTGACCATTGGGTCAGTTTGAGCTATTTATCTTATTAGGATGTTTCATTTGTGAATTTTTGGAAAGTCGACATTGCTAGATATTTGAGAGATTTGCCTTGTTCTATGAATTGATGTGCTTTGCTGATACATGTGCACATGTTTGAATATCATATTTGATGAAGTAAATACCTTGATTATCATGGTTTCGATAACGTATGAATTTGTGCAATATATTGCAGCTTGTATATCGAAATAACAACAATATGTTAAAGAGATGCATAGACACAGCTTGTCATTTTATTTTCATTTCGAATTTTCCAGCCTGGAATTGATATTGGAGAATTTTATTGCATCTAGACAAGACCAGGCTGAATTCATATGTGTCGTCTTGTATGTGATTTTGATATGTATACTTGTATTTATTTTGCCAAGCCGGGACGAGCTATTGTTGCGTTTGACTTTGGCGGGTTGTGCCCCCACTTTGGCGTGCAAGCTAATCAGATAATTTCATGCAGCATGTCAGCTTGGAACTTATTTTTTTAATCAAATTCTGAAATTGTAGAGTTGTCGACTCCGAATCGCCTAAGTCAAATACTTGAAATTAAAGCAAGCTGGTTTTCATTAGATGAGATCGTACTGACTTCGACCAATGGTGGCTAGTACAATATGACGAACATGTGGCATATTCAAATTTATAAAAGATAAATGTGTACAAACTTCTAGACTATAACCGTCGATTGCTCCAAGCTGGGTAGTCTATCCAATTTGATGATTAAAGATGATTTTATTGACATAGGTTAATATTGTCGTCGTAGACGGATCATCATTGGCGACTTGTATTTCGCAAGGTGTTAACATCGTAGGGCAGGTTGAGACATTGCTATTTGAGGTTGGTGGCTGCACTCCGGAGAGTCGCCTACATACATCTTGCGAGGATCAAGCCAAATGTAGTTCTTGGGCCAGGTTGTGCTCCGTAGAGCCATGCTCCGTAGAGTTGCCTACGTACCATTTGACGGGATCAAGAGTGATGTGTTCCGTCTTGGTGGCGATCCAGGCGGCTAGGTCAGCCTGAGTAGCCACATGGGGTGCATCAGGAGTTTCAGATTCGTCACAACCGTCAGACATGATTGATGCTCGTAGAGATCTAAGGAAAGTGCGTTGATTCGCTTGATTGCTAGGGCCCCACGGTGGGCGCCAAATAGTAGAGGCTAAAATCTACAATTGAAGTTGACGTCTGCACGTCCGGATAGATTGGGCACTAGCAACCTGTCAACACAAGAACACGTAAGAGCCCTAGGTTGAGCACCGGGTGGGGGTGTCGACCGTAGAGCCTCCGACGCTCAAGTCAGTAGCGGAATAGCAAAATAGAATGATAAGCGAATTGAAATAGAGAGAAAGGCAGGCTGGAGTGTGCGGTTACTCCAGGCTGTAAGCGGCGTCGGATGGTGGAAACGGTGACAGTGTGTTGTGATAATGGAATATGGGAGGCGGAGATAGGCCAAGTTGGCTAGGCGGCGGAGTAGAGAGAATTCAAGGAGTCGATAGCAAGTAAGATTTTTTCGTCCCCCTTTGATGACCTAGTCGGGGTGTTTATATAGGAGACATCCAGTCGCTAGGGTTTTTACAGCCTGGCCCCATCAAAACCCTCATCCCTCCGATTGTTGCGATTTGGACGGGATCATGAAGATTTCCCTCTGACTGCGTCAGCTTGGTGGAAGACGTCTTTTTAGGGTTTGACGGCTGGGCGACCTTTTTTAGGGTTTTGACGGCTAGGTCTTATAACTTCGTCAATCCAGGTCGGCTATAACCCTTGGGCCGCATGCGATATATCCAGCTTGGTTGTGGATTTAAGTCGATCTATAGTTTTTCGGGCTAGACGGACCAGTCCGTTTGACTAGTTGGGCCTTTTAGGATTGTGCCAAACTGGCAAACTAGCTAGGTGGGCTTAGGCCGAATGCAGCCCGACTGTTTAGACAATTTGGACCTAAAGTGGATAGTCAACCTGGGTCGGTCCAGGTTGATACTGTGATAAGTATAACTTCACTTATTGGGCTAGACGACAAGTTTTCTTAAGTAATTGGGCCAACCTTGTTAATGATCCAAGTTGGTCCGAGGTTTGTCGGGCTGGATTGACCGGGCTGTTTAGGTCATTGGTCCAGCTTGGAAGGTTAATTGGACTTGAGCCAAGTTGACGAATTTTGCCCACTACAATAGCGTACATATTATATGTATATGTTGCAATATATTATATTGTATATATATAATATATATATATATATATATATATATAGGGTGTGGTTCTAGAGAGAACTGCATTATTTGTGAGAACGGGAGAACCATCAAATCTAATGCATCCACTGTAAAAATTAATGCATTCGCTGTTAAAATTAATGCACTAAAAAAATAAAAAAAAAATGCTCCCTTCAGGATTCGAACCCAGGATCTGCATTCATCCAACAAGATGATGCATCCACCGTAGATCTTGATGATCGAATGGCTGAAATTGGTTCTCCGGTCTTTTTTTATTTATGGTTCTTTCTTGAACCTCTCCATATATATATATATATATATATATATATATATATATATATATATAATATTTATATTCTTAAGTTTCAATAAAATTAATTTTAAATTAAGTTTGAATTGAGACATGCACGTATATGTAAATTATAAACGGGTCCGGTCATTGATTTACTGTTTGCATAATAAGGCACAAATTCTATAAACTGATTACTTTAAAACAAAATCTTATTTTATGTCTATCAAAATAATTAAAATTTTATTTTTATTTTTTATAAAATAAATCCATACATTTTATTTATATAGGGAAGAAAAATACTCCCTCCGTCCCGCGAGTCTTGACACGTTTTCCTTTTTGGGCCGTCCCACGAATCTTGACACGTTTCCTTTTTTGGCAATAATTATTACCTTCTCTCTTCTACTTTATCACCTTTATTATATTCTCTCTCCTATTTTATCACTTTTATTATCTTCTCTCTCCTACTTTATCAATTTTATACTTTATTAATTACACACTTAAAACACTAATCTACAACTCCTTAATTCCCGTGCCGAACCCAAACGTGTCAAGACTCGCGGGACGGAGGGAGTATATTTTTCATTTCTGCAAACTTTATTTGTTTCTGTTCGTCCATTACTATAATAATAATAATAATAATAATAATAATAATAATAATAATAATAATAATAATAATAATAATAATAATAATAATAATATCTATTCTATAATACGATTAGGCCTTAGCCTACGTGGCAGGCCTCAAATTATTTCTTTTCAATCTCAATCTCCAACGTGGCATTTGAGAATCTAATCTACATATTCTCATTCTCACTTTTAAAACAAAAGTCACGCCTCCCTCTTCCTCACCCCATCGCCGCCGTCCCTGAATCCGGTCGGCGTCGTCTCCCCCTTCACTGTCTCTCTCTTCTCTCAATCCTTTTCTCTCTCTAAAGTCGATTGCACACTCAAATCAAGCCTTAATTCCCCCCCTTAAACTGCCCGCCTCTCTCTCCCTCTAAATTCAGGCGTCGCCGCCGTCCTAAGGGCGGCGTTGCTCCGCCTCATCTCTGACTCCCTCTTCCATTCCTTAATTAGTTCGATTTTGTTTCCACTTCTTAAACCCATGAGAATTCTCCATTCGAAGCAATTAATACAAGAGCCCTAAGATTTCTTTTTCCTATAACCCGTTGTCGTTCCTTCTTCTAGACTCCGGCGAAATAGTCGCCGCTGAGCTTGCGGTTTGTCCGCCGCTGAGCCCTGGAGTTCGTCCACCGTGCCGTCGAGCCCCACCCCACCGACGACTTCTCTGTTTTGATACCTCCATTTCCTGATTAGCCGTGATTCTTCCTACACACCTATGGTAAGTATTAAATTAGTTTCCTAATTTAATAACGCGTTTCACTATTTTAAATATAGAATGATTATTATTTTAGAAAGAACAAATTTTGGAAAGAATTTTGGCATCTGCTATCAAGCGTGTTGTGATTGTTGCATGGAAGCAATATGATTTATCAACTCTGATGAGGGGTGAAATATGCAAGGTCCTAAGATCAGGACACATGGCTTTGCTTGGAATACCAAAGATGAGCAGCAGGGAGCAAAGAAGCTGTGAGAAATAGGCAGAGGAAAAAGTCCAGAGCAGAGTTGGCAGAGCAAAGCTTCCAGAACAGAGCTGCCAGAGTAGAGCTTCTAGAGCAGAGCTTCCAGAGCCAAAGCTAACCAGAGCAGAGCTTTCTAGAGCAGAGGGCCAGAGTCAAGTTGCCAGAGCAGAGATGCCAGAGCAGAGCTAGCCAGAGCAGAGATGCCAGAGCCAGAGCTAATCAGAGCAGAGATGCCAGATCAAAGCTTCTAGAGCAGAGCTTCCAGAGCAGAGCTGCCAGAGCCAGAGCTAACCAGAGCAGAGGGCCAGAGCCAAGTTGCCAGAGCAGAGCTGCCAGAGCTAAGTCATTAAAGTCAGAGCCAGAGCCAAGTCGCCAGATCCAAAGTCAGAGCTAAGTCGTTAGAGTCAGAGCCAGAGCCAAATCGCCAGATCCAGAGTCAGAGCTAAGCTATTGGAGCCAGAGCGTGGAGCCACACGCCAGAGACAATTCGCCAGAAGGCGGAGCTACTTAGCAGAGCAGAGCCAAAGAGTAGAAGTCTGCCCCAAGGAAGGAAATACAGGGCTACTAGACAGAGCGGGATGATGAGGACAGAATCCAGCTCTGTAATTAGGGGACAACGACCTGACAAGTTATAATCTAATAATAGCCTTAATTAGTTTAATGGCGAGCATGCAGAATAGATGACCAAACGAATTTACTACTTTACCCCGACTGTAATGCCTATAAATACCTACGATGATGAAATAAAGCACACGCTCTCTCTTTTACTGCTTTAAGAACTCTTCTCTTTCCTTTCTCTTTAGAGTTTGAACTAATAAAATTACATACATAAATAAAATATCTAAATTGTTAGAGTTATGTTAGTTAGATAGTTGACAATTGGAGTCATGGTTGAATATAATTTCATATTTGATGATGCTCTCTCAAACTCTAGATGAGATGATGCTCAAAACTCCAGACGAGATGATGCTCTTTCAAGTTTTAGACGAGATGATTCTCTTTCAAGTTTCAGACAAGATGATGCTCAGAAGTTAGAGGTGATCTGTCAAATCTGCGACGAGATGATGCCCACAACTTGGTTGGTCTTAAAACTCCAAATGATACGATGTTCGATAAATCAGTTATGGTCTTTTAAATATCAGGCGAGATTATTTTCATAATTAGTTATGCTTTTAGAAGTTCGGAATTATATGATACTTTCAATTCAATTATGATTTTTCAAACTCCATATAAAATTATGGTCAAAAGGAAAAATAAAAAAAAAAATTGAACAAAATTAATAAATCTTGTAACAACAAATGCAACAAATCAATCCTCCATCATACCTATGTCAAATTTATATGTATTTCTACTCTTTTTTTTTCTTACGCGTCAACTTTCTATAAAATTTCATATGAAAACTAATGGGTATTTTTATGATCTCAATAAAATTAATAATTTAATTACTAAAAGTTGTTGAGATTAATATAATTTAAAATGTATTACTAATTTAATTTAATTTAATTTAATTAATTATATAAATAATTTACATACAAAATTATTTTATATAATTATCATAAGAATAACATAAAATATATAAATTACAAGAAAATATGTACTCGTCGAATTTCGACGGGTAATACACTAGTCTTTTTTATAGTTTTAGAAGAGATGGTTCTCAAAATTCATTTTTGATCAGTCATACTCAAGACGATATATTATTAAAGAGTCAAATGCGTGTTTGTTAAACACCATAGGAGATGCACTCATAACTTAGTTTGACTCCAAACAATATGATATTCACAAGTTAGAAGTGGTAGCACTCAGCTACAGTCTTTCAAGCTCCAAATGAGTGACGCTTAGAACTCAACTTCAATCTATCAAATTATGGGCAATATGATGCTCAAAAGTCATTTATGATCTCTACACAAGATGATGCATGCTCACAAGTTAATGTTATCGTCTTACGAGCTCCAGATGAGATGCTGCTCACAAATCAATTCTTATATTTCAAACTGCAGATGAGATGATGCTCAAAAGTAAGTTACATTCTTTCAAATTCCAAATGATGATACTTATAAGTTAAATGTCATATTTTAAGCTTCAGACAAAATGATAATTAGAAGTTCGACGTACAAAAGTCAAATGAGATATTTCCAGCTATAGACAAGATAATGCTCAAAAGTTTCATATGGTCTTAAATTTTACTTATCAATTTTAAAAAATTATACTTCTATAAATTTAGTAAATTTTTTTTATACACGATTAATAAGAAATACGATGTGTCAATCATCCATCATATACTATGTCAAATTAACATATATTGTTTTCTTCTTATTTTTCTAAAATCTCCAACCCCACATCTATATTTTATTAAATATCATCAAATAAAAACTTATATAAAAAGACAATCTATTCTAACTATCAACAAAAAATTAACATATAACTAATGAAAATTATTGAGAGTATTATAGTGTGAACTGTACTACCAATTTAATTTTGTTAATTAATTTTTTTATATATAAAAACCCTGTCATATGATATGATTATAAATAATATACAATAAATAATTATGATGTAAAAAAAAATTTCGTCGATTTTCGACCGGTTACACAGTAGTTCTAGCAAAAAGAAATAAGTTCGCATTCCAATATGCTTCTAGTTCTAGATAATTTACGATAAGAAATACTCAAAGAATGAGATATAGTAAAATTATAATAAGAATAAAACAACATAAATTCAAATCGAGTCCTCCACTTCAAATCCCATAAAATATTATAAATTCAGGAGAAGATAAGATATAATAAACCTAATTTATGATTCCAGAAGTAGTAGGTTACCAGCAAATTTTGCATGAAATGAAATGCGTAAGAAATCAAATGCTCACAACAGCTCGTGAGAATATTAATATTCATTTCATTTGCATGAATCTTCATGATACAGCCAATCAACTCTTTTCAAACCACCACCTCAAAATCATGAAGATCGGATACGTGCTGAGTATGCCCATCGTGATTGCATTCCTTGACATTGGTACCTTAAGAAGTTGCTTCATCTAAAACATTCAAGAACGTAGAGTTAATTACATATATCGAGCAGACGTGTATTTGAAAATACAATGTGGAACGATCAGAGAATTTGAAATGAACAAAGTAAATCAACAACCGGTTTCACCTCGATAGGTTCTTTCCAGTGCTTCTGGATTCCTGATAGGGTACTTTCCCACAACAGCAACCACTATGTTATGCTTGCGTGCAACTTCTAGTAACTTGGTCGACATATATCTATATATTTACAGCCAAAAATATAGAATATAAAACAACCAAACATGCAATGTTACAAGGATAGAAAGCCTAGAATTGCAGAATGAAGAATTAGAACATTAATTCACAAGTGATGAAAACACTAACCGGTCACTCTCATGGAAAAAGGTTTCCGTTATAACAGGATATTTCTTGTTCATCGTTTGGATTATTAAATTGTCAATTTCACCATCATCCTTTGCCTTCAATAACATAAAGGAAAAATCGACTTTTTAACACTCATGTAACATCATTAAAACTGACCTCCCGACATAATATCTGTCAGTCTGATAAGGTAACTAAGTATACCTTGTCAAAGAGCTCTTCTGGGAGTCGAACAGTTAAATTTATAAAATGAAAGGCGTACAATTCCCAAAGAGATGTCTTCGCCCAATATCTCTGAAATGAAATCTACCAAAAAAGAAAGATGTGTTCAGACTAGAGCTTCAAAAATTAACATTGAAAACATAATATTTGTTCTGTGAATGATTTTCTGCCTATAGTCAACATAAGGAAAACTATCCACAGACAGAATATTAACACTATTCAAGATGCAAAAGCAATATGACTATGGAGAAGAAGCAGCAACCAGCAAGAGCAGAGCAAGCAAATTTGCCCAAATTGGGCCTCTTGTTACTTTTTATAACAGTTAAAAGATGAAGATAAGTAGCTTACTTCACGAGGTCGATCACCAAGTACGACCTTGCCACCATATTCCAGTGCCTCCTCATATGCCTCGCGATAAACATCACTGGCCTCACATTGACTATCATTCTAGAAAAAGGAAAAAACAAACAAACAAACAGATTACAGATGAGTATCATTTTGTAAAGTTTATCTGGAATTTGTTGGAGAAGCCAAAAAAGATGTTTATCGAGTAAGTTGGGATAAATGAAATAGAATCATACCCTAACAAGGTACCACTTGTAGAGTCTCCAAAAGGGATTTTGTTTTTTCTTCAACATATCCACCATTTCTCTGATGGTTGGCACCTACAAAACAAGGATTATTTGTGAATTGAGTTGACAATTATTAGAAAGTCGGACAAGGGAAGGGTTCTTAACAAGTTAAGCCATTAGTTGCCCTTTTAAAAGCAATTGAGCCTCTTCAGCGACTCAGTTGATTCTCAAAATAGCCCAGCCAATTGAATATCGAGAAATAAGAGGCTTAGCTTTCATGGGGCATCTATTTCACTATCATGAAGTTGTCACCTGGTCTTATAGATTGGCAGCTTGGACTAAAAGCTCAAATTCACAAGCTCCTTTTACTAATTATCTTCTCGTCACTATTCAGCCGTATCACATTAAACACACAACGAGTAATGCAGGGTCAAGCAAGTAGTTCTAAGTTCTCTTACCTCACTCAAAGCTTGGATTTCACACATGTAGATCTTCAAAAATACCAAATAAGAACACACTACAGCTACAATTTCATGATTGTTTCTGACTAATTACTAGCACTAAATCCTACAGAAACTGAAAACAAATAGAAATACAGCCCAACCTCGACTTTTTGACACGTAAGGACATAATCGCGACTAGCGCACAACCCCAAGAAAACAACCTGCAGTAGATACATAAGCATAGCATTGTTATATTAGAGAGTGAGAAAGGACAACCAACACATAATTATACAGCAAAAATTAAGAGTAGTAGCGTGTGTGGCTTCTAAATTTCAAAAGAAAAGCACCTGTGGCTTCAAGGATTGTATCACAGCCTGAACTTCTCGCCGCGATTCCTGAAAATGAAGAACGATTAACTTAAGCTATTGTGATTCAATAACAATCCCTAGCTGAACAATGCATAAGATTTGACTCAGAATTTTATAATCATGAACAATGTGAAGCAAATACAGGAAAAAAAACAACAAATTACCGCGTGTTTGTCGGCTCCGACTAAGTAAACGTCGCAGAAGCCGCCGTCCGCAGATGACTCGCACGTGAGCGTCGCCACAATCCTCGAGAGCGCCGGCGGCAGCATTTTCCTCTCATAGTTGTTGCGACGGTCACTAATCTTACCCGCCTCGCCGATGCTAGCAAAATTATCAATTCCTGGTGTCGCTGCGAGAGAATGGCGAGAGGATCTGAGCAACCGTTTCGCATAGGGGGCGGCGGCGGCGGCGGCGAAGCGAGCGGGTGAGAGGTTTGCCGATTTGAGACGGTTCAATCCGTACATATTTGGCTTATTCCAAGTTCTAATTTTGGAATCAGTAGAAATATGAGACTATGAGTGGCTGTTACTCCCTCCGTCCCACCAATTGAATCCCTTATTCCATTTTAAGATGTCCCAAAAAGATAGTCAACTTTTCTAATTAATACTATATAAAAATATTATTTTTACTAAATTAACCTTATTTAATGCTTCACTTAAATGTGAAAATGATGTGTGAAAATAATGAATAAGGGTATAAAAGATAAAAATATAAAAATTAAATGCATTTTCTTAATATGTGTGAAAAGTGGGAGGGGACTAAAATGGTGGGACGGAGGGAGTATTTATTTTGGGATTCAGCTAGTTAGAAATGCTACATTACTTTTGAGCACAAAATAAAAAATGTATAATTAAAAGATAAAATAAATTAATTAAAATTATTTAAATACTATTTTAAAAATAAGTATACAAAAAGAGTATGGTAGGTGATCCATTAAATTCCTTTATTTATTTACCAAAAAAACAAAAAAAAAATGAATATTTTTAGTGGGATTTTCCACCATGAAAACTGAGATAGTTGTAATGGGTATGAGGGAGTATAATAAATTTTGTGACATCTCTCACTATTAATAAACTTTTTTATAGATTATAGAATTGTAAATAAATTAACCTTTCGTGAGTTAGTGGGCTTAAATAGTGGGAATTATCACATATAACCCTTTTCTCATAAAAACATCAGTTTTATAGCCCCACTTTATAATACATAAGTTAGACAATCATTTTAAGTTTAAAAGACTATAATATCCTTTAACTTTTTTATATTATAATTTAATATTTAATTTTTTATTTTATTTAAATAACACATTTTTTATTTTACAATTATTTTTTCTTATTTCTTTCTTCTTCAACGTTTCTGCCTCAAAGATAGTGAGTTCCAACCGTTTGTCGGTGCCGCCGTCCAACCGTCGTCCGCATCGCCGCCGACCGTGTTGCCGTTTCCTCTGAACTCACTAATGTCCGTTCGCCGCATTGTGAGTTCCAGCAATGGTCGTTTGCAAGTTCCAGTAGTCGTCCACGTCGCCGTGTCCAGCCGCTGTCCGCATCGTCGTTTCCTTTGAACGTTGCCATGACTAAGTTTCGAGTTGTACCATGGCTGCCATGGTTGAGTTTCGAGCTCTACCATGGCTGCCATGGCTGTCAACCCATGAATCACTTTTCTCTTTAAATCACGTCTCTATTTTTCTACCCTAGAATCACGTCCCAATTCTCGTCTATCTCTCTCTTTCTCCACTAACCCATCGATCACCATTACTCGCATCCCGTCTCGTGCTGATCCCGTCGAAGCCGCATTGTTCAAACCCTCGCGTCCACTACTCGATCGAGTACTCGATCGACCATCGAGTACTACATCGAGTAGTGAAGAACAATCTTCAATTTTGCTCTTTTTCTCAAGATTTGTAATGATATGAAGCGTCTGCCAGTCTTAAATAACATGTTTATGCTAAATTCTATGAAAATAAACATATTAAGTGTATTTAGCTATTTAACTTGAGTAAATAATTGAAGTGTAGTATATCTACTACATAAGAGATAGTGTGGACTTTTATTTTGAAAATCAAATTATGTGTCACATGGTCAAATGAAATATGTAATACCGATAATGATTATCATGTATCATGTTTTATAATAGCCGAATATATTCACATTGATGTTACAAACAAGAAACGTGGATTGAAATCATAATAATTAAAAAAAAACCATCATTGTTCTTCAATACTCGATGGAGTACTCGATGGTGAACACCACTGAGTACTCCATCGAGTAGTGAAGAACAATCTTCAATTTTGCTCTTTTTCTCGAGATTTGTAATGATACAAAGCGTTCCACTGGTCTTAAATAACATGTTTTTGCTAAATTCAACGAAAAATAAACATATTAAGTGTATTTAGCTATTACACTTGAGTAAATGATTGAAGTGTAGTATATCTACTAGATAAGAGATAGTGTGGATTTTTATTTTGAAATTCAAAATATGTGTCATATGTTCAATTGAAACATGTAATACCGAAGATGATTATCACAACTCGTGTTATATAGTAGTCAAATATACTCTTATAGACGTTACAAATAAGAAACGTGGGTTGAAATCACAATAATTGATAATAAAAAAAAAATCATCATTGTTCTTCACTACTCGATCGAGTACTTGATGGTGAACGCCATCGAGTACTCCATCAAGTAGTGAAGAACAATCTTCAATTTTGCAATTTTTCTCTTTATTTTTAATGATATGAAGCGTTCCGTCGATCTTAAGTAACGTGCTTATGCTAAATTCAATGTAAAATAAACATATTAACTATATTTAGCTATTACAATAGAGTAAATGATTGAAATATAGTATATCTACTTCATAAGACATAATGTGAACTTTTATTTTCAAACTTAGAATATGTGTCACGTGTTCAATTGAAACATGAATTTCCGGCAATGATTATCACTAGGGGTGTAATCGAACCGAGCCGAACCGAATAATGGTGTGCTCAAGTTTGGTTTGTTTAGTATCGAATCGAATCCCGAACTTTACTTACCGAATACTTTGAGGCTCGCGAGCGGCTCACGAACCTAATCGAGCCTATACGAACTTTCTAAATTTATATTTATATTCAAAATATTGATTATTTTATTTAAAATAATAAATATATTAATTATTTTCTTATGACAAATAAAATTAATTAGAGATTTAATACAATTATTATTAATTTTAGTGGATAAATATAAGTTGTATATACTAATAATTTATATTTTTCAAGTTGAATCACTTGACGAACATGTTCACGAGCTAACGAGCCGAATACTACTAAGCTCAAGTTTGGTTTGTTTATTTATCGAGCTTCTCTAAACGAACTTGAACGAGCTTTTTTCGAGCCGAGCTCCGAATAGTTCGCGAGCGGCTTGGTTTGTTTACACCCCTAATTATCACACACCGTGTTATATAATAGCCAAATATTCTTTCGTTAACATTACAAACAAGAAACGTGGGTTGAAATCACAATACTTGATTAAAAACACATCATTGTTCTTCACTACTCGATCGAGTACTCCATCAAGTAGTGAAAAATAATCTTCAATTTTGTTATTTCTCTCGTTATTTTTAATGATATGAAGTGTTATGTTGATCATTGTTCTTCACTACTTGATGAAGTAATGGATGGAGAACGTCATCGAGTACCATGGATACTCGATCGTGTACTCGGTAGCACCATCGAGTGGTCGGTCTACTCGATGGACTACCGAGTACCGTATCGAATAATAATTTTTTTTCATTGTTTAGAGTACAAACGACATAACATTTTATTTGTTAATTAATCCAAAAAAATAATACAAAAAATATTATTATTGTTCATTACTCAGTGGTGTACTCGGTGTACATCTTCCATAATTTTCAATTTTACTTATTTTCTCGAAATTTGTAATCAAAATTATTTTACATCTAATTATTAACGAGTTATACGCTTGTGCAAATTATAATCGAACCATCAAATATAATAATCAAATAAATTATCATCCAATCATTAAATATTATAGCCAACCTTTCACGCACTCAAATCAATGTGTATAGTTACGCAATGAAATCCAACATTACAAATTGCAATAACCTACACATTACAAAACACATATTTAGCGAAGAAAAAAAGAGAAGAAAATAATTTCTGGCGAGTACACGATCATGTACTCGATGGAGTACTCGAGTACACGATCGATCGAGTACTCCATCGTGTACTCACGACAGACAACAGTTGGGCGGCGGATTGCAGCAGCAGGGGCTGGGCTTTAAGCCCTAGTTCGACGGCGGAGAAGGGGACTTCGGCGGCGGACAAGGGTCGGCGACGGGTGGGATGACAAGGGCTGGGCTTTGAGCCCTAGTTTGGTGGCGGAAAAGGGGGGCTTCGGCGGTGGCAGACGTTGACGGGGGCGTTTGTGCGCAAGCTGGGCTTCGACGACGATGGGGCGACGTGGGCGACAGTGTGAAGCGTGGCTGCGCTTCGACGGTGGCGACGGGTCGGACGGTGGAGCTGGGCGAGCGAATTCTTTTCGGCGAGCTATGGCTGTCAATTTCAATTTTGAGAGAGAGAGAGGAAGAGATTGTTTGAATTTCTATTATGTGGAAAAAAAATAAGGAAGGGTATAATAGCATTTTCAGTAAAAAAGGGTTATGTAACTTGTGTATTGAAAAGTAGGGCTATATAACTTATATATTTATGAAACATAGCTATAAAAAGATTTGCCTCCCCTAAATACTTTAATTAGATTCCATCAAAACAAAAAAAAATACTTTAATTAGATATGCGAGAATGTGAGTGAGAGATAGTGGGTTTGTGAATGGATCATTTAATTCCTAACCTTCATATTAAAAATATTTTTGAAATTGCCATTGAAAATCAATTTGAAATTGAGAACTCCATTTTTAATATAGTATAGATATATTTAGATATATTAAAAGTATTATTTAGATATAAATATAGTACTATCATTAACTATATATTTTTTTCTCCAAGTCGGCTTTTTTCAAATTACTTGGATAATTTCTTTCATTTTGTGTTCCTTACCTTTCTCTTTATTATATGGAGTATAATTTTTTAATTGTTGACTGGCAAAAGGTGTTCTGCTGCGTCTGTAGTTGGTATATGAAACAGTTGATCAAATATGGAACAAAGTGAAATTTTTGCTACTGGCCTCCCTCTGTCTCACTACTCCCTCCATCCTCTGTATTTGCAAATTTTTGTTATGGTTTTTTCTTGTTGCAATATAGAAGTTGCCCTTTGTATTTGTAAATTTTTTTTGCTAGTCTTGTTTTCTGATAATGTTATGTTGGAAAATCTACATATCTGTTTTCTATTCGCTACCAGCTTTAGTGTCATATTTTCTTGATTGATTGTTGTATCTGAACCTATGAGAACTTCAAAAAAAAAAGCACTTCTTAAGAATATTGTACCATCTAGTTACAGAAGATCTTATTTTTGTATATTTGTATTTGAACCCCTTATGGCATATGTATTGTGCAATAAACGAAGTGGATGATTCCTTACACATTGTCACTTGGCTCAAATAATTTGGCAGAGATAAAAGATGTTGGTATTATTACCTCTTGAGTTGAGCAAACATGGGGGAGCAAGGCTAAACTTAAATGTTGATAAGTTAGAGTAGGTGGTAATTGAATAAATATGTTAAATTATACAGTGTTATTTATATAATATGATAGTGTCATTTGTAAAACTATATAATGTTATTTATATAACATAATAGTGTCATTTGTATAATTATATAGTGTCATATCTATATAGTAAAAGTGTTATTTACTAATAAAAATAGTGTCATTTAGATAAATTAAAAGTGTCATTTAAATATAAATATAGTACTATAATTTATTAATGCATATAGTGTTATTCACTAAGAAAAATAGTGTCATTTAGATATAGTAAAAGTGTCATTTACTAATAAAAATAGTGTCATTTTAGGATATATTAAAAGTGTTATTTAAATATAAATATAGTATTATTTATTAATGCATATAGTGTTATTTACTAAAAAAATAGTGTCATTTTTAGTTATATTAAAAATATCGTTTACTAAAAATAGTGTCATTTACTAAGAAAAATAGTGTCATTTGAAATATTAAAGTGTCATTTGAAATCGTGTAGTGTCATTTGTATGTCGGAGTAGTGTCATTTGAAATGTTAATGTGTCATTTGAAATTTTGTAGTGTCATTTGATTTATTAAAGTGTTATTTGAAATCTTATAGTGTCATTTCCAATGTTATAATGTCATTTGTATATCCGAGTAGTGTCATTTAAAATGTTATAGTGTCATTTACAATATTGTAGTATCATTTTTATATTCGAATAGTGTCAATATCATACTTATGAAGTCAATTATATGAAGTGTCATTTAATGTTAGGTCCGGAGGGTCTCGAATAGGTGTATGGGGGGGGGGAATACACCTATAGGCTATTTTTCGAAAATGAAACTTTAAATACAAATTGACTCAACCTGTTTACTGAAAAGAGTTTTGTCAAAGCAAGGTTAACGACTGATACTGAATACTCTTCAGTAAAGAGTTATCAGTTAAGTCAAAGACTTTAACTGATACACGTAAGGCTTCAGTCGAGTTTGATAAACAGAGAGATGTTATGAATCTTACTGACTATCAGAAGATAGATCAGTTAGACTAATAACACACGCAGCGGAAAACTTTTGTTTCGAAATAGCTTGTGATTTTAATCACGTTGTCAGCAGATAAGTTTCTCTTTGCAATTAATCAGTTTTCAGTTTAGGAAAGTAGAGCACAAGTAAGAAGGTAAATACTGAAAGCTGTAAATGACACAGAGATTTTCACGTGGTTCGGAAAACACTTCCTACATCCACGGTCGGTTGATCAGACCAACAACTTCACTGGGCATGTGCTTACGGGTGCACAGCAAACCTGAACGTGTGCTTGCGGGTGCATAACAAACCGAGACAACTGAAGAACCTATCTTCAGTACCAACACACTGGGTTGGATTTCTCACTCCTAGCGCACACTGGGCACTAAGATCTCACGGAGACAGAACACTGGTCTGAACTCATTTTCGGTACAAACTCTCAATTCGGTTCGTTGAAAGAGGTTTGAAAACTTGCCAACTAAACCACAAAGAACAAGTTCTTTGCAGTCAGTTTTACCTAGGCTTTGGATATACAATATTTTCCAAAGTTCCAAGAGAATGTATGTAATCAGCAGTGACTGATTTTTGGCTTTCTGATTCTCTTCTTCGATTCAAACTTTGGGGAGGCTTGATTTTGCTGAGTAACGAATTCGGCAGCGTTTCATCTTATATTGTTGAATCGGTGAAGATTGAAGTGATCCTCGAGCGCAATTTATAGGAGACATCTTGAATAAATCCGTTGGCGGAGATGGTCTTTAAGATTTCTTCCGTTAGAGAGTAATTTGAACTTGGGTTGAGGCTTCAATCTTCGAGGTTCCTTATTTGGTGAGAACGGCTACTTTGAAGAGCAGGACATCTCTGAAAAGGTAATCACCAAAAGGAATGGCCTCTGCAGAGAAATGACGATCCTCAGATCTATGCATTTAATACGGCGGTACTTCTGGAGTGCGAGGCTTCCTTTGAACATTGGAGGTTCAGTTCGAGGAAGAATGTTTAACTGATACTTGACTTTAGTATCAGTCCGCTGAATCCACGTGGCGCGCATTAAGTAATCAGTCTAAACTGATCCTTCGACTGATAAGTCAAATATCAATATTTGACTTTGCCTTAATTGTTACATCAGTCGGCATCTTCAGTCTTCAGTCTTCAGAACAACAACTAAACTAGAAAAAGAACTCTAACACTTGAGTTCCAATAGTTCTAGTCTATTACAAGTGAAACCTATTGATTTTGGTATCATCAAAACTAGGATTAGGATATTTCATTAAGTTCCCAACAATTTCCCCCTTTTTGATGATGCCAAAACCACACAACAGTTCTAAGCAAGAAAAAGACTGAACTCAAAGCACAAGCTATTAAACAGGGTGAATACTATTCCCCCTTAACAAAAGAACCTAAAACTTGCACTTTGAAATAAGAACACAACAGTTCAAAGAAACTGAACGAAGACAAAACTGAAAGACAGTAATTAGAGCCTGGACAAAAAGTTATTGTCTTCAGGTTGAGATCAAAAAAAAGTTCTTTTCATTAAAGTAGATGTTGAGAAATCAGTTGAGGTACAGAGCAAAACAGAGCAAAGCATACAAAGGAGTAACAACAACAAAGAAAAACACATGGAAACTCATGGACTCCATCAGTCTGCTTGTCTACGCCTTGAACTTCTTTGATCTTCATCTTCATCTTCATGTTCCTAAGCTTGTTCCTTTCACACTTATTTTCCATTGACTTGAGGTCTTACTGGAACGTCATCCTAAAACTTCTGGTGATCCTTTTGCTTTACCATCTTCAGTCTTTCGAGAAGATGCAGAGAACCAACTTTGAGAAGGTTTTTCTCTGACTTCTACTTTCCCCCTTTTTGGCAACATCAAAAAGAGAGCTGATGATGGAAGCTATGATCAGATGGTACCCAACTCCTAGTCTCAGAAACTCGTGAGAGGATTCGAGAAAAGGGTGAGTCCAGATATGCAGAAGAGGAAGACGCCAGTGGGGAGGGAGATGATGAGGGAGACAGAGAAGAGAATGAGGCTGGGAGGTGGAGAATATGAGGGTTGAAGGAAAGGAAAGTATGCATAGCGTTTTGAAGATATTCATGCAACGCGGCTATGCATACGGACCTACGAGGGGTAAGAAGAGAAGAAAAGGTGGGGAAGAGAAGTGTTTGAGTTGAGGAGGGAGATGATAGAAATGCATGGCGAGCCTTTGGTGAAAGAAGTAGTGCAAAAGAGCGGCTCGTCATGCAAACGGAGAAGGGATGTGAGAAGGAAAAATCGAATCAGCGATAGTCGTGAGGACTAACACTGTCGATGACCCAGCACTAGGTCTATCGTGAGATGACCATGTGCGGTGGGTTGCGCCGGCTGATAACGAGCTACTGCTCATTGTTGTTGCACACCATGGAAGCTCACAAAAAATGTGAGAGAAGCCTGAAGGCCAGGTGAAGTCCTCTTTTGAGAGGGGTACTTCAAACCTTATCCTGCAGAAGCGGAGAGGCTTCTTGGCGCCAGGCATTAGGATGGAAGACACTCTTGTCGCTGGATATAAGTGAGGGTAGAAACAAGTTTGAGGTCGGAGAGACGTTGAGGTCCAGTGGAAGGGTCATGTGAAGACCAAGTGTGTGAGCGTCATTCTCCCACTCCATGACTTCGTTGTCATTGAAATCTCCTTTGTCGGAATGAAATTCTTCTGCAACTTTTGAACGTATAAAATTCTCACAAAGGAGGTTGTGGAGTAATGTTAGTTGTTGAAGAAGACAATTGTGGACAACGAGGCGTATATAGACTATAATTCCAAGACAGAAGATGAAAAGTTTTTCGAAAAAGGTGTCTAAAATCTTTTTGAAGAAAAATTTCACGTCCGTCGTCACTGCAGAGGACGGAAGCTTCAAAAGGTAAGAAAAATCATTGCATTTTGTCAAATCAATGAGATTTTCAAGATTTTCATTTCAGATGCAAAAAGGTTGGAAAGACGTTGAGTAAAGGATCAGGACAAGTTAAAGCAATTTTTAAATCCTCTTAAAAGTACTTGTCCTTCACGGATATTTCATTTTCCAACAATCAGTTAAAGTCTTTGAAAAATACTGATCAGTTAGAGAAAGATTTTTTAAGACTATCAAGGACTCATAACTGAATTAACTTATTTACACAAGGTAAGTTGAAGATACTTACTGATCGACTGATCATTGTAGTCAGTCGATACCACTACTTCTGGTTGACTTATAAGAATAAGTTCCCCCTCAGATGTAGACTCATCTTCTTTGATTGCCACGTCAGCAGTTGAGGAGCACCAGTTGGCTGAGCAACAGTCATCGTGACTGCAGTTGAGATCTCAAGAGCAGCATCATTCTTCAAGGTTGATGAGGCCGATCCTTGCACAGAGATCGTTGAATCTATCTTCAGGAAGAGCTTTGGTCAGCAAGTCTGCTCTCTGAACTGCGGTCGGAATTCATTTAACAGAGACATTCTTCTTTTCCACATGATCACGAATGAAGTGATGTCGGATTGCAATAGGTTTGACTCTTGTGTGATGAACTGGATTCTGTGAGATTGCAATAGCACTGGAGCTGTCGCAGTAAATTATAATGTCATTTGTATATATCCGAATAGTGTCATTTATATGTCAAAGTAGTGTTATTCGAAATGTTAAAGTATCATTTGAAATGTTAAAGTGTCATTTGAAATCTTGTAGTGTCATTTGTATGTCGGAATAGTGTCATTTGAAATGTTAAAGTGTCATTTGAAATTTTGTAGTGTCTTTTGTATGTCGGAGTAATGTCATTTGAAGTGTTATAGTGTCATTTGTAATCTTCTAGTGTCATTCGAAATGTTAAAGTGTCATTTGTATATTCGAATAGTATTATTTATTAATGCAAATAGTGTTATTGAGTAAGAAAAATAATATTGTTTAAATATATTAAAAGTGTCATTCAAATATAAATATAAATATAAATATAGTATTATTTATTAATTATTAATGTAGATTGTATAATTTACTAAGAAAAATAATATCATTATACATAATTAAAAGTGTCATTCAAATACAAATACAATATCATTTATTAATGTAGATAGTATAATTTACTAAGAAAAATAGTATCACTATACATAAATTAAAAGTGTCATTCAAATATAAATATAGTATATATATTGTAATTTACTAAAAAAAATAGTACTCTCTCCGTCCCACTAAAGTTGGCCACATTTTCTTTTTGGTCTGTCCCATTAAAGTTGGCCACTTTCTAAATAAGGAAAATTTTAACTTAATTAGGGCCACTAATTAAGTCACTAAGTAAACCCTAATTTGATTAAAATTAGAATTGGAATTAAATCTAAATCATCTTTAAAATAAACATACACAAACACACACAACAGTCCCTTCTCCATTCTCTCTTCTTCTCCGGCGGGATGCCACCCCCATGGCCGCCGCTGCCGCCTCTCGCCCCTCCGGCCGGACGCCACTGTTCTTCTCCTCTGCGCCGCTTCTCCCTCACCGCGTGATTTTGGGGGCTAGGGCTCCGGTTATTGACAACCCAGAACCAGCCACCACCGATTCTGGAAGAGATCTCCAATTTTGGAGGGCCAGCTGTGCGAATCGCACATCTCGAGCAGCGCAGGTCTCGGGGCGGGCCTGTTGGATGGAGGTGGACCGGAATCGAGGATAGGCTGTGCGAATCGCCCAACGTTCTCCCCTTCTCGTCCCTACAGGCGGTGGTGCTCCGGTTGGCAGCGGCCCCTGGATTCGGGGCCTAGGGTTCCGATCTGCTTTGCGGATATTTTTGGGGAACCATAGCAAAGCAGCGGCGGCGATGGCACCCCTGGATTGGGGGCCTTGAAGAATAGGTTTCGGTGTCTGATTATGCGATTTCTGGGTTTGAGGAATTTTTGGGTTTGAATTTGATTATGCGATTTTTGGGTTTGAATCTGATTATGTGATTTCTGGGTTTGAAGAATTTCTTGGAGAAAGGTGAGGGGCGATCGTCGGCGGCCGGAAAATAGATGCAGTGAAAAGAAGACAAAGATTGACAAAGATTTAGATTAAAAAAAATCTTAATTAACTCTTTAATTTTGGTGGACCACACACTTAATTAAAACATAACAATCTCTTTCTTAATCTCTGTGCCGAAAAGAATGTAGCCAACTTTAATGGGACGGAGGGAGTATCATTATACATAAATTTAAAGTGTCTTTTAAATGAAAAATATAGTATCATTTACAAAGAAAAATAATGTCATTTTTAGATATATTAAAAGTGTCGTTTACTAAAAAAAAAATAGTGTCATTTAGATATATTAAAAGAATCGTTTACTAAGAAAAAAATAGTGTCATTTACTAAAAAAAATAGTGACATTTTAGAAATTTATAATATCAAATTCAATATTATAGTGTCATTTGAATCTTAAAATGTTATTCGAAATTTTAAAGTGTCATTTATATGTCAGAGTAGTGTCATTTTGAATCAAAAGTGTTAGTTGAAATGTTATAGTGTCATTTGAAAATGTATTGCCCATGTTTCACGCTCTCTATTTTGTCATCTCCTGCACTCGGAGTTTCAACTCTCTCGCACACCTTCATGCATCTCAACATTTCAATTCTCAACAGACCCCAACTCTCAAGTCTCAAATCCTAAATCCCTCTTCTTCTTCTTAATTTTCGCCGAATAATCCAAATGGCTCGTTCTCTCCATCAATTAGTCGTTTGACTACGCCTACTACACCTCACCATCGTTCCCCATCGTCAACCCACACTCCTCACCTCAGCCCCACAATCAGCAGCTAAGAAAGCACCATCAACGCAAGCACAACACAAGAAACCCATCCCCAACTCGCTCTAACTCTGCCTAAGTCTCGATTTTGTGCAAAATAGGGAGCAAGCTTTCCTATTTGATTTATGAAATCATAGATTATAATTCGATTGATCTTTGATTTCTTACAAATCCTAGTTGTTACAAGCCTTCATAGGGTTAATCAAAAAAATTAATTATAGAAAGCAGTTTAAGAAGAAATCAAAACTCACCGTTGTTGGTGTACGTGTATTGGCCAAGCGGTAAGAGGTTAATGCCTAAGGCCAAAGGTCTTGAGTTTGAGTCCTCTGTGGGGCGGCCTTTTAATTTTTTTATTTAATATTATAAATTTATGAAAAAAAAAAACACTCACCGTTGTTGTGATGGATTTGTCAAGTGTGATTTGCGACTGATTTTGATCTGACTTTGCACCGTGATTTTGAAGAAGATTTCCCGGGTAGAAAGTAAAAAATTGAGAGAAACAAAGTGTAGAAAGTAAAAAATGAGAGAAACAAAGTAATCTGATGGACTCGTGTGTGGAGATAAACGAAAGTATATGATAGATTTACTATTTGAAAATCAGCCTCCAAATGACATAATATTACGGAAATGGCATGACAACACTATTCTTTCTACATTACTATTCCTCCCAATAGTACCACACTCTTCTCTTATTAAGATTGTTAAATCTATATTGTTGGTTTGATTTTGAATTTTATTTAATTAAGAAGTGGGCCCATTAATTTTGGATCATAGTAGACTTCAAGCGATTGTTAGTTTGAATTTTGAGAATAAATATTTGTTTATCATTTTTTATGTACTTATTTATATAAATAATTTAATCTTATAGTTATTTTGAATAGTTTTAAATGATGTAGTACCTAATTTTGAGTGAAATTTATTTGTATAATTTAGTTTGTAACTGAAATTTTTGAAATTAATACCATACAATTAATAAAAATATGATGCAAGTTGATTAATATTTTTTTGAACTCCATGTTGATTAATATTTTAAATTATTATTTTCATATATAAATAATTGATTTTTTAACTAAATTCATTTTTTGCTGCCTTTTTTCTTGTAAATGAATTTTGAGTATTTATTAAATGTAATATTAGTAAATAACTTTTGCTTTCAATTTTTGCATTTACAAACTATAGTATTTTGATTATTATCTTTTTACATTTTATGTTTACATTGTCTACTAATTTAATTAGAGTAAAAAGAAGGGGTCGTATTACATTTTTTATACTGTGTGGACAATAGTAAAATTTATAGTATTAAATTAGTGTTAGGTTATATAGCTTTAAATCAAAATAAAAAAATATAAATTTATGTATTTACTTATATACTCCAATTTATATATGAAATTTGGTTATGTATAGTATAATTTTGTACTATAAATTATGGAGAAGGAACACATAAATTGAATTTGATATGTTAAATTTATTTTTTGTACTAATTATATATGATAAACTTGAAGAATTTTAAATTTTGTTGTTTTTATCTTCATTGTTTAATTCTAGCATTTGTGTTTTGATGATAACTTAAATGGATGCATGTTATTGTTGGATCCAAATATGTGAACAATTAATTTTTAATTAATAAATATTTATATATTATACTACTTGGTAATGATTGTAAAATATAAGTACATTAATATTATTTGAGTTTAGACCATGCATGTAAATATTACTCAAATAGCAATTTGATGGATGAAATTCATATGCCTAAAATTTTAAATGAAAGTAGGTTTGAATACACTTAATCATCAATTATTTTTTAAAGTTGAAACTCTATTTATACTCTTGAAAAATAAATCATTGACGCAAATTCTTGGGTGCGACCGTCGCACAGGTGTGCGACGGGTCGACCCGGCTCCAAACCCGCCATCCTGACCTGAAACCCTGACCCGCGTGGGTTTGATCCATACTCCTAATTATTACATTTGTTTATAATAATTGTTACTTTTAATAAACATAATATATACATTTGTTCATATAAATGTATATTGATATGTATAATGTTTTATATTGAATGAAGGTAAATATTTATATTAATATAAGTATACATTTGTGCGACCAAATGTATATCTTATGCTTATTAAAAGTAAATACTCCTATTAGGGTTTAGTTTTCACCTATTAGGGTTTAGTGTTCACGCTTAGCGTTTAGTTTACAGGGTTTAGGGTTTAGTTTATAGAATTTAGGGTTTAGAAAATATAATACTGTATATTAAATGAAGGAAAATACCTATATTTATATAAGTATATATTTGTGCGAACAAATGTATATTTCATGCTTATTAAAAGTAATAATTATTATAAACAAATGTAATAATTTAGGATTTAGGATTTCGGGTCTGGAATGCGGGCCGGGCCGAGCGCGGGTCGGGGCGGACCCGTCGGTCGCACCCAAGACCAGCTGAATCATTGAAATGGACACGATAATGGAATCAGATTGATTATTGCAAGATTTAATTTGCGTATTTTTAAGGAAAGATTATTGAGTAGACATAATTAATATTGGACATAAGATTTTAATACCTCAATTATCGTTGAATTATCGTTTAATTTCCATCGTCAACAATTTTTATTAGTTGCATCTTATTAATAACAATTAATAAAAGTAAATGATCGATATCTTTTACATGTCGGTTTGTATTTAAAAAAACATATTTTTAGTCATTGTCAACTTATTTTCAACTAGATATCTTTTACATGTCGAGATTTGTATTTAAAAAAAACATATTTTTAGTCATTGTCAACTTATTGTCAACTATACGTTGTAATATGAAGGATTCCTCATTGTTACTTTGTTAGGTTTGAAAATTTTTATATTTCGAGACGATGATGAAAATTATACATATACTCATTGAGGTTTTCCAAAATAAAGAAGTTTTCCAAAATGTTTATGTAGAGATTTTTAATGTGTTATTTTATTATTTTTACATTAATTATTTGCTTGCGCAAAACTTTACACATTTGTAGAGAGTTTTGCACATTTGTAGACAGCGCATCACTCGGGTAGGTGATCGGTTCTGATAAGTAATATAGTAACCGAATTGTGATAACAAGAACAAAAATACAATTGCCACTAAAAAGGGCTACCTCCTATTACCTCTTCCAAAAAAAATTCACAAATAACATACATCTTATTCAAGCAGCAAATAAAAGTTTTAGAGTGACTGCTGCTGAAAAGTTTTAGCAAGGGAATTTGAGTTCATATGAAGCACAAGGATAGAAACATGGAAAAATATCACGCTTATCAGTATAATGAGTCTTTCAAGAGCAAGAAAGAGCATTCTTGTTATTTGCGTGAGAACACAAATAAACTCGGTTTCTACGAACAAAGCTTAATATTTGTCACCCCAACCTGCAAAGCAAAGTTAGCTGAGTCAGAACAAAGTTGGTCCACCCATCTCTAGAAGCCAAATATGTGTGAATCTAATGCACAATCCTGGTTGACAGTTGACAGCTAATGCACAATTCTAGAAGCCAAATATGAGTGAATCTAATGCACAATCCTGTGAATTAACAGTTGACAGCTAAATCTGATTGCATGAAACCAAATATGTGTGAATCTAATGCACGATTCTGGAAGCATTTACCAGTAAAGCTCAAATAATGCATGTGAAAGCAAATATAAACCATATCATGGAAAATAGAATTATATGCTAGGATAATGCACCCTTGTCCAGGAATTTTTGCAAATACCATCTTGGCAGAGTACAAACAACAAACGACGACACTCTGAAACAACACCAACGGAGCCCGACCACATTAACCATTTAATGTACTTATAATCCAACTATCAATGCAAGAGCAACAATTTAGTTATAATATTTGGAATTCCTAAATCCATGTTTTCTGATCAATAGCCACAACCATTCTCCAAGTGACATGGATTTTGCATATGACTATGCAGAACCGTATATTTTAATAACATTGTAAGCTTCTCGTCTTTTCAGTTGAACCTCCAAATCCAGCTCTATCTGAAAGCCATTTCCCTTTACAGAAATTACTTGTTATTATGTACATTTTTCACAATAGTGCTAAGGCTGGGAACAAACAACTTCAAGTTCACCGACAAATTAGAAGGCTTAAAAAGTAAGTTATGGATTCAACCTAAGTTATGGATTCACCCAATCCAGTAGAGGTTATGATCCTATTTCAATGACTCAAAAGTGGGCAAACCATTGGTGCCTTGAGAGTAATTGCCTTGTCTTTAAACAATTTGTTTTACCCAAACTTTCTAGGCATATCCATTTGATTATAGCTACTATGAGTCTATTGTGCGTGTGTATATATGATATGTGCATATAGAGATTCTTCTTACAGAGCGAGGAGTTGAATCAAATGGGCTGCAACAACAACTTATAACTGGCAGACACATGTGCAACTCCTAAGAGATTTTTAAACAATCTCAAATCTCCCTCACAAGCTAATTAGTGACAAACTTCATTTCACCAGTAAATTGTGAAGGGTCAAATGCCACAAAAACATAAAATAAAATCTTACACCAAAAACTACCATCCAGCTCGGTTATTTACAGACTATGAATTTCGAAATTTCCCAGCAAAACAGATTAAACTTGTGTCAAAACGAAAACAATGCAAATATATTGTTGACCTAAAAATCAAATTTGTGTATAGACATCACTATCATCCAAATTTTTATAATCTTTCGGGTCGATTACTGCAGGAAAAAAATAGAGAAAAAATATTTAGCAGTGTGTTTTCTGGGATTACTTAAAAACCTCAATTTACTTAAAAAATATATCACCAGTATGGATTGACGATAAATTAATTCACTCCCCACACTTTAATTTAGAAAAGGGAAATAGAAAGAATAGAAACGAAGATATTATTGGGTTTCTACGAAAATTTTAATTTAGATCTTTACTAAATAAACCAAATCTAGGGTTTGCAACCAGATCGAAAAACAAAAAACAAACAAACAAACTTACGCTTTTTGTGTGCTTGCGCGAACGGAGAGTTCTTCGCATCCTCCTCTGAAAATACGAATACAACAGATCAATCGAGAAAGATATTTCTGGGGAGAAATAGGGATAGAGGATGTGGGTAATAGTCAAAGAAACGAACCGGTGAGACTAAGGGAAAACTTAGTGACAATGGTGCCAGTGACTGCGAATCCGACGAGGAATGGCCAGCAGCGGTTCCATTCTCTCTTGAAAAACACCGGCCACGGATCAAATTTCCTCATAGCGACTGTTTTTTTTTTTTCTCTCTCTTGAAGATGTAATGCGAAATGCTTATACGGTGGTATAATCGGCTTCCACTTCTATTATATTGGGCGACCGAGCACACCAGATTTACCCACATGGGCTTGGCCCATTAACGTGGTTTTACTTTTACCCTAGGCGAGATCTACATGATTGATGTTGAAATATTTGGTGAAGAATGGAAAGAAGCTGCGCATGGTTTGAGAAAAGAACTGAAGATATTGGGCAGCTAGAGTTTGAGTAGAGTCGCATATCTGAACTTTACGTTTTTATTAGTAAAGTTAGTTACATTTTTTTGTTGTTTTTTTTCCAGCTGTCATTTGTAGATAGCTTAGCTATAAATAGCTGTCTCTTTGTTATTCTCTATTGTATTTGAGTATTCTCTCTTTTCACTAGGAAATAAAGCTGCGTTTTCTTCTTCTTCAAGCTCTACACTTTCTATTCAGTTTTCTAATAATTGATAAATTATTTTCATTATCACAAAAATTTGGCTACAATCGAATTGATCTGCACCCATAATAATATTATTTATATGGTTCGAGTCCGAATGCGACTTCATATCAGAGTGCGTGTCAGAGTTTAGGTGTGGGTGTAACTCGATTGTTCAGTACATCCAATTGTACCCAAGACCATCTCTTCCATTATTATTGTCTCATTTTCAAAAAATAAAAAATAATTAACTATTCAAAAGATGTGGATCCTATCACTTTTTTGCTAATTTACACCTTCTTTTTAATTATCGTGTTCAAAAGTATTGGGACAATAATACTGGAACAGAGGAAGTACACAAACTTTCACTTATTTCACAATTTTACTCTTTCCAATCTTTCAAAATGATTGAATATATTATAAGTGGATAAATAGTCTCATCTTATAGACAATGTTAATAATTTATATATCTATATATAGTAGTAGTATTGATGCAGGTAGAAGCGTGAAATATATTTGATATTGATAAATATACGAACTCCGTTGATAACCATTGTATGCCGGAATACGTACAATAAGGGTTAATCCGTTGATTCACTCATGAATACCGGAAGAACACCGCGAGAAGGGAACAATCCCACCCTCTACATTTTAACTCTCAATTCGACTCTACTAAAACATAAATAAAACTCCTATTTATAATAAAACCCTAAACATCTAAAAGGAAACAAACTAACTTGACCAACAAGACAAATAATAATTAAAGATATAATATATTATACGATTCTATCTTCATCATTCTCTCCATCCTTGAAACGATTCGTCCTCGAATCGGAAACGTCCTTGATGATGTTCTGCATAGGGTCGATCATATTGACCGTGTAGGAAGTCAAAGATCTCTCGATTCTGTGCTCGTAATTCCTTGAATTGTTGAGACAGAAGATCGTCGTCACGATGGAGATAATCTTGAACATTCTGAACGGTTGATTGACGGGGAGACATCGCGTAGGAGCGTAGCAAGGCTCTGGATACCAACTGATGCAGGTAGAAGCGTGAAATATATTTGATATTGATAAATATACGAACTCCGTTGATAACCATTGTATGCCGGAATACGTACAATAAGGGTTAATCCGTTGATTCACTCATGAATACCGGAAGAACACCGCGAGAAGGGAACAATCCCACCCTCTACATTTTAACTCTCAATTCGACTCTACTAAAACATAAATAAAACTCCTATTTATAATAAAACCCTAAACATCTAAAAGGAAACAAACTAACTTGACCAACAAGACAAATAATAATTAAAGATATAATATATTATACGATTCTATCTTCATCAAGTATGAAAATATAATTTTAACGGAAAAATTTATCGTCAAATTTTCTCTCTCCCACTATTTTATCCATTCAACCCATTATTTTCTTTCCATTTAACTAACTAATATGTTGAATTGCCCGCGATTCTCTCTCTCTCTTCTTTTTTGATGTTTCAATTTTTTTTCTTTTGTTTTTAAAATTCTTTTTCTCTTTTACAGTTTTCATTTTTTTTAATTTGTACACTTTGATTAATAAAAAAAATATTCAATATGTATATCAAATTAAATATCATGATAAGAGTTTTAATTTAATTTATAATATATATAAAATAAATTTGAAATAAAAAAAGATAAACAAATTATAAGTTTCAAAATTAACTCACTCTCTTATCTTATACTACAAGTCTACAACTTAGATTTTTAAAGAAAGTTAGTTTTTGATTTATTTGTTTTTGGTTATCTGCACATAATATTTTGTGAAACCGTATGTACTATCATGCAACAAAAGTAGCATTTGTATTTTATTTATTTATTACGATTGGATTGCTCTAATTATTCATATTAATTGTATTTGAAATATGAAATTTAAATAATATACAACTGACTTTTGTATGATTTTTTAATGTAATACTACTATATTTTTTAAAAAATTCAATTAAAGTTTAGGAAATTATATTGGTTCATTTTAAAATATATGTAATATTTAACTAATTATAATATTTTTTAATATATGTAATTTTTATAAATGGCGATATTTTGATAATTCTATATAATTTAATTTTTAAAATTTGAAATTTGTTATGACCCGTGCGTATTAGTTAACATTATTGATTAATTCTTTATGCAGATCCATGAATTGCTTAAACTCAAACGAGTAGCCCATTTCTTTTAGTTATAAACACACGCACCAAATACCCAAAACTCACGCACACAACACTTAGGTGTATTGCACTCCCTCTTTCAGCAGCCGACATGTGGCAAGCCTTTTAGTTTAGGTTTATTTTTATTTTTGTTAATCTTTAACTTCTATCTATTATTTAATAGATTATATATTCAAGAATTCCCCTTAATTCAAGATCATATGTGACACATCATCTATTCTCTATTCTAATTTATCTTAAATCCTCATTTAATCATTCTAATCTATACACTAGTGTGTAACCCGTCCAAATTCGACGAGAAATCACTTTATATTATAATAATAATTTATATTATAATTATTATTGTACATTATTTTTTTATTATAGCATATGAAATGATCTTTATATAAATTATTTTAAATTTTAATTTTATTTGACCAAAATAAATTGTTGGTACAGTTCAAGTATTTTTGCTTGTTAGAATACATTTACTTTGATGGATAAATTTATCAATGGAAAAGAATGGATAACAAAAATTTATGCCTTTAAATATCTCATTTCTTTTCCCACGTTTTATATAAAAGATAAGCGCATCATTTTTTCTTTCTTATTTTCACTTCAAAGATGGATAACATTATCACACCAAAAATGGAGGGATAATATTATCCATCCTTGAAGTGCAAATAAGGAAGCAAAAATAGTGAACTGATCTTTTATATAAAATGTGGGAGAATAAAGGAGACATTTAAAGACATAAATTTTTGTTATCCATCTTTTTCCATGGATAAATTCATCCATCAAAGTAAACGCACCCTTATATGTTAGTTTTTTGTTGAAAGTTAAAATAGATTGCATTTTTATATAAATTTTTATTTGATGAAATTTTCATAAAAAGTTGATGTGAGGTTGGAGATTTTAGAAAAGTAATAAGAAAAAGATTTAGCTTTATTTGACATAGAATATAATGAAGGATTGACACATCGTATTTTTTGTTAATCTTATATAGGAAAGATTTACTCTATTTTATAGGAGTGTAATTTTTATAAATTGATAGACAAAATTTAAGATCACATTTTATATATGAACATTATCTCATCTGAACCTTACAAGACTTTTGAGCACCATCTTGTCTATAGCTTGAAATATCACATTTAACTTTTGTACGTCGAACTTTAATCATTATCTTATATGAAGCTTGTTATATGAGATTTGACTTATGAGTATCATATCATCTGCAACTTGAAAAGATAAAACTTGACTTGTAAGCATCATCTCATTTGGAGCTCGTAAGACCATAACAGAGTTGTGAGAATCATCTCGTGTGGAGCTTGAAATACCATAACTGACTTGTGAGCATCATCTCGTATGGAGCTTGAAATACCATAACTGACTTGTGAGCATCATCTCATGTGGAGCTTGAAAGACCATAACTGATTTGTGAGCATCATATCGTATATAATTTGATAGACCACAACTGAGTTCTAAGCATCACTGATTTGGAGCTTGAAAGATTGGAGCTGAGTGCTAAGAATTATCTCATTTAAAGTTTCAAAAGCCATAATTAAGTTATGAACATCATTTTGTTTGGAACATGACAAACCACATCTAATTTGTGACCATCATATTGTTTGGAGCCAAAATACTCGTAAGACCATAACTGACTTATGAGCATCATTTTGTATAGAGTTTGAAAGATTATAATTGACTTGTAAGCATCATCTCGTCCATAGTTTGATAGACCGGAGTTGAGTTCTAATCGTAACTCATTTGGAGCTTGAAAGACCGCAAATGAATGTTAAACATTATCTTGTTTGAAGCTTAAATGATCAGAATTTAGTTATAAGCATCATCTCCTTTGGAGTTTGGCAAGCCACTTATAACTTATGAGCATCATATTGTTTGGAGCCAATTGAGTACATCCCGTATGAAGCTTGATAGACCACCTCTGACTTTTTAACATTATCTCGTATAGAGTTTGAAAGATCAAAGTGAATTTTGAGAATCATCTTGTCTATAGCTATATAAAAACTGCATACAATATGTACTTTTATTTCGGTTATGAACTGAAAAAGTGTCATAAAAATTTAAATAACAAAATTTTATTTTTATAAATCTATTTTGCATAGATTGTACATTTACTAAAATATCGTAAAACTAAATATTGAATTATAAAATTAATAAAATATAAATAACATAAGAAAAATCAAATTTATTAATTCACCATCTTAATATTCACATGATTCAATAATTTAATTTGTAAAATTTTATAAAAAAAAGATTTAGGATTCAAAATTTGTTTAATGAAAATTGCATAAAATATATACTTCTGTTTAGGTTATTAACTCAAAAACTATCATAAAAATCAATGGTGAGATTTAAATTTCTTCATTTTATTTTTACAAATTTGTTTTTATATAGATTTTATATTTTCTAAAATTTAATAAAAAAAAATATCATAAAAATCAATATGAGATTCAAATTACATCATTTTATTTTTATAAATATGTTTTAATATAAATTTTACATTTGCTAATGTCTTTATCGTAAAGCTAAATATTGAATTATAGAATTAATAAAATATAAATAACATAAGAAAAATCAAATTTATTAATTCATTATTTAAATATATGGACTGATATTATTGAATAAATTTTATTATTGGTCAAATTAATATTAGATAAATTAAATTGTTTTTTAATAAAAATATAACTATCTATTTGGCCAAATAAAAGTTAATTGATCAAATTAAATTGATGAAGAAAATATATAAATGATGAGATCCTACACAAATATTTATATAATCTTTGATCAAGATGGAGTTTAATTAAAAATCAATGTGGATAAGAGATATGACTTGTGAAACGATGAGAATGAAGGAGAATAGAGAATTTTTAAAATGGTGAGATTCTAGATATGATACATTAGCAAACATTTTGACAAATCGATATTTAATTAACAATTATAGAAATATAAATATAATCAATACATTTCATATATGGAAGATCACATGCCATTTCCAATTTTACCCTTTGATGGAAGGAATTCAGCGAATTAAAGAGGCAGTTGTCTTTTAAATCAAAACCGTTCAAAAACTGAAGATCTATGGTTTGGATTTGATCTTATTTTATATACTAAGGATAGTTTTCTGTATAGCCTCCCCCTATGTGTGTGTGTGTGTGTGTGTGTATATATATATATATATATATATATATATAGGGGAAGGCTAAAATAAAAATCAAAGTTAGACTATAAAATAGGAATCATTTTCAGCCCTTGGATCATCAAGATCTACGGTTAATTCATCACCTTGTTGGAATAATTCATGATCCTGAGTTCGAATCCCATAGGTAGCAAAAAATTTAATTTTCGTAATTCATACATTTACACAGCGGATTTATGGGTGTTCTAGCTACATATAATTCATACATTTTAATTAGTTTATAGTTTATAGTTTAAGAGGAGTTTTCTGAATAGCCCTCCCCTATATATATATATATATATATATATATATATATATATATATATATATTTATATAGTATAATCTAAAGACTTAGAATTTTTCAAGGAAGGTGTGAACTAGTCGATGCACCAGCTGAAATTTGGGAGACGTCATGTGCAACAACAATCAAGATGATGTGCAGCTTGGATTGATGTATGGTGAGCTCAGCACCCTTTTCCATTTCTTCAATTATTTGTTGCAGATCCAACAATGAATTTGATAGACAATGTGTGACTCAATCACATCTTCAGATGCGATTTGTCTCTCCAGATCTGATGCTTCTTTGCTACCTCCATCAATATTAATGTTGGTTATGAAGTCGAGCAAGCCATCAGAGGGTAAAATTGGAAATGGCATGTGATCTTCCATCTTGATCAATATTAATGTTGGTTATGAAGTCGAGCAAGCCATCATGGGGGGGGGAATACACCTATGGGCTATTTTTCTTTTTCCTCAATCAGAGGGATCTCAGATAGAGATCAAAACGAAACTTTACACGCAAACGGTGACGCCTGTTGACTGAAAATAGTTTTGACCAAATAGGGTTGATGACTGATAATGAAAGCTCTTCAGTAAGGAGTTATCAGTTAAGTTACTAGAACTTAACTGATGCACTTATGGGCTTCAGTCGAGTTTGCTAAAACAGAGATGATAACACTCTTCCTGACTATCAAAAGATAGATCAGTCAGACTGATATCATACGCAGCGGAAATTAAACTTAGTTTCGCAATAGCCTCGGTTGAGCACGTTGTTGGTCTTAGGTTTCTCTTTGCAATTAATCAGTATTCAGTTTATCAAATGAAACAACACAAGTATGAATGTAAAACTGAAAGCTGTAAACAACACAGAGACTTTTACGTGGTTCGGAAAAACCCTTTCCTACATCCACGGTCGGTTGATCAGACTAACAATCCACTCCGCAAGTGCTTAACAGGTGCACTGCAAACCAAACTGTGTGCTTGCCGGGTGCACACAACCGTACCACTGAAGAAAACCCTTCTTCAGTACCCACACTTCACTCGTGTCGGATTTCTCTTACTTAGCACAACCCGCGCTAAGACTCTCAGAGTCAGAGTACCTTCCTGAACTCCGAATCACTCAAACACTCTATGAGGGGAGGTTTGAACGGGTTCCAACTATACTGCAAAGAACAAGTTCTTTGGAGCAAGTTTGACCTTGGCTTCTGGGTAAACAGGTGTTTGCCAAGGTCTAAGAGAATGTGTGTAATCAGCAGTGACTGATTTTGTCTTTGGAATTCTCTTATTCGATTCAAGCTTTGAGGAGGTTAAGCTTTAGGCTGAGTAGCGATTTTGGCAGAGCTTCAGCTTATGTTGTTGAATCGGTGAAGGTTGAAGTGATCCTCGAGCGCTATTTGTAGGAGAACTCTTGAATAGATCCGTTGGCGTAGAACGTCCTCAAGATTTCTTCCGTTGGAGAGCAATTCGAATTTGGGCTGAGGCTTCAATCTTCGAGGTTCCTTGTCTGGTGGAAACGACTCTCTTGAGGGACAGGAGATGTGACGTCTCTGATAAAGTAGCCACCAAATAGGAATGACCTCTGCAGAGATAAGGAGATCCTGAGATCTCTGCATTTAATGCGGCTGTACTTTGTGAGTACGTGGCTTCCTTTGAACGTTAGAAGATCAATCCGAGGAAGAATGTTCAACTGATACTTGACTTTAGTATCAGTCTGTGGCACGCATTAAGTAATCAGTTCCAAACTGATTCTTCAACTGATACTTCAGTTGGTATATTCAGTCTTTAGTCTTCAGTCCTTCGTTCTTCAGTCTTCAGTCTTCAGTCTTCGGAACCGCAAGCTAAACTAGAAACGAACTCTAACACTTGAGTTCAAAACTGTTCTAGTCTATTACAATTACGACCTATGAATTTTGGTATCATCAAAACAAGGATTAGGATATTCCACAAGGTTTCCAACAATTTCCCCTTTTTTGATGATGCCAAAACCACACAGCAGTTCTAGACAACAAAAAGACTGAACTCACAGCACAAGTTCTAAAACTGGGGTGAAAACAGTTTCCCCTTAACAATAGAACCTAAAAACTTGTACTTAGAGTCAAGAACGAAACAGTTCTAAAACAGAACAAGGAGAAGACAGAAAAACATAATCAGAGCCTGGACAAAGAGTCATTGTCTTCAGGTTGAGATCAAAAAGAAGTTATTTTCATTAATGAAAGACTGATAAGTCATCAGTCGAGGTACAGAGCAAGACTTACATTGGAGTAAAAAGAAAAACAAAAACAACATGGGAAACCCATGGACTCCAGCAGTCTGCTTGGTTGCGCCTTGAACTTCTTGATCTTCATCTTCTGTCTTCGTGTCTTCATGTTCCTAATCTTGTTCCACTCTCACTTGTTTTCCGTTGATTTGAGGTCTTTACTGGAACGTCGTCCTTACAGTTTCTGGTGATCCTTTGCTGTCCCATCTTCAGTCAAGAAATAGAGGACAAGAGCAACCTTAGGGAAGGTTTCTCTCTGACTTCTGACTTTCCCCCTTTTTGGCAACATCAAAAAGAGAGCTGATGATGGAGGCATTGATCGTATGGGACTTCAACTCCAACTCTCAAGCATTTGTGAGAAGACTTGAGAAGAGGATGAGATCCCGAGATGCAGAAGGAAGAAGACGCCAGTGGAGAGGTAGAGAGATGAGAAGGGAGACGGAGAAGTGATGGAGACGGAGAGATGGAGAAGAGCATAGTGTAGGAAGGGAAAGTATGCATAGCATCTTAGAGATAATCATGAGATGCAACTATGCATACGATCCGGAAGGCGAGGAGACAAACGAGGAGGGAAGAATTAGAGGAGTGCGAGAGGTGGAGAGGAGAAACGAAGGAAATGCATATATGGCGAGTCTTTGATGAAAGAATTAGATCAAAACGCGCCTCGTCATACATGGAGGAAAGAGAAGGTGAGGATGAAAAATCGAATCAGTGGTAGTCGTGAGGACTAGCACTGTCGATGTTGCGCCGGTTGGCAGTGAGCTCCTGCTCATTGCTGTTGCACCACATGGAAGCTTCACCAAAATGCGAGAGGCTTTTCTGAGACCCAGGTGAAGTCTGTCTTCTTCGGACAGGTTCTTCAAACCCATGTGCCGGGCATGAGGATGGAAGACACTCGCTTCGCTGGATACAAGTGAGGGTAGAGCAAACTTTGACGTCGGAGAGAGCAAACTTTGACGTCGGAGAGACGTTGAGATCCAGTGGAAGGGTCCGGTGAAGACCAGGTATGTGAGCATCATTCTCCCACTCCATGACTTTGCAGTCATAGATTTCTCCTTTAGTCGGAACAAATTTTTTTCTGCAACTTTGGAAAGTTTGAAATTTTTTCTCACAGTGAAGGCTGTGGAGAGTTGTTAGTTGATGCAGAAAAAGAGTGAAGACAACATGGTATAAATAGACAAGAATTGTACCAAGTAAGAAGATGAAAAGTTTTTCGAAAACTGTGCCTAAAAAGTATTTGAAGAAAAATTCACGTCCGCCGTCACTGCAGGGGACTGAAGCTTCAAAAAGGTGAGAGGTATCATTGCATTCTGTCATGTCAATGAGGTTCTCAAGAAATTTTATCACAGAGGCAACAGGTTGGAAAGATTTTTAGAGAAGATTTTGACAAGTTCAATCAAAACAGATTTTCTCTTTTAAAACACTTGTCCTTCTCGGATATTCCAATTTCCAACAATCAGTTAAAGGTTTTGAAAGAAACTGATCAGTTAGAGAAAGATTTTGAACTTAAACTCAAAGCTCTTAACTGAAATAACTGATTTTAAAAGTCGTAAGCTTGAAAATTACTTACTGATCGACTGATCATTGTAGTCAATTGATACCACTTGATCCTGGTTGAATCATCAGGATGGCTTTTCTTCAGATGAGCGTTTTGACTTCATTGCTTTCCACGTCAGCGATCGTAGAACAGCAGTTGGTTGACCACCAGTCAGCATGACTGTTTGAGAAAATCTTCAAACACATCATCACTCTTCAGGGTTGATGAGGCCGATCTTTCCACACAGATCGTTGAACCTTTCTTCTGGAAGAGCCTTGGTCAGCAGGTCCGCTCTCTGAACAGCAGTTGGAATCCATTCCACAGAGATATTCTTCTTTTCGACGTGATCACGGATGAAGTGATGTCGAATAGCAATATGCTTGACTCTGGTGTGATGAACTGGATTCTGGGAGATTGCAATAGCACTGGAGCTGTCGCAATAGATTGGGACTTCTTTTTCGTCGATCCCATAGTCCTTCAACTGTTGGACTAACCACAGGATTTGTGAGCAGTAGCTTCCGGCAGCAACATATTCAGCTTCAGTTGTGGAGGTGGCGACTGAAGTCTGCTTCTTTGAAAACCAAGAGATGAGCTTGTTGCCTAGGAATTGACAGGTTCTGGAGGTCGATTTGCGATCAATTTTGCATCCAGCAAAATCTGAGTCTGAATATCCGATGAGCTTGAAGTCGTCGTCTGCTGGGTACCACAATCCTAAGTTGGGTGTGCCTTTGAGATATCGCAGAATTCGCTTTGCTGCATCCAAATGAGCTTCCTTTGGATCTGACTGATATCTTGCACATACCCCGACTTCAAATGAGATGTCTGGTCTGCTCGCAGTCAAATACATCAATGATCCAATGATTTCTCTGTACTTCGTCGAAATGACAGATTTTCCTTCTGAACCTGGATCAATTTTCCAATTTGTGTTCATTGGGATCTTGACTGATTTCATGTGCTGAATACCGAACTTGGCTATCAGTTCCTTGGCATACTTGGACTGACTGATCAGTATTCCTTCGCTGGTCTGCTTGACTTGCAATCCGAGAAAGAAATTCATTTCTCCCATCATAGACATTTAGAACTTGTTGGTCATGATGTCAGCAAACTTTTTGCACATGCGTTCGAATTTGGATCCGAAAATTATGTCATCGACATAAATCTAAACAAGTAAGAGATCTTCTCCTTCTTTGAGAGTGAACAAAGTTCTGTCCACAGATCCTTTCTTGAAACCTTGTTCAACAAGATACTCTGAGAGAGTATCATACCACACTCTTGGAGCTTGCTTCAATCCATAGAGCGCTTTCTTCAGCTTGTACACCTTTTCTGGTCCAGCAACCTCAAAGCCTGGAGGTTGTTCCACATAGACTTCATCTGTGAGCACTCCATTGAGAAATGCACACTTGACATCCATTTGGTGTACCTTGAAACCTTTGTGAGTTGCGAAGGCTAAGAAGAGTCTGACTGCTTCCAATCTGGCAACTGGAGCGAATGTTTCGTCGTAGTCGATTCCTTCTTCTTGACTGTATCCTTTTGCTACAAGCCTTGCTTTGTTTCTCACAACGTTTCCTTTTTCGTCTTTCTTGTTTTTGAAAATCCATTTCAAACCAATCACCTTTGTATCGTCTGGTCGATCCACAAGCTCCCAAACTGAATTCCGGTTGAATTCATTGAGTTCTTCTTGCATTGCGATGATCCATTGAGTGGACTTCAAAGCTTCTTCAACATCTTTGGGCTCTGTAGATGATAAGAAACAGCTGAAAATCTTATCTTCGTTGATGCAGTTCTGATTGATATCAAAGACGAGGTTGCACATTGATCTTCGAGTCTTGACGCCATCTGATGGTTCTCCAATGATGTTCTCCTTAGAGTGGAGTTCAAACCATCTTCGATACTTCTTGATCTCTTCTGGAGATGGTGGGGCTTCTTCAGTCAGAATGGTTCTGAAGTGTTGAGCACCTTCTGGAGCAGGGGAGAGTTGAGCTGGAGCTGCTTCGGCACGTTCAACTCGATCTTCAGCAACTGGAGTTCCCCCTTGACTGATGCCATCTGTATTGGCTCCAGTCTGAACTTCAGACCTTTGGCTGATCTTTTGATACTGAAGCTTTTCAGTATCTTCATCTTTTCCTGGTCCCCACACCAAGACAGTAGAGGGCTCGGTGTTGTGAATTTCAGCTTTGGAACCTTCAGTGTTCTGGTCACACCTTTCAGTTTCCTGTTCCCTGAAATCATCTGTAGACTCATCAAAGACCACACGAGGTGTTTCTTCAACACAAAGAGTTTGAGAATTAAACACTCGATAGGCTTTGCTCGAACGTTCTGTTCCAGAGTATCCAAGAAAGACTCCTGGATCAGCCCTGCTATCAAATGTGTTTAACCTCTTCTTTTCATTGTTGTGGATGAAACACTTAGAACCGAAAGCATGAAAATAAGCAATTGAGGGCTTTCTGTTCTTCCATAACTCGTATGGAGTTTTTCCATGTCTTTGAGTGATGAAGGAGCAATTCTGCGTGTAGCATGCGTTGTTGACTGCTTCGGCCCAAAACTTCAAGGGGAGTTTTGATTCGGCTAGCATCGTCCTTGCTGCTTCCTTCAAAGACCTGTTTCTTCTTTCTGCAACTCCGTTCTGCTGAGGAGTTCTTGCTGCAGAAGTTTGATGACTGATTCCTTGTTCATCACAATACTCACGAATGACAGTATTGAGGAACTCAGTCCCACGATCTGATCTGATGCTGATGATGTTGACTTCCTTTTCAACGCTCAGTCTTCTCAGTAGCTTTGGCAGTTTCTCCAGTGTCTCTTTCTTCTTGAAGAGTAAGATAACCCAAGTATATCGTGAATAATCATCCACAACTACTAAGGTGTACTTCCTACCGTTGTAGCTTCTTGGAGAGATTGGGCCAAACATATCCATGTGAAGTAGATGAAGAATTCTTCCAGAGGAGTGTCCTGACTTTGACTTGAATGACATTCGCGTCTGCTTTCCTCTTTGACATGCTTCACATTCTTGCTTCTTCTGGAACACAATAGAAGGCAGACCTTCTACCAGTTGATGTTTAGCAAGCTTGTTGATCGTCTTGAAGTTGAGATGGTTGAGTCTCCTGCGCCACAGCCAGTTGAGCTCCGAGCTGCTTTTGCTGATAAGGCATGTTTCTGGTGGGCTGTCTTCCCATGAAACGACGTAGAGACTTCCTTGTCTGAAACCTTTCAGAACCACCTATTTTTATTGTTTCTGACAGTGAATTCATCCTTCTTGATCTTCACTGTGAAACCGCTGTCACAAAATTGACTCACAAAGAACAGATTATGTTTAAGACCAGAAACAAAGCTAACATTATTGATACTGGCGTTACCCATGTTGAGCACACCGTAGCCTTTTGTTTCTCCGATTGAGTTGTCTCCGAATGCAACTTTAGATCCAACTTTCTCAACATACTGAGATAGATATTCTTTGTAGCCCGTCATGTGCTTCGAGCAGCCACTATCCAGATACCATGTTCTGATTGAAGCTTTAATTTCTTCCTTATTTTTGTGTTTCCTGATTTTGACCTGCAAAGTTACTTTAGGTACCCAATCAAGATTTGGGTCCTTCGATGTTAGCTCGAGTTCCCTTTGGAACCCATATCTGTTTCAGAATTGGTCTGGCTGATCTCTTGCGCTTTGCTGATCGTCTGACTGAAGTTGTTGGTGATTCAGTTGGCACACGAGCATTCTTCTGTTGAGAATTTTCTTTGAAGGCCTCACTCTTGTAGGAGTTCTGTCTGATGAGTGGTTGAGGTCTTCTTTGCTCGGTGAAGTATCTTCCTTGAGATACTCGAGTCTTTCCAGACTGATGGAGACTTGACTGATGTCGTGAAACATGAGTCGTTTGATGTCCAGTTGCTTGTCGTCGTGGATGTCACTTGGCTCGTCTGGACTCATCATTGTTTTGTTTCCATGGATGTTGTTCATTCTGAAACTGAACTGATTTCAGTCTCTGACTGATGTGGCCGTTCTTCCATCCAAAGGTTTGCATCCTGACGTCATAACATATAATATTCTCATTGAGGGATTGTGCAACGAAAACAAAGTCGGAGAAGCAAAGGATCTTATCAACGAGCTTTCATCCAAAGGTTTGCATCCTGACGTCATAACATATACTCCCTCCGTCCCATAATAAGTGGCCACATTTCCTTTTTCGTCTGTCCCACTATAAGTGGCTGCTTTCTAAAAATGGCAAAAGTTTACTTTAATTAAGTCAACAATTACTCACTAATTTGGTCAACAATTGTAGGCCACTTTCTAAAAATGTCAAAATTACTTTAATTAAGTCAATAATTACTCACTAATTTGGTCAACAATTGTAGGCCACACTCTATTAAAACATATAACACTCAATTTCTTAATCTCCGTGCCGAAAAGAATGTGGCCACTTATTATGGGACGGAGGGAGTAATATTCTCATTGGTGCACTTTGCGAAGAAGGGCACATAGAGGAGGCTAAAGATCTGTTCCATGAGCTTCTGTCCAAAGTTTTCCAGCCTCACGTCAATACTTATACAATCCTTATCAGTTCACTTTGTGAGGAAGGGCAGATAGAGGAGGCTAAGGATTTGATGACGCAAATGGTAAACAACGGTTGCTTGCCTGATAGTGTAACATACAATGTTTTTGCTCGAGGTCTTCTCAAAAGGAACAAGATGCATGATGTAATACCATTGTTGGAAGAGATGGATTCAAGGGGATTTACACTTGACAAAACTGCATATTCGATGTTGATTGAACATGTTAAGAGGGAAGGTAGAGATAGTGTTTTGTTTGATAAGGTTAAGAAACTTTTACCCAAGGACTTCTATTCTAGTTAGGTTTTATGTTGTGTTTGAAGGTCAAGAATTATGACAATAGAGATTAAGGGAAAAGTACAATTGCTTATTTGTTTATTTAATCTTTATGTTATGATGATTTAAAACGCTTCCATTGTGTAGTAGTGATGTTGTTTATTTAATCTCTATGTTTTTGGATACTTTTTCACCTGTTGCTAAGTTGGTCACAGTGAATATCATGTTGGCTTTATCTGCCATTTCTGGTTGGTCTCTTACTCATATGGATATCAACAATGTTTTTTTTTTTTTTATGGTGATTTGACTGAGGATATTTACATGGAACTGCCTCGTGGTTTGCTCAATCAGGGGAAGCCTTATCCTGCTGGCACTGTGTGTAAGTTAACTAAATTCTTTTGTGGTCTAAAGTAAGCATCAAGGCAATGGTATTTGAAGTTTACAGAAGTTTTATCTGCTTTTGGGCTGCAACAATCTGTCTCTGATCATTCTTTCTTCTTTAAGAAAGGTATGGATAAATTTCTTGGCCTAGTCATATATGTGGATGATATTCTTCTAGCTAGCAATAGTAAGGATCTTGGCAAACCAAAATACTTCCTTGGTCTTGAGATTGCCAGAAATCAGAATGAAATCAATTTGTGTCAGAGAAAATATGCCATGGAGCTGGACTCATTGGTTGTAGACCTTGCAACACACCAATGGAATCAGGTAAATATTTGCAGCAAGATGAAGGTGAGGTTCTCAAGGATCCAAAGCAGTATAAGAGTCTCATTGGGAGGCTATTAATGATCTTTTTTGATAAATTTGCTATCAATAATCTTAGTCAATTATGATCAAAACAGTGTATGGACACATGACAACAGCAGAAAGTGTTTTAAGATACTTGAAAGGGACTTTAGGACTTGATCTTTTCTTTGCCAATAAATCTACTACTGATTTGAGCATCTTTTGTGATGCAGACAGAGGATTTTGTGATTCGAATACCAATGTAAATAATTTTTTTAATTTGATTAGTTATCAAATATAATTCCAAAATTATGATGTTCGAAAATATTCGATTATAAATATAAATATAAATATAATAGGCTTGTATTATGATTTGGGAGTTGAAATTTGGGACAATAGAATATCTTTTTAGCATATATTATTGAGTTTTTTAAATAAATGTATTTTGTGTGAACTCGTTATTTAAAATACTTCCAATTCTTTCAAAAAAAATATTTTAATTTTTTCATTTAAAACTTTGAAATGTTGATTTAAATATTATGTTCTCATGATTTGAAATGCTTCAATTGTATAGTTGTAATGTTGCTTCTATAATTTTGCAAATTGATGGTCTAGATTGTCTCATGTTTTACTACATTAATGTGGAACAATAATCACCAATAGATACATATAATAAGTGCCTCTCTCTCTCTCTCTTTGACAGGTTTAAAAGGCTAACTTATCAAGATCATGGAGAGGTTTTATTTTCCTGATAATGGAAAATAGAAGTCACAAGTCGATTACTTAAAGAATCTCTTTGACAGGAACCTCGTTTTAGTTGGTAAGTATCGTGAGAATGGAAAGATTTCTCCACTGTAGCAGCACTCGAGAAGAACTAACATCATATAATAACAAAAAATAGAAGCAATTTTTTAATATTTATATATTTTAGTATTGTTTTACAAAAAGATTGGGGGTACAACTGTACCCTTATTGCACTATACTGGATCCGCGAATGGCTGCAGTGATAGTCTTTTAGGGTGAATCACTTTAAACTTCAAACTTTTTGCACTAGTAAACTTGGATTGTCTAAAATGTTTGTTTAAACACGAGACTAAATTTTGATAAAAACTTTAAAGCAACAGGTAGCCTTAGCAAAAAACTACTCAAGGTTGTAGCCCATTTTATATTGGGCTGAACTCGCAAAAGTTTTCGGGCCCAAACTGCCCAATATACAGGCTTTGGGTTCGAGTTAGGTCCAATTGGATGTCTCAGTATATAAAATTGGACAATTAAACATTCATTACTCACCAGTCCCTCATATTGGACTACACTTTATATGAATTATATACAACATCGGTCCACTAAAAATATATATACTACTCTCGGTTTAACACGGATTTTAATGAAATCATTGATGAATATAATTTTAGTGAATAAAAGGTCTCACCATGTAAAATAAGTGATTGTGGTTGAATTGAGTGTGAGGTTACGTAAAAGGTCCCATCACTATGATCAAAGGGCTTCTTCACAAGTGGGCTAAGGCAGTTGAATATTGGCACAATGTGTTAGAAAACATAAGAGCAATTTTGAGTTGAGGAGAGGGAGACCAATGCTTAAATGTGTTGTATTCGAGTTATAGCCATTGCCCTACTCATCTAAAGCCATGTTTTCTTTATATGTTGACTCATTGGAATTATTTTTTATTGTTGGAATTTTGATTTAATTTAAATTCATAAAATACATTAATTTTTTGATATTGGAGAAATTATGATTGTGGATGTATGCAGTTTCGGCAATGAAGATAAAGGAAGAAGAAGAAGAAGAGAGTGTAGGACATCATGAGGGTCTTCAAGTTCAAATTTCATTAAGGAAAGATATTGCTTCCTTGGATATGGACATTAAATCTAGTTTTATTTTCCAAGTAAAGTGGAATTGGTGTGTTATTCAGGTGGAATAGTTTATGTATACGAACTTCATTTTTTACATACGTTTTTTACATTTATTACAATTTTAATTAGGATGTGTTTAGTTTGATTGTAAAAATTTTCAATGAAAATGATGAATAAGAAAATATGAGAATGCTCATGTTTCTTATACGTGAAAAGATGAGAAAATATTGGAAATATTTTCACACCACTACCCAAAAAATATATGTTGAGAGAAAATGAATGAAAAGAAGTTGCTCGAACCTTGCTTCGAATTTCTTTTTTATCATAGTAAACATGTGAAAGTAATGGAAAATGAATTAAAACATATAGAATATGTTTTTAACATATATAAATATAATAGGCTCGTATTATGATTTGGGAGTTGAAATTTGGGACAATAGAATATCTTTTTAGCATATATTATTGAGTTTTTTTAAATAAATGTATTTTTTGTGAACTCGTTATTATTTAAAATACTTACAATTCTTTCAAAAAAATTATTTTAATTTTTTCATTTAAAATTTTGAAATGTTGATTTAATCTTTATGTTCTGATGATTTGAAATGCTTCAATTGTGTAGTTGTAATGTTTTTTTTTTTTTTGAGAAGGCGAGGATAAATTTATTGCACACAAGAACATGGGACGTGGAGATGACCCACCCTTATTCCCCCAAGCCACCCTTATTCCCCCACCAGAAAGTATTTAACAGGCGCTCAATCTCATCAGTTAAAGTCACAGGTAGAGCAAAGCACGACATAGCAAAAGAAGGAATAGCTTGACCTACTCCCTTGATGAGTATCTCCTTACCGGCCTTTGACAACTTTTTGCCGTTCCACCCTTGGATGCAACTCCAGATCCTTTCCCTTAAAAAGCTGAAAATCTCCTTCTTCTTGCGTCCAATAAGAGAAGGAAGTCCAAGGTATCTCCCAGTATTTAATGGTGCAGAGACTTCCAAGATATTAGACATCGCATCCCGATCCGCCGCGGCAACGTTTGAGCTGTAGAAGACACCAGATTTCTGATAATTAATAGCTTGTCCAGACGCTGCTTCATAGACACCGAGAACATCTTTAAGGCGTGTGCATTCAGCAGGAGAAGCACGACAAAAGAACAAGCAATCGTCAGCGAACATCAAATGGGATATAGCAGGCCCTCCACGGCCTAATTGAATCCCATGCAGCGAGCCACGGTCAGTCTCATAACGAATCATCGCTGATAAGCCTTCTGCGCAGAGGATGAAGAGGTACGGAGACAACGGGTCTCCTTGACGCAGCCCTCTTCCCGGGATGATTGGGCCGATAGTGTCACCATTTATGAGTACATCATAGCAGACGGATCTAACACACATATTAATCCAAGCACGCCATTTATCAGAGAATCCCAGGCGGCGGAGCACTGCATCAAGATAATGCCAATCAACGCGGTCATAGGCCTTGCTTATGTCGATCTTGAGGGCCATAGTGCCATGTCGGCCTCTTGTTTTTCGCTTCATGGAATGGATAGCCTCAAAGGCGATAAGAATGTTGTCCTGAATCAATCTTCCTTCCACGAAAGCCGATTGAGCTCGATCAATAAGGTCCGGGAGCACTCCTTTCAGCCTGTTACATAACACTTTAGAAATAATCTTATAGATAACATTACAAAGCGCAATAGGTCGAAGCTCTTTCATGCTAGCTGGAGAAGCAACTTTTGGAATGAGAGAGATGAGAGTATGATTAAGCTTTGGTGGGAAAGCCTCCTCATTCAGCCAATGCACACAGCTATTGAAGATGTCATCTCCAATCAAACTCCAAAATTTCTGAAAGAATTTTGGATTGAAACCATCCGGGCCTGGAGACTTATCTGGATGCATTTGGAAGATCGCGACTTTGAATTCCTCTTGCTGAAATGGTTTGGTGAGTTCATCGTTCATATCCCCGTCAATACGAGGAAAAAGCTGAGAAAGGATCTGATGAAAATCGTGAGAACTCCGCGACGCATCAAAAAGTTGCTCAAAATATTGTCCAGCAACCGATCGGACCTCCTCATTATTATTTGTCCAGCTTCCATCTTCCCGTTGTAAACGTGAGATTGAATTTTTCTTGCGACGAGAGGTGGCCATTGCATGGAAAAATTTGGTATTGCTATCCCCGTCTTTGAGCCAATGTTGTTTAGCTCGTTGCCGCCAGTGAGCTTCTTCTTGAAGGAGAACCGTAGCTAAATCATGACGGGCCCGATGCAGCTGCATAATAGAAAGAGTGTCTCTCTTCCCTTTAAGAGACGAGATCTGCTGTTGAAGTTTAGACTTGGAGCGATGAGCATTTCGACGACCATGGGCTGCCCATATAGAGATAGACTCAGAGACAGCCATTAATCTATCCGTAATAGTGATACCGTGTAGATTAGTCCAGCAGTCCTGTACTACATTGGGAAGGTTCGGTTCGAAACACCATTTATTTTCAAACCTAAATCTGCGCTGACTGATAGAGGTAGACGTCCCCTTGCACTTCAAAATGATGGGAACATGATCAGACATCGGTGACGTAAGAGAAGCCTCAGGAAACATGCTCTTCCAATTTTGAGTAGCCATACTCCGATCCAGACGTTCCTCCACGAAATTCTCCGCACTTCTACCACGGGACCAAGTATATTGATATCCCAAGAGAGGGATGTCGGACAAGCCACAGTCCAAGACGGCAGCCCGAAAACCTGAGAAGAGCCAGTTAGGATGGGACACGCGTCCACGTTTCTCTCCCGGATCAAGAAGATCGTTAAAATCACCGATGATAACCCAAGGTAGGGAGTTGGCCGACGCCAGTCTACGGAGAAGATTCCAAGAGTCGCGACGGCGGCTCCTCTCTGGGAACCCATAATATCCAGTGAGTCGCCACTCGCCACTATCATCCATGATCTTCATGTCAATGTGATTCTGTGAGAAACTAATAAGAGAACAAGAGGAGGAGGACCTCCAAAACATGCAGAGACCACCACTTCTTCCAACACTATCCACAACAAAGCAACCATCGAACTGAAGTTTCAATCTAACTTCTTCCATACGTTGACGTTGAGAAAGGGTTTCACTAAGGAAAACATAATCAGGCTTGTGAACTTGCACGAGCTCACTTAGAGAAGGAACTGCAAGGGGCTGCCCCATCCCCCTACAGTTCCAACTTAACGTTATCATTGAAAATATTTTCACACCACCACCCAAAAGATAAATGTTGAGAGAAAATGAATGAAACGAAGTTGCTCGAACATTGCTTCGAATTTTTTTTTTATCATAGTAAACATGTGAAAATGATGGAAAATGAATTAAAACATATTTTTTTCTCTATTTTAGTCAAAGTAAACACATTTATATAGTACATGTGTGTATAGTCCAAAATAACATAATGAGTCACCTTGGGATGGCCTAGTGATTGGGGTGGTTGCCTGTTGTCCAAGAGGTCACAAGTTCGAATACTCGCGGCCACAATAACCATTAGGTATACTCGCGGCCACAATAACCATTAGGTGGAGTGTGTGTGTGTGGTTTGTATTATTACATTAATTAATATCTTAGCACTTACTATCGTGCTTTTTAACTACACAAGATTGCAATTTAGCTACACAAAATAGTGCATAACATACGTTTCCTCACCACCGACTTCTCAAACGCGATTACTCTTTGAACGGCCGAGATTCGATGAGCAACATCAACGGCTCAGTATTAATCGGAATAACAAGCGCCTTTCTTCACCAAAACCCTATCTTTCCTTCTTCAGCTTTCACATCTGAAATTCTGCAAAATTATCCCAACAATCAGGTCGAACCACGCCGCCATGTTTCTCGGTAGAATTTTGTCGAATTCTTCATCTAAATTCTCCACTTTTGCCATCGCTTCTCCACATTATCAATCATTTCTTGTACCCAGTTTTCATTTTGATAATGCCAGCTGCCAAATGAGGCACTTCTCCTCCTATCCCAGATTCGATTTTGAATCTATACGTGAGCCCAACGATGCCGTCGCTCTATTTCGGGATATGATGAGAACGGAGCCGCTTCCTTCTGTTATCCTTTTCTCAAAATTGCTGAGTGCTGTGGTCAAGCTGAAACAATACTCTGCTGCACTTCATCTGTTCGACAAAATGCTTCAGAGGGAAGCTCCTGTAAATCACTACACGTTGAGTATTGCGATTGATTGCTACTGCCGACTGAAAAGGCCTGATTTTGGGCTTGCGATCTTAGGCAGTTTTTTCAAGCGTGGGTACGAGCCTGATGTTGTAACATTTAACACTCTCATCAAAGGCCTTCTGTTTGTTGGAAGGATCCCAGAGGCAGCTAAATTGTTGGGGAAGCTGTCGGCCTACCAACTGTGCGAGCCCGATGAATATACGTATAATACTATAATTAATGGGTTATGCAAAGCTGGAGATATTCTACAGGCAATTGATTTGCTCTGCTCATTGGAAAAAGGAAGAGGGAGCTGCAAACCCAATGTCTATGCTTACAACATAGTCATTGATGCTCTATGCAAGGATGGAAAGGTCGACGAAGCTCTCCAACTCTTCTCCTCTTTGGGTGATAAGGGGATTTCACCCAATGTTGTGACATATAATTCAATAATTGAGGGGTTATGCAATAGGAGAAGAATGGACGATGCTGAAGACATGTTAAAGAAGATGATAGCTGATCTAGTCTGCCCAGATGTGGTGACGTGTAATATCTTTGTGGATGCTTGGTGCAGAGATGGAAAGGTGGAAGAGGCTGAGCATATGTTGGCATCTATGAAGGAGATTGATGTTCAACCCAACATTATCACATACAATGCATTGATTAATGGGTACTGTTTGCAAGAAAAAGTGGATGAAGCCGAACGCATTTTCCAATTGGCGGTGAACTCTGGAGTCAAGCCCGATATCATAAGCTACAATAGCTTGATGAATGGATATTGTTTGCAAGGGAAAATGGATGAAGCCGAATGCATTTTGCAATTGGCAGTGAATTCCGGAATCCAGCCTGATATCATAAGCTACAATATCTTGATGAATGGATATTGTTTGCAAGGGAAAATGGATGAAGCCGAATGCATTTTGCAATTGGCAGTGAATTCCGGAATCCAGCCTGATATCATAAGCTACAATATCTTGATGAACGGGTATTGCAAAATGGGGCAAGTCGATGAAGCTTCACGTCTTTTTACCATAATTCCCGCTAAAAGGTTAAAGCGCGATGTTGTATGTTATGGAATAATGCTAGAGGCACTATTTCGTGAAGGCAGATGCGAGGACGGGTTGAATTTGTTTAAAGAGATGCAAGCTCTAGGATTGTCTCCTGATTTGAAGACTTACAATATCTTGTTGGATGGTCTGTGCAGTGCTCATCGTATCCCTGAAGCATTTTCCGTGTTGCATACCATGGAAGATAAAGGCATCGTTCCAAACATAATAACATATAGTATCCTCATTGAGGGACTGTGCAATGACAATAAAGTCAGACAAGCAAAGGATCTGTTCCATGAGCTTCCATCCAAAGGTTTACAGCCTAACGTCATAACTTATACAATCCTTATCGGTGCACTTTGTGAGGAAGGGCAGATAGAGGAGGCTAAGGATTTGATGACGCAAATGGTAAACAACGGTTACTTGCCTGATAGTGTAACATACAATGTTTTTGCTCGAGGTCTTCTCAAAAGGAACAAGATGCATGATGTAATACCATTGTTGGAAGAGATGGATTCAAGGGGATTTACAGTTGACAAAACTGCATATTCGATGTTGATTGAACTTGTGAAAAGGGAAGGTAAAGATAGCATTTTGTTTAATAAGGTTAAGAAACTCGTACCAAAGGACTTCTATTCTAGTTAGGATTTATGTTGTGTTTGAAGGTCAAGAATTATTTCAATAGAGATTAAGGGGAAAGTATAATTGCTTATTTTGTTGATTTAATCTGTATGTTATGATGATTTAAAATGCTTCAATTGTGTAGTTGTGATGTTGCTTCAATAAATCTGCAAATTGATGGTCTAGATTGTCTCATGTTTTACTACATTAATGTCTCTCCTTCACTCTCTCTCTCACACACATTTGCCATTTTGGAACTGAATCGAGAAAGAGATGTTACTGCTGAGCTCTATCTGTGTTTTGTGTAATATATACGCATGATGATGAAACATTAATTGTTTTCAACTGCCTCCTGTTTGGGAATTATGAAAACATACAAATTTTGTCCCCATCTAAAACCGTCTCGATCTGCAGAAGGTAATTGTAGATATGGATCTTGTGAGAGAGAAAGCGTTGAAGGTGAAAGAGGAAAGGGGAGTCAAAGCCGACTGCTAATTCATCAAGATCATGGAGAGGTTTTATTTTCCAGATCATAATGGAAAATAGAAGTTGCCACTTGATTCCTTAAAGAGAATGGAAAGATTTCTCCACTGCAGCAGCACTCGAGAAGATCTGGCAGTCATGTGCAACTTGAGAAACTTGCAAACACTTCAGGTTATGAAGATTTCCAGTGGATTTGCTGAGCAAGAGGCTTGCATTCCCCACTTGCCTAAACAAGTTGTGCTTGTGAAACTGCAGCCTCGCTCGAGAAGATCTGGCAACGATTGGTTCGTTGCCACATCTACAAGTTCTTGAGCTAGAACACAACTCTTTCTTGGGAGGCGAGTGGAGCACTTTCAACGCTGAGTTTCCTTGTCTCGGGTTCTTGAGAATTGACGGCTGTGATGTCGTGTGTTGTGCTGCAGACGCCTCTGCTTTTCGAGTTCTTGAAAAGCTAGTTGCTCGAGATCTTTGGCAGTTGCAAGAGATCCCTTCGGGTATTGGAGAGATAAACACGCTCAAACTCATTCATTTGCATCACTGCTCTGAATCTCTGGCTATTTCAACGGTGAGTTTCCTTGTCTGAAGTTCTTGAGAATCGTCGGCTGTGATGTCGTGTGTTGTAGAATCATCAGCAGTAATGTCGTGTGTTGGGCTGCTTTTCGACTTCTTGAAGAGCCCTTATTTGTACACACATAATGTGATCGATTTTATGTTCAATCATAAAGAATAATTATCGAATTTATTAAGGAAATTAATATTTCCTTAAATGAATAAAAAAATAAAATATATAAATTAAGAATTTATATAATGACAATTTAAGATAAATGAAAATGGAGAATAAAGATGAATGCCACGATAGTACATTAATTAAGGTGATGCTTTGAATGCATTATTGAATACTACAATACAACTAAAAATTCAAATATATGATTAAAAAATATATATAGTGAGAATAATTGCAAGTGAATGACATTTGAGAATGTTCAACATTTAATTTGTTTGTACATGTATAATTTCTTTTTGAAAAAACAAAAAAACAATGTATCTCAGACTATAATTAATTGAACAGATGAGGTAAGTACGAGCTATATTTGTATATTTATAAATTTAGGCTAAAGATTATCATAAGGTTAAAGTTCGTACTATTTTTTAAGAATAACCCTAGAAACTAATTACCAAGTTTAATACTCCTTACGTCCCATTTCGATAGTTCATATAACTTTTTCACACATATTAAAATATAATTATATATTTTTTTTGAAAAATATACTGTATATGTAATTATTCTATGTTACCCTTATTTATTGTTCTGAATATTATCTTCACCAACATTAAGTAAGATTGTTTTATTAATAATCGTAATGCAATTTAAAGTTAGAAATAAACTATCTTAGGATATCTCAAGAAGAAATATAAAGCTAACAAAGTGGGGTGGAGGGAGAACTATTATTAAGTTTGAATGTTTGAGTTTAGTTTTACCTCAGAAAAGAAAAAGAAAATGAGTTTAATTTATTTATCGACACTTTTTTTTTAACTTGGGAGAGGGGGAGCGATGGGGTTTAAACTCTAAACCTCACTATTCGAAGACAAGAATTCGCACGGCTTCAAGGGGGCATTTGTTTATCGACACTTTTTAATGAACTTGAACGATCTTTTTATATTTAATCGGATACAAAAAACTAATGAATAATTTAACGCTACTAGGGTGAATTCATTGGGCAGCCCAATTTGTATCACCTAATCAATATTCTTAATTAGTTAAAATGGGCCACTGGAGCCCATTATAATTAACTAAACCCAAATGTACCATTTCTAACTGCAATTTTGTTAACCTATTTATCTACTGAATCAGTTTTATGTTAGCTTATGGGAAAAATTATACTTTGTGACCTTTAATATTTTCTTTAATAATGTAATGCTTTAATTTTTAACAAATAGGTACACAATATTTCAATATATTTTTCGATAGTATCACGAGACTCAAATTTCAGCATCGAAAAATCATATGGTGCATCGAATTTGAAATGAAAAAAGAAAAAAAAAACTGTGTTCAATTCAATCTCGTAAATCCAAGCAGAAAGATACTTCACTAAAGATTTAAATTCATACAACAAATAAATTATTTATTTATTTAATATTATTAAAAACACTGGATCCAGATCTAAAAACACAAAAATCAAATTGCACTTAACACTGCCACTTGGCCTATTTGAACAGAGGAGAGCGATGCGTTTGACTTTATAAATAAATAGTAGTACAAAATTTTCTTGGAAATATTATATATATATATGTCGATTAGTGAATACTATTTTTTAATATATAATCGAAATATAAAGAATGAGATATGACTATTTTTCTGAGAGTCCTACAGAGAACCTTCTATTGTCGAAGAAAATTCGTGTGACGGAATAATTAGTATTTGAAAATCGAAAATTTATTACAATACGTGTCGATGGTTTTTCGTTTTACACTTCTTAAATTATTTTCTTCATTTCCCACTAATATCGAGTGAACATTTGACATTTAAGAAATTACTTTCCACAATGAAAGCGTGTTATTGCATTATGATTATGATCACGACTTCTTCCACTACTTAGTCTCAAAGTTTTTCTAGTGACCCACAAAAGTAAAAGGAAGAAAAAAGACGTGTTTGTCAAAAAAAAAGAAAATTCTACATCTATATAAACGCATCCATAATTTATTTTACGAGAAAAAAAAATCTTAATGATATATTTAAAATTTAATAGATATGTAAAATTGATTATACAACTTCCTCCGTCTAGGCTATTTTGAGACAAAAAATTTGGACAAAAAATTTAAAAAACTAACTAGTATTTAGTGTTAAGTGTGATGTGTGAAAAAATGAAAATGTGAATAAAGAGAAAAAAATTACCATATAAGGAAATGCATCAAAATAGTCGGGATCGCTAAAAAAGGAATACGAATCAAGATAGCAGGAACGGAGGGAGTAATATATATTTCGAATATATATATAAAACAAGGGCTAATTGCCGCAAAAACCATATACTTTTTCGATTTTTGGTTTTTTCCCATGACAAAAAAAATCTAAACTGAAATACATCAATTGGAAAATTAATTGCAATTTTCCCCCGCGTCCATTTTTCCGGCGAGCTCCGGTGTAGCTCCGATTAAACGTGGCATAATTCATTCCATCTGTCAAAATAAATTAATGACTAGGCAGCCACATAAACAGAAGGGAAATTTCTCCGCCGCCTGCTGACTTGGACACCTGTTGAAACTTGCCGTTGCCCGGCGAAGACGCCAACGAGACGTCGGAAGTCATAATCAAAGCTGAACATCTATACTCCTGCCGCCGTCCAACAAATGTTTTTCCCCCAAATTCAAGAAACCCAAGAAAACCAAACCAAAAATCAAGAAAAAGAGAGTGTAGGCGGAAGAACCTCCGTTAAATGTTCACAAATCTGTCCTTATCGTCGCCGCCGCCGCCTGAAACCCAAATTTCTGAAAGAGGCGCCGCAGATCTAGTTCTGTCTCTCTTCCCCTACTTTGTCAAGCAATGAGCCCTAATTAATGAGAATTGAGGCGAGCGAACTGGAAGAGGAAAGGGGAGGGCGGAGGCGGTGTGTGGAAGCGGCGAGGCGAGAGGGCGGAGGTTGGAGGCGAGACGAGGGCGGCGGAGGTGGGAGCCGGGATCTGAATCAGTTCTCTCAAAACTAATTGTCGTGCCAACTGCCAATCACCGCCGGCATCGAGGACTCGGGGTGGAGTCACGAGGCTCGGGCAAGGCGATCGTTGACTGGTCTGCTGGCGCCGGAGGTCAAGGTGACGGGACTCAAAAAAGCTTCATTACCGCCGCAAAACTCCAACCAGGCGACCGTTGACTGGTCTGCTGGCGTCATTTGATTAAAATTAAAACGGCGTTGTCTCGTTCAATTCTCGGCGATGACACGCTGGAAATCCGATTGCCACCTCGGATTCAATTTGGGAAAAAGATGGACGCATGGAAAAATTGCAATTAATTTTCCAATTGATGTATTTCAGTTCAGATTTTTTTGTCATGGGAAAAAACCAAAAATCGAAAAAGTATATGGTTTTTGCGACAATTAACCCATAAAAAAATGTGTCTATGAAGAATATATGTACACCTTTTCAAATAACACTATATTTACAAAACGAAAATTCTCAATTGTGGTTGTACCTTAAAATTTGTATTCTCTTCGTCTCAATTCAATATGTCATGTTTCCTTATTTGAACGTTCCAATTCAATGTCACTTTTCTAAATGGAAAATCATACATAATTAACAAATACTCTCACACAACCCATTATTTATACCAAATGTCATTGTGACCCCTACAAAATTATCTCTTCTTTAATACAATATCTTCATTTCTCTCTCATACTTTTTCACAAATTTACCATAAAAAAAATATTTTTCCTCTCCTATTTTATTATATTTGTGACCAAATTTTGTGGCTTATTGAATTGAGACGGATGGAGTATGTTATTATTTTTTTAATATCACATCATTTTTCTCTAATTATCTTGCGATTTTCAATAAATCTATCAATACAAGATTTGTATCTTCTTTTTATAAAACTTAAACTATATATAAAAAAAACAAATTATACATATGTATAAATACAAATAATTAACATTAAAAAAACTATATTAAAAATAAATAACATGCAATATATAGTTTCACGCATAGTATATGATTATCTTTTATAATGTTAGTTTTGCATCCTCAATCGTAATATGTTTGAAGGGTTAGTAGGTTGTTCAGCCACTATAATTATACGTGAATTAAGTTTAAATTATCGTGAGACAATTTAGTCTATATCCAATGTGAATATTCATAATAAACGATGTTGATATGCATGTTTAGTAATTTATATTTAGTGACGTATTTGTAAATTTATCAATGCTTTGATTTAGTATTTGAAGATGATGACTAGGGATGGCAGTGGATCTTGGACCCGGTCCAGATCCGTGGATCCAGATCCGTTTTTATGGATCTGGATCTCAATTTTTTGGACCCGACGGATCTGGATCTGGATCTGGATCTCAATTTTGAAAACGGATCTGGATCTGGATCTTGAAATTTTAGATCCGGATCCGGCCCAAATCCGACCCGTGGATCCGTTTTATTATATATATATTTTATATTTTATATTTAGTTTACTAATAATATTAATTAAATTAAAAATAATAAATAAATTATATTCAAAAGAATAAAAACTAAAAGTAATTAGATAAAAGTATTTTGTGTTATATTTTTCATGATGGAAATTAGATATTGTTGATTTTGTGAAATTTTGTTAATTTAATTTAAAAATAGTAGATCCATGGATCTGGACCCGTGGACCCGCGGATCTGACGGATCTGGATCTGGATCCAAAATTTTCAGATCCACGGATCTGGATTTGGATCTGGATCTGGTATATGAAAACGGATCTGGATCTGGTATTGGCCAGACCCGGTCCAGATCCGGCCCGTTGCCATCCCTAATGATGACCACCTACTTTTCCAAATTTATCCATCCATTGTTTCCTCTTCCAACTCTTTCCCTCTTTTTCTCCTTGATTTTGACGCATTCATTAAAAAATCTCAATACATTAATCGATTATTTTAGATAATTTTTGTGCAGTCCTCTTGATGCGCGCATGTCGGCATGTGGAGTTAGTTAATAGCTGCATAATACTTTTTTCAACTTTATCGGACTCGTTTGATACATGCTATGAGATAAGATATGAGATAAGATGTAATATGTTTGATTGAGATATTTTTTTTACATTTTCTGTCCCATCGTTTTAGCGAATTCTAAAAAATATTTAAACATAACGATAATACCAAAACGATACCTAACCTATCACAAAAAAAATCGTCTGTGTCCAATTAAAATTTTCCGACAATCGAAAACTGGCGTGGATTGCCAGAGTTACAACATAGCATATCGACGTGGACGAAATATGTCTAGTCGGAAAACTTTTTAATTTGCTCCTTAAAAAAAAGGCAGGACAACATCGTTTGGTTAGAAACGTGACAAACGTCCCCTTCCAACCCATCCACAATCGTCGCCGCTAGTTCCTCAAGATCCTCGCCCTCATGCCATCTCTCCTTCTCCGTCATCTGCGGCAACACCTCCCTCCGATACCTCCCCATCTCGTTCAACCAGGCCATCAGTGCCACTACCCCCTTCTTCACCGCTATCTTCGCCTTCCTCATCACCTGCAAAACCGAGTCCACCGAGGTCTACGCCGACCTTGTCCCCATCGTCCTCGCCAGCAACAACGAACCCCTTTTCCACCTCTTCAGCTTCCTCATGTGTGTCGGCTCCATCGCTGGCCGTGCCCTCAAATCCATCGTCCAAGGCCTCCTCCTTACCTCCAAAGTAGAGAAGCTCCACTCAATGAATCTATTACTCTACATGGCGTCCATGGCCGCCGTGATTTTGATGCCCTTCACATTATACATAGAGGGAAATGTGCTCGTGATCACGGTCGAGAAAAGTAGGGTTGATGGATTCATGGTGTTTCGCTTAATGGTGAATCCCACAGTGGCATATTTGGTTAACCTCATAAATTTCCTAGTGACGAAGCATACCAGCGCGTTGACGCTACAGGTGCTCGGCAATGCCAAGGTTGTCGTTGCCGCCGTCGTGTCGGTGCTCATATTTAGGAATTCAGTGATGGTGATGGGGATGATGGCATAGACGTTCCTAACCAAACGATGTCGTTCTGCTTTTTTTTTTTTAGAAAAAGAGGCAAATTAAAAAGTTTTTCAGCTAGATATATTTCGTCCACGTCAATATGCCATGTTGTAACTCCGACAATCCACATCGGTTTTCGATTGTCGGAAAATTTTAATAGGACACAGACGATATTTTTGTGATAGGTTGGGTATCGTTTTGGTATTATCGTTAGATTGGGACATTTTAGAGAATTTGCTAAAACGATGGGACAGAAAGTGGCCTTTACCCTTTTTTTTATATGTCATATTAATATTATATTTGATACAATGTATAAAAATATCTATAAAATAGTTTCAGCTTTAATTTAGTATCAAACTTTCCTTTTTTGGCCGTCCCACATTTTAATATCCATTTTTATTTTTAGTAAAAGTAGGTGGGACTAGGGATGACAATCGTGTACGACGGGCACGGATAGTGGCTATTCATACACATACCCGCGAACTACATGGATAGTGAATTTGAACCACGAAACTATCCGTGGATATTAAATGTTATCCAAACCCGCCACCCGTCGGGTATCCGCCAACCATTTACCCGTCGGATACCCGCCACCCGCTATCCACCGGATGCCCGCGAAACAGAATTTAAATATAAATTAATAATAAATTTAACAAAATAAACACCACAAATCACAAAAAAAAAAAATCACCACTAAATCGTGGGGCGGCCGGGGGGCGAAATTATTAGGGCTGGGTGGCGGAATCGACGGCTGAGTGTGTGGGAATCGACAGAATTGATTTGTTAGGGACTTGGGGAATCGACTGAATTGTTAAGGGCCTTAGGGTTTAGGTAGTGTTTGGGCCTTTTTTCAGAAAGGATATGTTGGCTCATATCTGATATGTATATCCAAAGCCCATATTTTACGGGTATTTCGTAGGTATTTTTGCGGGTATTTTTTGCGGGTAAATGGGTTTCGCGGGTATGGATAGTTAGTTTCCAAACCCATACCCGCGAACTAAATGGATAGTGAATTGTATCCACGAAACTATCTGTGAATATCAAATTCTCCTGAAACCCGCACCTATTAGGGTCGAATAGTCACAGATATCTGTTACCTGCATGTAAATTGCCATCTCTATATGTGAGCATCTCTTTTTGTATCAAATGTTGGAAAAGAAGGAGACATTTTAAAGTATAATTTTTTGTTATTCTTCCTTTTCAATGAATAAATTTATCCATCAAAAAATAAACGTCGCCTTAAAGTAAACGCAACCTTAATAAAAACGCAGGACAACTATGAGTGTGAAGTTTGCTCTACATTTAGAAGTCAAATATGCGACAATTTTTCAACCAAAATTCATTAAATACTTATTGTTTTACTAATATAGACGTAATGTAAGATATATAATTAGGTTAGGTGGACAACATTAGTACTTGTCAAATTGTCTTTTTTCCTTATGATTTACAAGTAATTAACTTTTTTAATGATCATAAAAAGGGACCATTTGGAATGTAACGATAATAGTACATGTAAGTCCTCAAGGGGACACCAAGCGGTGCGACCTCCTGTGTGTGAACAATGAGGTCCCGGGTTCAAACCCCACTGCTCCCCCTCCCCAACTCCCCCAAATTAAAAAAAAAAAAAAGATAATAGTACATGTAAATACTCGTTAAACTTATAAATTACTTCACAACACATTATTAGTTCGTTAGACATGTTCTTGAAGTTTTAATACTCTCTCCGTCCCACTGTATCTGAGACTCTTTCTATTTAAGGCGTCCCACTGTAAGTGAGACTATTTTCTTTTTTGGTAAAGATTTTATCTTTTAAACGCATTTTCACTTTTTCACCTATAAACAAAATACACTTTTCTTAATTTTTGTGTCCACAAAAAAAATTCACATACAATGGGACGGAGGGAGTAATATCGACTACTCACGTAATGAATTAGTATTACTAATCTTTAACTCATTGTCTTTTTTCATCGTTCATTCATTGTCCTAATGTCCTTGCTTTATTTGTTTACATTGAGAAATGCAATAATTACACGATCAATGTTGTACATTTACTACCCTAAAAAAAATTGTTGTACATTTACACTTATTAGTTGATTTGATGTTGAACCAATCCCCACTAGTATAGTAGTGAGTAAAATTTTGGGATGGGGCGACACAACTTTTTTTTCTTTTTTAATTTTTAATTTTTTATCATATGAAATGGGTGATCATTTTAGTAATCAGTTAACTCATTTTTTGTTGGGTCGAGAGTGATGCTAAACAGCTGTATTGTGCTTGTGTTCATTCACAAATTAATCAATCCTTTTATTTTATTATTTACATTATAGTTATTTTTTTTATATTTTTCTTTTAAAAAAATAAAATAAAATTCAAAAAATTTAGGTACATTATAAACAATATAGTAAACTAATTAAACCATATTTTTATTTAAAGAATAAATTAAATAAAAAAAATTCTCAATTCAAGTTCGTGGACGGCGACAATGTAACTGGATATATTTATTATTTCATGTAATTCTCTATGACATTACAATAAAATTATTCAAGTTCTAATGACAATTTTCTAGAGGTGGGACGGTATTAAATTGGTCATACCTTATACCATATTTTTACCTCCGATATGAAGAAATCTCATACATTTACCTTACCTTTAGCTACGGTATACCTTAGTCCGGTATAGCTTAATTACGGTATGTAAAAATCTCATACCTTTATCGTACCTTTGTTTCGGTATACTATACTTTTACGGTATACCAAAATAACTGACATACCAAAATTGATAAAATTTGTTACAGTATACATACAACTTAATTTTTAAAAACTTATTTACGCAATAAACAACATCTAACACATATAATAACGTCATAATAATTAAAATATATCACAAGTTGACAAAAAAATAAACAGTACCTACATTAATATTAAATTGTATAAATATTTATAGTCTTATACTTGTATATTCATATATTATAAATCAAAACTATATTGATTTTATAAATAAGATGTAATTTAGTTTAGAAAAATAATCTTTAGTTATAGACTATACAATATAATTATGTAACTTACGTAAGATTAAGATTATATTATAACTATGTTATAATATTAATATAAGCATTAATACTATAATTTAATTATTTTAAATTGTATAACATGTTTATTATATATTATTTGATTATATTTATAACCTCATACTTGTATATTCATGTATTATATATCAAACTATATTGATGTTGTAAGTTAGATTTAATTAACGTATTTTAAAAAATTAATCTTAGTTATAGACTATACAATATAATATAATTATGTGACTCACATAAAGTAAATATAATAAATTTAAACAATACATTAAATTATATTACATATTTATTATATATTATTCATTTTAAATCATTTAATTATATTTATAGCCTCATATTTGTATATTCATATATTATATAATAAATTATATTAATGTTATAAGTTAGATATAATTTATTTTAGAAAATTAAAATTAGTTATTGATTATATAAATACAATACAATCTTTAATATCATTTGATTATCTTTACCCTCATTTATTTATTTTCAAAAATGTACTTGAAAATTATAATTATTTTGATATCATTGTAAATTCTTATATAAATTAGTTGCATCTTATTTTACAATTACAAACATAATTATAATTATATATTAACTCTTTATAATTATTTTCATACCTTGTTTCGGTATATACTGGTATACCGGTGATGTGGTACCATACCTTGTTTCGATATACACCTTTAATACGGTATTTATATATTTTTATGGTATATATCGCGGTATCGGTATACACCGGTATACCCCAGTATTTGGAAAACCTATACATTTTGCCTTACCGAAAATCTTCGGTACGGTATCATACCTTACCGAAAAGTTCGGTATACCTTAAGTTCAGTATTTCACGGTATTTTTCGGTACGATATGACCGATATACTGATTTTTCGGTATATTTATTCTTTAATAATTCGTGTTGTCTTTCACATATAGTTATTTTATTTATGTTAAGGAAAAAACACTTCATGGGCCAAGATAAAATATTAACTCAAACAAGCATAATGTCACCAAAATTAGAAAAAATTAGCTTAATTACACGTCAAGATTTTGCTTAAAGAACCCAGTATATAAACATTCTATTATTTTCAATCAATTAGTTTAAAGAAAAACAACACAAAGAAAGTGTGGAATTCATGTGAGAATAATAAAAAAAGTAATTTAATAATAGTATAATCATAAAATTAATCTTTTTTTCCCATTGGTTTTCCCCTTCTCACAGTGAGCATTTGTTTTATTTAAACTATATAAAAGTGATTGTATAAAAATTAGGGTTTAATATTGTTTTATGTCTTGAATTTTTAATATTTTTTTATAAAATGCCATGAACTTTAGTTTTTTCTTAAAAAACTTCGAACTTTCAGCATTTTTTATAGAATATCCCGAGCTTTCGTTTTTTCCTAAAAATTTTAAACTTTCGACTTTTTTTCATAAAAAAATTCTTAGTTTTCTATAAAATGTCTCGTTATGCAAAATTTGGTTACCTATAAAAGATGATTCATTTCGTCAAAAAAATCTTAAATTATCAACTCAGTGCTATAAGATTCACAAGTTGACTGCAATCAATTTGGTAAGAGTTATCTTTCGATCATCAAATTTTGTGTAGCGAGACATTTTATAGAAAATATTGAAAGTTCAAATGTTTTAGGATAAAACGAAAATTTAGGATATTTTGTGAAAAAATGTTAAAAGTTCGAAATATTTTATAAAAAATATTAAAAAAATTTAAAAAAGTTTTAAAATAGACTAAAAATTCGGGATTTAAAACAATATTAACCTTAAAAATTATCGGTAAACTAAAAAAAGGAAAAGGAAAAAAGTGCTTTTTGCATTGACAGAAAATTGGGTATTTTATTTTTCGACTTTCTCACCTTTGACTAGGCACCTCACATGAGCAGATTCTACTATTTTTATTTTTTTTTAAGACACAGCGGATGCGAATTAGACAAATGTTTGACACTAAATACGAGGTTCTTTGACTAAAAATTAAGCGAAATATAATAAAGTTTTAAGAATTTTACATGATGCTACATTTAATTCAAGTATATTTTGAGATCCCGCCCTGAATATAAGTTTGAAGGTAATCTCGAGTCTCGACACAGAAATAAATAAAAATAAATTTAGTTTATTGATATTTTATGACAATTTTCTTTATAATGATTGTGAAATATAATTTGAGAGATACGATAAGGTAGTAAGGTAAGATAATTGCATGACCAAAATTATTCAATATATCCCACATTATGGAGTATGCGGTAAAGGTTATTATTAGAATCGAAAATATTTTTAATGCTTATAATTGCATATCTATAGATATTTTGCGACCTTTTTTTAATTATTTTAAATAACTCGTTAATTTTAAATATTCAACATGATGCGACTTAATATACTAACTAGCATGCATAACATGCAAGATAAAACATCTCAATTCTAAAACCCCAATTTAGTAGCAATGTTGTAAATACAATGTTATTTTTGGGATATTGTCTATTTAAATATTACTCATTCTGCTCCGTTTCAAATGTCTTATTTGTTTTTTTTGTTGTCTCACTTTAAATGTCTTATTTTTCTTTATGAAAAAAATTAATCTAAAAAAAATAAGAATTTTTAAAGGACAAATTACCTTTTCAACTCTACACCACACTATTTAAGAATCTAGTTAATATTTTCTTAAATAATTGTGTCGGGAAAAAAAAATTCAGGACACTTGAAATAAGACTAGAGAGAATGATTGTATTTAGTCATCTAGGTGAGATAAATTGAGCCAAACTCGGTATTATTAATGTCAAACATCATTCGTTTATTATTTAGTCAATCTTGAACTTAATTTAAGATTCACAATTGACTCAACTATGTTTCAATATCTATCTACGTTTGTATCAAATAAAAGAAAATTATTTTCTTTTGAAAATTATACTATATTTTCTAAATAAATATGTATATGTATTTTTTTTTTGAAAGAAAATATGTATATGTATTTATATAGATATAATAGCTCATTAATATTATAACGAGCTCATAAACGAATCAAATAAAACAAATTTAAACTCGAGAAATTTATAAACAATTTTTTTATCAAACTTTTTTTTCTTTTTCTTGAAGTAATGAAACTTAAGTTGTAAGTAACCCTGACTACTTTTACCACACTGTATATTTTATTTAACCATTTTGAAATAAAAATATTGCCTTTGAGTTTACCTAGTCCAACAAAGCCAACCTTTTGTCACACCCATAGAAAAAAGTTTGAAATCTACGTCCAACTACGGAAGCATGAGGTACCACCAAAATCGATGTCCAAACCCATCTCTTTCTCTCACTGAAATGGCGTAAATTTCCATCCGCCATTACCATTTGAATACCTCAGCCCTCTCAAATCACCACTCCGCCATCCAAAACAGCCAAATCTAAACCCCTCCGCCACCACCACCGCCGCCGCCACCACTGCCGCCATCACCGCGGCGGCCGCGGCTCAGACCTTCAATTTCCTCACAGGAATCACCCCAAACGCCTTCCTAAACCCTCAGATCTCCGCGATTCCGCGAATGCAGCAATGAATCAGAGCGTCGACGACGAAGACGTTTACAACATCATACCTGTCCACAACCTCCTCGCCGACCACCCCTCCCTCCGCTTCCCCGAGGTCCGCGCGGCGGCCGCCGCCCTCCGCTCCGTCGGCGACCTCCGCCGCCCGCCTTTCGCGCCATGGAAGCCCCACTACGACCTCCTCGACTGGCTCGCCCTGTTCTTCGGGTTCCAGGCCTCCAGCGTGAGGAACCAGAGGGAGCATCTCGTGCTCCACCTCTCCAACGCTCAGATGCGCCTCTCGCCGCCGCCCGACAACATCGACACACTCGACCCGGCCGTCCTCCGCCGCTTCCGCCGCTCCCTGCTGCGGAACTACTCTAATTGGTGTTCGTACCTCAACCTCAAGTCGAACATCTGGCTCTCCGACTCCCACTCCCGCCACGTGGCGTCGGATCACCGCCGGGAGCTGCTGTACGTGTCGCTGTATCTCCTGATTTGGGGTGAGTCGGCTAACCTGCGCTTTGTTCCGGAATGTATTTGTTATATTTTTCACAATATGGCGATGGAATTGAATAAGATATTGGAGGATTATATTGATGAGAACACGGGGAGGCCGTTTTTGCCCTCTGTTTCTGGGGAGAATGCATATCTGAATAAAATTGTGAGGCCAATTTATGACACAATTAAAGCTGAGGTGGAGAATAGTAAGAATGGGACGGCGGCGCATTCTGCGTGGCGGAATTATGACGATATTAATGAGTACTTTTGGAGTAAGAGGTGTTTTGAGAAGCTGAAATGGCCGATTGATCTTGGGAGTAATTTTTTCGTGACGGGACACAAGGGGAAGAAGGTAGGGAAGACAGGGTTTGTTGAACAGAGGTCGTTTTGGAACTTGTTTAGGAGCTTTGATAAGTTGTGGATTATGCTATTTTTGTTTCTTCAAGCAGCGATTATTGTTGCTTGGGAGGGGAGGGAGTATCCGTGGCAGTCGTTGAGAACTACAGAAGTTCAGGGCAAGTGCTTGACTGTGTTTATAACATGGAGTGCTCTGAGGTTCTTGCAGTCTCTGTTGGATATGGGAATGCAGTACAGCTTGGTTTCAAGGGAGACCAAGTCTTTGGGGGTGAGGATGATTTTGAAAACTGTGGTTGCGGCTGGGTGGATTGTGGTGTTTGGGGTATTATACGGAAAGATTTTGGATCAGAAAGATCGTGATCGTAACTGGGATAGTGGTGCAACAAAGAGGAGAATGGTTAATTTTCTTGAGGCTGTGGTGGCTTTTCTTGCTCCAGAGCTGTTGGCTGTGGCTTTATTTGTGCTACCATGGATTAGGAACTTTTTGGAGAACACAAACTGGAAGATATTTTATTTGCTGTCGTGGTGGTTCCAGAGCAGGACTTTTGTGGGTCGAGGGCTAAGGGAAGGTCTTGTTGACAATGTTAAGTATAGCCTTTTCTGGATTGCAGTGCTTGCCACAAAGTTTGTTTTTAGTTACTTCATGCAGATTAAGCCCATGATTGCTCCAACAAAGGCTTTGCTGGATCTCAAAAATGTTACTTATGAGTGGCATGAATTCTTTGACAACAGTAATCGGTTTGCAGTTGGCCTGCTGTGGCTTCCAGTTGTTTTGATTTACCTAATGGATATCCAGATTTGGTACTCAATATACTCTTCATTTGTCGGTGCAGCAGTTGGGTTGTTTGATCACTTGGGTGAAATTCGGAATATGCAGCAGTTGAGGTTGAGATTTCAATTCTTTGCTAGTGCTATCCAATTTAATCTTATGCCTGAGGAGCAGCTCTTGAATACAAGAGGTAATATTAAGAACAAGATCAAGGATGCCATTCATCGATTGAAGCTGAGATATGGACTGGGCCGGCCATTTAAGAAACTTGACTCCAACCAGGTTGAGGCCTACAAATTTGCATTAATATGGAATGAGGTAATCACTACGTTCAGAGAGGAAGACATTATCTCTGACCGTGAGGTTGAGCTTTTGGAGCTGCCTCAAAATGACAGGAATGATCCTAGAAGTAACTGGGAAATTGGGGTGATTCAGTGGCCATGCTTACTCCTGTGTAATGAGCTGCTTCTTGCTCTGAGCCAGGCAAAAGAGTTAATAGATGCTCCCGACAGGTGGCTTTGGTATAAAGTCTGCAAGTCTGAGTATAGACGTTGTGCAGTTATTGAAGCATATGACAGCTTAAAGCATTTTTTGCCGGCAATTGTGAAATATGATTCTGAGGAGCGCTCCATAATCAGAACTTATTTCCAAGAAATCGATCAATTTGTTCAGCTGGAGAAATTCACAAAAAACTATGACCTGACTGCCCTCCCCAAGATCTATGATAAGTTGGTCCGTCTTCTTGATCTTATCGTGAAGCCTGATAAAAATGCTGATAAGGTGGTGAATGCTCTTCAGGCCCTTTATGAGGCGGCTATCAGAGATTTCCTGAAAGAGCCTAGAAACAGTGACCAGCTGATAGCGGATGGTCTAGCTCCTCAAAAGGCAGTTTCTGGTGAAGCATTACTTTTTCAGAATGCTGTTGAGTTGCCTAGTGCAAGTAATGAAACTTTCTATCGCCGGGTTCGGCGGTTACATACCATTCTCACCTCTCATGATTCCATGCAAAAAGTTCCAGAGAATCTTGAGGCAAGACGTAGAATTGCCTTCTTCAGTAATTCCTTGTTCATGAACATGCCTCATGCTCCTCAAGTTGAGAAAATGAGAGCCTTCAGTGTTCTTACCCCATACTACAATGAAGAGGTGCTATTCAGCAAGGAACAACTACGCACTGAGAATGAAGATGGGATTTCAACCCTTTACTACATGCAGACCATTTATGCCAGTGACTGGAGGAACTTCTTAGAGAGAATGCGTAGAGAAGGGATGAAAAGTGAAAGAGAACTGTGGACAACTAGGCTGAGAGATCTTCGATTGTGGGCATCATACAGAGGCCAGACACTCACCCGTACAGTGAGGGGAATGATGTATTACTACCGTGCCCTTGAGTTGCTGGCTTTTCTGGATTCTGCTTCTGAGGTGGACATGAGAGAAGGATCTCAGCAACTGAGTTCCATGAGGCGTAATGAGGAAGTGGACCGTTTGAGCTTAGAACAGTCACCCTCTTCAAGAACGTTGAGCAGAGCCAGTAGTTCAGTCAGTCTTCTTTTCAAAGGGCATGAGCGAGGAACAGCTTTAATGAAATTTACTTACGTAGTTGCATGCCAGATTTATGGTTCTCAAAAGGCGAAGAAGGATCCCCGTGCTGAGGAGATACTTTATTTGATGAAAAATAACGAAGCACTTCGTGTTGCCTATGTTGATGAGGTGCAGTCAGGGAGGGATGAGAAAGAGTATTACTCTGTCCTGGTGAAATATGACCAGAAGTTGCAGAGGGAAGTTGAAATATATCGGGTCAAGCTGCCTGGTCCGGTGAAGCTTGGAGAAGGGAAACCAGAGAATCAGAATCATGCCATTATATTCACCAGGGGAGATGCAGTTCAGACCATCGACATGAACCAGGATAACTACTTTGAGGAAGCTCTAAAGATGCGGAATCTCTTGGAGGAATTCAAGTCCTACTATGGTATCAGAAAACCTACCATCCTAGGAGTTCGGGAGCACATTTTTACAGGTTCTGTATCATCACTTGCTTGGTTCATGTCTGCGCAGGAGACAAGCTTTGTCACCTTGGGGCAGCGTGTTTTAGCAAATCCATTGAAAGTTCGGATGCATTATGGGCATCCTGATGTGTTTGACAGGTTTTGGTTTCTAACTCGGGGAGGTATAAGCAAGGCTTCCAGAGTAATCAATATCAGTGAGGATATTTTTGCTGGATTCAATTGCACTTTGAGAGGTGGAAATGTTACCCACCATGAATACATCCAAGTTGGAAAGGGAAGGGATGTTGGGCTGAATCAAATCTCTATGTTTGAAGCCAAGGTTGCCAGCGGGAATGGCGAGCAGATACTAAGTCGAGATGTTTATAGGTTGGGTCATCGGCTGGACTTCTTTCGAATGCTTTCATTCTTTTATACAACCGTTGGCTTTTTCTTCAATACCATGATGATTCTCCTCACCGTGTATGCATTTTTGTGGGGTCGGCTCTATTTGGCATTAAGTGGGGTTGAAGGTGCTGCCTTGTCAAATGCCAATGATAATCGAGCACTTGGTACAATCTTGAACCAGCAGCTCATCATCCAACTTGGTCTCTTTACTGCCTTACCAATGGTTGTGGAGAACTCCCTTGAGCATGGATTTCTGAATTCTATTTGGGATTTTCTAACAATGCAGCTCCAACTTTCTTCTGTGTTTTATACATTTTCCATGGGGACCCGTGGCCACTACTTTGGCAGAACAGTTCTGCATGGTGGTGCAAAATACCGTGCAACCGGCCGTGGTTTTGTGGTGCAGCATAAGAGCTTTGCTGAGAACTATAGATTATATGCCCGTAGCCATTTTGTTAAGGCTATTGAACTTGGATTGATACTTACTATTTATGCTTCTTACAGCCCAGTAGCTAAAGATACTTTGGTGTACATAGCATTGACTATTACCAGTTGGTTTTTAGTGGTTTCATGGATTTTGGGCCCCTTCATTTTTAACCCTTTGGGCTTTGATTGGTTAAAAACTGTGTACGACTTTGATGACTTTATGAATTGGATATGGTTCAAGGGTGGTGTGTTTGCAAAATCTGAACAGAGCTGGGAAAAGTGGTGGTATGAAGAGCAAGACCATTTAAGGACGACTGGGCTTTGGGGGAAAATACTGGAGATCATTTTGAACCTCCGTTTCTTCTTTTTCCAGTATGGTATCGTGTATCACTTAGGCATTGCTGCTGGTAGCAAGAGCATTGCTGTTTACTTACTCTCATGGATATATGTGCTCGTGGCTTTTGGGTTTTATTGGGTATTAGCTTATGCTCGGGAGAAATATTCAGCAAAGGAGCACATTTACTATCGTTTGGTTCAGTTCCTTGTGATCATCTTCGGAGTTGTTGTTATAGTTGCCTTGCTTCAGTTTACCCAGTTCAAATTCGTGGATATCTTCACCAGCTTATTGGCTTTCGTTCCTACGGGTTGGGCATTTATATCTATCGCACAGGTCCTTCGTTCCTTTCTGCAGAAAACAATGCTTTGGGAGATTGTTCTCTCTGTAGCTCGCATGTATGACATCATGTTTGGGGTTATCGTGATGGCCCCCGTCGCCCTCCTATCATGGCTGCCTGGATTCCAAAACATGCAGACAAGGATTCTCTTCAACCAAGCTTTCAGCCGGGGATTACATATATCCCAAATTCTGGCTGGAAAAAAACCCAAGGCTGATGAGTAAGATAAGGTATTACTTTCACCTAGATCATGAAATGAATATGACTCGATTTCTTTCATTTCTTCTGGCATCTCCTGTTTCTGATCAGTAAAAGCTATAAATTTATGTGTTTTTATGTTCTTGCGTGTATCATCTTTTCATGACATGCACCTTGCAAGTAATTTCCTCAGAAGAATCGAATTGATGCTAAGAGAATCGAACTGTGAAACGCAGGTTTAGAGTCGACTTGTGGAATAGATAGAACACAGAGCTTGAGATTCTAGTTTGGACATAGGTGCATCTTCCTGCTGACAACCACAGAGCTGATGATTCTGATCGTTTTTCGTCGTTGCCGGGTTGCTCCATCTTTCACTTGCTGTTGATAAAATTTTCAGGTTCCTTTGCTTACATTGTCAGATATTCATTTGTTTGTGTTCATCAATTTATGACCCAGATTTTGTAAGAAAGCATCGATGTTGTGTTTTTTTGCCATTTCTGAGTAAATATATTTTGCCAGCTTGATTTTATTGTAATTTATTCCTTCCAAATTTGTATTGTAACTAGCAAATCTGGAAGCTTTCAGTAGGTTTGAAGTTCCTTAATCTGAAAATTTGCATAGAAACTCTCTTTATTCATAGTCTTGTGTTTCAAAATTGTGGAGCTATATTGATGTGACAAATCAATTTAATCATACCCCATCCCAATTTGGACAATTGTACACATTCATTAAATTCAAAGATGTGTAGGGAAAGTGATATTTTGTAAAATACTATACCAAAATGGTGGGGGGCCTATAAATAAAATACCAACATGTGGCCATGTGGGCGACTTCGCCACTTGCATCATCTAGAATTTATTTTATTTTATTATTTTCAGTTTCTTGATTGGTGTTTACCTATAATTTATTTCTACGACTGCACAAATTTATTTCTACCCAACGCGTACGTGAGGAGCACTGAGTTATTTGATGCATCACAATAATTGCCTAGTATCAAGCTACAAGGATTTACACTGCATTATTTTTGGGTATATAAAAATAGGGATTATTTCTACCCTAAATTTATTAAATTATATAGTTTCTACTACTTTGTCTACCAATATATATATATTGAGAATGTCAACCATATGGTATTTTTTAATCGCCAAGGATTTGACATTTCCATTTGAAACTTTGTAAACTTTTTTGTTTCCTAAAAATCTTATGGAAGACTTGACGACGCTTCCTTCCAATTATTATGTCGACGGTTTGAATTATTAAAGAAAATATATGGAATTATTATTAATTATTTTTATTAAAAAAAAACTAACAACTTTCGTGTACCATGGATCATTAAAAAAAAGTTATGACCCCTACAATTTATATGATTTACAACATCAGTCTATTTTCCATCGATTTAAGTTAGCATAACTGCTAGAAAAAGTACGCATGAACTGATTGTACTTGTACATGTGGAAAAATTGCAACGATATCGTTAAAATGTCATGCCCAATAAGTTTAACGATGTTCTAAACTCGATAAATTGTAGTAAAATTTTTATATCAATATTTAAACATTATATTATAAACTAAAAGAATGAATAGAAATAGTGTTATTATATAGAATAAACTTTTCTATTATATTCAAAATTAACATGTCCCCCACGTAGCCATAATCAAATCTTCTAGATTATAACATGAATATTGCTCCAAAAAGAAAAATTCAAACGTCATTTAACCGATAAGACAAGGACATGTATATTGTATATATCCTTATTTTAATCACTGATCTGCTTCACTAGCCAATGCCGACAGATTCTCGCGACACGTTGCTTCTCTCTCATTCTACTTTACCTATTGGAAGCTAAAACTTGGTCCCCCGACAAATTTTCAATTCACATATATGAATGTATAACTAACAACAACCAATTTCGCTTTCGACCCATAAATCAGCTTACTGAAGCTGTACTGTGCGCCACCTGTTTGATAAACGGTCACACAAAGGGACAAACAAAGTGGGTTTACTCAGTGAAGAAAGCCCACATCTGAATCTTGGAGTAAGCTGCGGAAATGGATGAATCTCTTCTCGGTGATGGAGGCGACAGTGGCGGCCCAAGGCGGGATCGTCGGCGCTTGTTTGATCGAAGATCGGAAGCTATCGCTCATGGCTCGACCTATGAAAAGGCTGCTGCTTTGGTTGATCTTGTATGTTAGTTTTTCTTTATTTTTTAAAAATTGAATCTTGATGTTGGAAGCTGAGCTTCTTTGCAATGTAAAAGTAGGGTGTGTAGGATCTGCTGTTTTAGATGAGTTATGGTGTTGAGTGGAGCATGATTGAATTCTTGAAAAATAGTGTCTCTTAATTAGGTGTGATTCGTCTAAAGTTGGAGGTGGTTTTGAGATACTCTTTGGCTGAGCTTATTTTAGAGAGCTTATAAGGTTTAGTGTCTTAAGAGCTTGCAAGTTGTCAAAGTGTTTGGATAATTGAGCTTATAATGAAGAGAGATGAATTTGGAAGAGTATCTATGATGGAAATGATAAATTATAGTTGAATTATTTGAGTAAAACGATTGTTGCTTATGAGATTATGAAAAAATAAGTTGGGTTGAGGAACTTAATTTTTGGGGAGCTTATAAGTTGTTGGAGCTTCTTTTTACAGCTTATAAGTTGTTCGGAAGCTTATTTTGCCAAACACTTCTTAAGAGCTTATAAGTAGTGTATTTCGCCTGTAAAGATGGTTTAGTTCTTGCATATGCAAGCAAACGAGAGAAAGAATACAAGCACATTAATGATGATTGACTTTTACTTTCATGGAAAGAGCCATCTAGATACGGAAGGAGTTCTCTTTAGGCAATCCTTATCTTTGTTTAGTAAGTTATATGGATGACGGCGGGGAAGCTTTTGTGTCCCATATTGAAATGATAATGTTATTTTGTTTGCTATGAGAATGAGAAATCCTTGAATTTTTATGATTTACTGAATTATGTGAATTGAAGGTTGGAGTGGAGGTATCTGCGATTGAATCTGCTTCATTTACACTTTGTTACCTATAATTTTATTAGAAAGTCTAATCATGCAAATGGCTGATACAATTTTAGGCGGAAGATGGAATCGGGATACCTGAGGAAATATTTGACCAGCCAAGTTTTGGAAGCTCCTTAAAGTCATATCTGGTGTTTATAAAATTTGATTTCCTTTGGAGCCTGAACTACTTTGCTCTACTTCTGCTGAATTTCTTGGAGGTTGACATATAGCTTTTTTACTTGTCTTCTTTATCATCCTGCTTTCATATTTTGGCCTTAAAAAACTTTGCTCATGTAAATCTTGATTTGGAGTTTCAGAAACCTTTATGGTGTAAAGAGGAATGTAATGACAGGAAATACTACTATCTAGGGCAGTTGCCTTACTTGACTGGTACCGAGAGTCTCATCTACGAGGTAAGTTGTAACTCAAAGTAATTGAACTTTTCTCTTTGTGGCAGTTCTGTTAGCATTGCAATCACCCATCTCTAGATTCGCTATAGCCTCAAATGGCTCGAAGCTGAATGGTTTCATTTTTACACAATGCTCCTCTGTTGAATTAGATGTTTTGTATTATGCTACATTAGTTGTGCCAGCATTTTTGTATTTCCTTTAATCATTCTATTTTTATAAGTTAAGCTCTCTCATTCCTACTTTTTCCTTTGCAGGTCATAACGCTCGTGATTCTCACTGTGCATACTATCTTTCCAATAACATATGAAGGGCTGAGTATATACTGGAATTGTCTTGTCAATAGACTTAAGGTACACTTTTCTTTCACTACAATTACATGGTTTTCTATTGTTTTTTAAGCAATTAAGTCTTCAATAGGATGAACAGTATACAAGTCATCAATTTTTACAGACTCGTATATGGCATATGCACAGTTGCATATTTAAAAAAGATTCAGCTCAAAAGTTTTTCCGAGCTTGAAATATGAACCTCAACCTGGCTCTTCTAATGATCAAATTTCGAACTAGTGCTTTCCAATTGGCATCCGAGTTGCTTGAGAATTGTTGCACTCATTTGTAGCATACATATTTTCAGTCCTCAAGATTGATTACTGATCTTATAGTGTATTTCTGTGAAAGCATATAGCAGAAAAAAATGTGGGCTGAAATTCGTAGGTTTTATTTGTTCAGGGAACCTAAAAACTTACGATTTGACTACTAATCCCCTCCCATCCCCACACTATTTGCAGGTGGTTTTGTTGTTATTATTGGTTATTGATCTAGTTGTCTTTATCATATTTCTGTCTCCGGTGGGATTCTATACTCTTCCCTTCCGGCTTGCACCGTATCTCCGAGTTGCATTTTTCATTCTTGCCATCAGGTAAGGTTACTATTCAACTTGCAGTTGCTATCCTGGTCTGGTTTCTTACTTTCTATGCAGTATCCTGTGTTCATACCTGGAAAACGGGCCCATTAAATTTTTTATGTTTCGAGAGAGTAGTTGAATCTTCCATGTGCACGCACAAGGAGGAGAGCAACATGAATGAGATGCACTTTGCACTTGCAATTGAATTATATGCTTAAAATCTAATCATGACAAGATGCAGTGTGTTTATTTTGACCTCAGGGAGTTACGTGATACATTAGTCATCCTGTTCGGGATGCTTCTCACATACCTCAATGTCCTGGTATGTCTGTTTTCATAAAATGCACTTAGCCTTACCATTTCTAAATTTCGTAGTAATTGAAAAGTATAACATGATGATTTTGTTTATGTTTTCTTCTGTTTCTCGTGGCGGTGGATGCAATGCAGGCTTTACTGCTACTATTTCTTCTGTTTTCAAGCTGGTTGGCATATGTCATTTTCGAAGATACCGATCAGGGAAAGACCACCTTCACTTCATACGGGGCAACCGTGTACCAGATGTTTATCTTATTCACCACTTCCAACAATCCTGATGTCTGGATTCCCGCATACAAGTATACAATTGAATTGAGTCGACTATTTGCTATTCTTTAACATTTCTTGTTATCCACAAACCAATCTCTCTTGCAAGAATGCTGAACTGTTTCCTTGTTTTATTGTTTCAGTTTTTCCAAATAAACTCACACATCGTGTTCTTCTCTATTTTGTAGGGCCTCACGTTGGTCCAGCTTGTTCTTTGTCATATATGTGCTGCTGGGTGTTTACTTTGTCACCAATTTGATTCTTGCCGTTGTATACGACAGCTTCAAGGCTGAGGTACACTTCTCAGCCATTGGCTATAGGAATGTATGATGGTAGTTAATTTGTTTGTAAAGCATTTAAATGTTAGAATTATTTGAAATGGTTCAAAAATTATTTTAAGATAATTGCAAGATCATACGATTTAGCATGTAGGTGAGTAAGTCAAACATTCGATATGTGGATGAAGGCCATTAACCTAATAATTTTTGGAGTGAGGTATCTTTATTAGTTATTAGTCACTGAGTATTCTATTGAATGTTATTATGTTATATAGTAATTAATGTATAAAAATATTTGAATAATGTTAACTAACAATAACTATGGCAAATGTTATGATAACAAAAAAGATTGTATAGTAAAATACTCCCTCTGCCTCTGTCCCATTAATCTTGGCCTGTTTTCCTTTTCGAGTTGTCCCAATAATCTTTACGGCTGTTTCCTTTTTAGGTAATCACTTTACACTAACTCAAATATGTGGGTCACACACCTTTACACTACAACTTCACTCTCCTACAAATACATATGCTAGCAATATGTTATCTATCTTTCTCTACAAAAAATGTTCAGTGACCTCTTAAATCTGGAGGTGTCGAACTTATTATCTTTTCAAAGCATGACAAGTTGACTAATCCTAGTTTTCTTGTAGCTTGTAAAACAAGTGTGTGCAAAGGATAATGCAACAAAAAGGATACTGAAGAAAGCTTTTAGCATCATTGATGAAAATGTGAGTATGATTTTTCACTACCATTGTTGTTTTTACTTTAAGCTTCTGTTCCTATACTTCGCACACTTCAACCTACTCTATTACTCTGTCTCTGTTTTCAAACAAAATGTTTGATTAGTATTTGGATTATAAATTTGCTTTGTTTATTTTTTATTCCCTTCCATTTGTCGTGTTTTGGGTACTGGCAGGATCTTGGTTACCTTGACAAAGATCAGTGCATTCGCTTGTTCGACGAGCTGAACAAATACAGGTATAGTTTACTTTTCCAACAAACTTTTTATTGCTGATTCTTTTCTCACACCTCCTGTGTGATTTCACTTATGATTTGATTCCTACATCTAGAGCAACATGAATATTTCTATATGCATGAAACGTTTTAGAGAATAAGAAGCCAGAAAGACGGCTGACATTCATGATGGAGATAGATGCATGTTCTTAAAGAATCACGTTGAAACGGTTCTTTTAAAATGCTCGCAGGACATTGCCAAAAATATCAAGAGATGATTTTGAATTAATTTTCTATGAGCTGGATGACAGTCATGATGTCAAGGTATTGTTGGCAAATCTGTTTGCATCTCCTCATTCTCTCTCTAATTATGTAATGTTTGCATTCTTCGTTAACTATTGGGTTATTGGCGTCAAAATATAACAATTTTGGTCGATTTTTGATTTTGCACGCCAACTTTAAAATTGGTACAAAAATACACGAACTTATTAATTGTTGTAATTTTATCATGATTGATATTTTCGTCCAAAATAAAGCAGACGTGGCATAAACCGCGTGTGTTGGCTGCTCCAATCGAAATGATGTTGTCTGGTTATGAAAATTTATTCCACCGAGTTGCAACACCAACTTTAATTTTTGCGAAAATCTCAATCGTGACAAAATTACACAATTGTTAAGTTCGTGTATTTTTGTGCCAATTTTAAAGTTGGCGTGCAGAATCAAAACTCGTCCAAAGTTGATGTATTTTAACGCTGATACCTCTTAATTATTCATGTTGTTGTAAGCTCCTTTAAAGTAAAAGACTTACTCACCTCTATTTAGTTGCATATTTTGAGTACCTTTTGACTCTTATGCTTCTCAATAGCTGCCCATAGATGCATGTTTTCTTCATTTCTGATTCTTATGATCTTCATTCCTAGTTATTTTGAGCATAGATGCAGAAACCGTAAACAGATAGCCTTTATTCACCAAAATGGATAGAGCCCCCCTGCGGCTTCAATTAATTATTAGAAAGAAAAAGAAACCGACTTATGTTCTTAATTTGAAAATTTCCTATCTAATTAGACGTTAAAAAGAATTAGTGCCCGATACCGGAAGCACTTAAGTGGATTCTTTTTTCTTTTTTTTTCATGAATCCTAATTATTCAGATTCTCTATTATGGATGTGTGTGTAAAAGAAGCAGAATATTGATAAAGAAAGTTATTTTTTTCCAAAATCAAAAGAGCGATTGGGTCGAAAAAATAAACAATTGCTAACCATCTTGCTATCCTATAACATTAACACGGACGAATTAAATGAAATGAATGGAAAAAGAGAGGGTAGAGAATCTGTTGATAAGTTTAATTGTCTCCGAGGTATCTATTTTTACTAGAATACTTTGTTTTGACTGTATCGCACTATGTATCATTTGATAACCCCCGAATCTTCTACCTTTAATTCAAATCGAAATTCAAATGGAGAAAATCCAAAGACTACAGCTAAAGAGATCTCAACAACACGAATTCCTATATCCACTTATATTTCAGGAGTATATTTATATTTTTGCTCATAATTGTGCTTTGAATAATCTATATTTAAGCAGAAAATCTCATTGACAAAGTTGAATCTTTTATCTACTGACATTTACTTTTCTTCCCCGCTGCTTTGTATGCAAATGCAGATTAATCTGGATGAATTTGTTGATCTCTCGCATGCAATTGGACTCAGATTTCAGAAGGAGGATTCAGTAAATATACTTTCACAAACTGGAAAATGAGTTTCCATAGTCGAACCCTACTGAATGTGCTTGTCTATGCAGGAACCCATTTTCGAGAGCTGCTGTCCCACGTTCTACAGGTCATACACATCTCAAAAGCTGAAAGATTTTATTCGGGGAGAAAAATTCGGTTACATTGTAGCCTTCGTTCTCGTCCTGAACTTTGCTGCTGTCGTTATTGAGACGACGGTATGAATGTGCTCACTTAAATAGTACTACCTCCGTCCCTGAAACATCTTCCTTTATTTCATTTTTCGTCCGTCCCCAAAACATCTTTCTAATCCATTTTGGAAACAATTTCACTAACTATTGCCCTTACAATTTCCACATATTTACACACTAGCGGAAAGAACATACGTTGTACGTGTAATTAATGTTATTTTAATTGATAATTTATTATTTTAAAAAAAAATCTATTAATTCATTACTTTTATTAGATAATTTATTGGATGGATATATTTATTTATAAGCCTCATCAATAGATATAGATATATAGTAGTCTTTATAGATTTGGGTGACAAATAAATGTATATCAAAATATATTTATATTTTATAAATATAATAATAAATATATCATAGGGGTAAAATAGGCAATCCACAAGTTGTGCCTTAGACTGCCTTAGGCTCTTTTTCTATTAGTATGGATTGCCACTAATGGATCCACTTCTTTTCATTTTAATTGGTTCATTAGTTACTATCATCCCGTTTTCTATCTTCATTTTTCTAATTTGTGGGACCCCTTCTCCACTCATCAAACACACAACTAACTTAGGAAGATGTTTCATGGACTGAGGGAGTATAATAGTTTCATACTTCATGAATAGAAAACATGTTCTGACAAAATTCTGGTTCTTATTGCTATGCAGCTCGATATAGAGGATAATTCTGCTCAAGATGCTTGGCAAAAGGTTGAATTTATATTTGGTAAGTCCTACTTAATCTCATAATCGACGAACGACACTAAGTGGCATGCTATTTGTGGGCTCTTAACTTTCTCTCTCCTCCTTCCACCTAAATATTTAATATGTACGATGATGAATACATGACTGTAATTTCTTAATCATCATTCATATCGTCATATATATGAACTTGTTTTCCTTGAAAATGACAATATTGATGGATGTGTCTCTTTTTAACATAAGATATATGCCTCCATCTTTTCCAACTAAGTCCTCGTTTGGTTCAAGTAGAGGAATGTAAATGGAATGAAATGAAATAAAAAGGGATGGAATGGTAACAATAATTATTACTTTTATTGAGTGTTTGGTTTAACAATGAAAAGGAATCACTAGTAAGGGATTCTCTTTCTTTTGTTTCCCCTCTATTTTGAGGGGGTAGCAAATTGGGTGATTGGATTACCCTTAGGGTGTTTTTGCTTTGAGGTATAAGGGAGGGATAAAGTACATTTACCACCTTATACTTCGTTTGCTTTGATGAATAAAAAAATTCGGGCAGGTTGTATAATTTTTCGGGCAGCCCCTTGTCCCTTGGGAAAGGGATAACTTTATACCTAAGAGAGGGTGGTATAATTTTATACCACCTTATAAGGAGTGGATAAATATATTATCCTTCAAACCAAATCAGATATAACAAATATGGTCCTCACTTTAAGTGATAAGTTTATACCTCATTATATTATCCCTTTCATTTAGAGGGATAAAAAGCAAACACACCCTAAGGGTAATGGAAACTCATTACCCAAACCAAACAACAAGTGATGGATTCAATTAATTGAATCCCTTTCCAACCTCCAAAAACATCCAACCAAACATGGGCTAATTGTCTTACTTAATTATGTTAAACTGAATTCTCAGTTATTACAGATAATATGAAAAAAGTAAATAACTTTTGCTCCAATACTGAGTACTCGCTCTGACCCATAATAGCATGCACACTTTTTTTCGGCACGGTTTTAAGAATGTTAGTTGAGTGTGTTGTGAGTGGAGAAAGTGATCCACAATAGTGTTGTGAGTGAAGAAAGGACCCAACAGCTGGTATTTGTTGTAAATAAATTGAGATATTGAGGTTAAAATAAAGGATAGTGTCCAAAAATAATAAGTACGCACTTTTGTGGGACGACGAAAATGGCAAAGTGTGCATATTTTTGTGGGACGGAGGGAATATAAGTTAGATGTTCGACATCTGGGTCAACTTTCGTGTGAAGTTTTATTTTGGAAACTTAAATTTCTAATTTTCAATAGTCTTTGGGTGCTCAGAATCTCAATGTTACTCCTTATTTTATCTAAAGGCTGCAGTTGGTGTTTTCTTTCTGCAGGATGGATTTATGTCCTGGAAGTGGTTTTGAAAGTCTATGCATTTGGGTTTGTGAATTATTGGAGAGATGGCCAAAATCGTTTCGACTTGTAATCACCTGGGTAATTGGTAAGTACGTACCACACTACCGATCAGATCATGGAACAGATAACTCAGATCATTGAACCTCTTTTTTCTTTTATGTTGCCATAAAATTGAGTATACACAAAGAAGCTACCTTAGATGGTTTTGCCTTGTGAAGTGAACACAAAAACTTAATAAAAGGGAAAATTGATCGTGATAAAGAGTGACCAAACTCAACCAGTATGGGACCTCCACAGCCACAGTGTGGAGGAGCTGCTTCTTAATCCGCACTGCCTGAGGAAGCCTTTGCACGCCTCCGTTACCTTTGGAAGGATATCACTTGACGAACCAGAAGAAAGAGGAGAAAAGGCGAAAGCGAGGCAGAACAAGTGCAATGGAACAAAATAGTTAATGATGGCCAAACAAAATGGCTTTATTTTGATGAGAAGTACCACAACCAAGTACCCTATCAGCTCAACGCTCCTTTCTATCTGGATGCTAGATAACTCCATTCTATATGTTGAATAGCTTGAGTGAATTTAATGCTGATAATTAAATCTGTCACCCATGTTTAGAGCAATCAACACCAAATATGTCTTGTTTTTGCAGTTATTGGAGAAACGGTAACTTATCTGACTCCAAGTGGAACAACTTTCCTCTCTAATGGGGAATGGTGAGATTTCTTCCTCTTTAATGAATATCAGTTTCCAATATCTGCTTCTTTTTTATTGGGAAGAAAATGGTTTAAACTATTATTGGAAATGATGAGGCATAATAGCAGAAATCTGATTGTATTTTCATTTAGCAAGAAATGCTTCATCCTTAAGGTGGGACTAGATTTATCAGTCTCCATTTTCTCGGGCATATTTTAGAGAAAGTTATTTTCTTGATCGAGTTTGGTGTCTTGACAATGATTGATGCTACTGCAGGATTCGATATCTTCTAATAGCAAGAATGCTCAGATTGGATAAGGCTCTTGATGCATGTTAAACAATATCGCGCTTCGTTGCAACGTTCTTGACCCTCATACCAAGCCTAATGCATATCTGGGGACCATCTTTGTGTCTTGTGCATTTATTGCTCTGTCGGTGTACAGGTATTGACGGCTCTCCACAACTTAATTCATCTGTGATTTGTATCTTGCCTCTTTGCTATCCTTTTTAGCTTGGTCTAGCTTCACATGTTCACGACTTTGACATTGAAAAAAGAGAATGATTGTCATCATAGCTTTTGCAGTTCAGTTTATATACTTATCACTTTCTTTTTTTCTACGTCATGCAGATTATATAACATTTCACTTCTTCTTGAATTGTAGGTCTTTGGTGGTGTTGTTAATGACGGAAATCCGAATCTCAGCAAAACTGATATGCAAGATAGCGAGTATCCTTTGTCATAAGTTGTCCTACTTTAGCATATAAGAATACTTTTCCAAATCTTTGGTGTATGGATTTCTTGACATTTCAGACTTGAGGTCATTATGGTGTGTGTATGTTTTTTCCTTGGCGTCTCAGTTTTGATCTGCCCCAAGTAATGTCAGCTTTTCTTGTTAGTCGTACCCTTGACTAAATTTAGCTACTTGCTCTTCAACTTCAATGACTACCCGAACGGGATGGTAACACTTTTCAATTTGCTGGTGATGGGAAATTGGCAAGTCTGGATGCAGGTATGTATCAGCAGATCTCGAGATATTTGAAGAATTTGTAGTGTGGTATGAAATATGAATATTCGGCTTTTGGCCTTATTTCTCTACTCTTCGTTCAAATTCCAGAGCTACAAGGAGTTGACTGGAACTAAATGGAGCTATATCTACTTCATCAGCTTCTATCTCATTACGATCTTACTACTCTTGAATTTGGTAAAGCCATTGTTTCACAAACTTCTGTCTAAATGATGCTTCTTGAGATGGTTACATTATGGTAGTTAACTGCTCTCTTTTCGACGTCTCTTCTCATTTAAACTAGGATCCAAGATAGCTAGAGTAGACTTATGTTCGTGTCGTTTCAACAGAACAAAACTGTGAACTGCAGATAGAAACACATCTATAGCTGAATTTTAGCATTCATCGGAGTCCCTCTTCCTAATATTTTCATTATACGCATTCCAAATTATCCGGTGAAAGAAACTATATGAAAATGGTAGATTGCACAAGGAACATGCAAAACTATACTCAGTAAATTTTCCATGTCTTGATTTTGATCTTCTGCTTCGAAATGATATACAAATCGTATCTATAATTTCGTTCTTTTATTCGTTCAGGGTTGTGGGCCTTTGTCTTGGAGGCTTTTTTTGCTGAGATGGACCTCGAATCTTCTGAGACAGGGGAGGTCAAGGTCAGTGGTTAAGAATTTACATAACCTTTCTTTTTTTACTATGGCTAATTACTCTGTGTAATCGCGTTTTAAATGATAATGGCACTTCGACTTTTGTCTTTCTCGTATCCATATCCATATCCATATCTGCATCTACAAAATCTCATACCATATCTGCTCTACCCGCATTGAAAACTTTCAGAGGCAAAATGATGATTCTTTTGTGAATCCCTCAATTTTAAAGATGTTTTCAAACTAATTCATATTACAGTCATCGTTGTATATGAGAATTTAAGTCGACTAAATCTTTCTGCACTGTGGCAACAGGAAGAAACAAGGAGTCAAGGAGGCTTATCGGGTATGGCCACTGCCTACGTGCTTGAGAAAACACGTCCCACCACTTGGAAAAGTTTTCGAATATTTTATTCATTCTGATGTATGTAACAATTTTTTTTCCACCCTGTGATTTTGTGCAGTACTAAGTCAAGGAATCAGAGGGTTGATATGCTTCTCCACCACATTTTGAGCGCTGAGCTGCACGAAAACGGCAGGTTCTTCCCTCTCCCTAGACCGCACGCGCTTCTAGCTTATGATTGGTTACACGTATTTATCAAGGTTTGCTAGCACCACACGCTCTGTGATATGTCGACTGCTTCTTTCCTGCTTCGTCTTGATTCCTCTGTTTTTATCTCCATTTTTAGGGCAATGAAGCTTTCATTATCTTTTGAGGGTTTGGATGTGAGGGGAAAAGGAGTTGAGCTACAAGAAGATGAGATTTTTTCTCCAATCATCACTTTTGCAGTGGAATCTGTTATGTGATCATGTGTTTTTTGAGTGGTTTTTGTTTGGTACAGATTGCAGATTCAGGCTCTCTCTCTCTCCCTAGAAAATCTTGAAGATTTTCCACTTCTTAATTGTCTTTTTTAGGTTGTATTTTTATTAAAATGGTCACTAGCTTTATGTTGAAATTTTAGTGGGGCGTGTTAAATTATGCATGGAGTTACAAAGTCATGGAATCTTACCAGAAATCCAAGATTTCTTTTACTCGAGTCACAATTTTTTTTTTTTTTGGTGATAAAAAATATATTATGATATAAAGAAATTGAATATATGTTACATTGAAATAATCAGGCTATTCAAAATTAACAAGTGTGCGCTAATGAGGCCTAGTTTAATTAGCAAAGTTGAGTTACCCAAAGACTCTTCTTTGTGAGAAGTTTCACGGTACAATTTCGTTTGCGTGCGGGTAGTTTTTCCACCTTTGTGTGGGTAGTGGTTTTGTCTGCGTGCGAGTGGTTTTCTACCTTTTGTGGTGTACAGATTTCGCCTGTAGTTTTCCCACCTTTGTATGGATAGTGGTCCCGTCTGCGTGCGGGTAGTTTTAAATTTTTTCATCTTTGTGTGGTGTAGAGGTTCCGTCTGTAATTTTTTCTACCTTTGTGTGGGTAGTGGATCCGTTTGCGTGCGAGTAATTTTTTTACTTTATTTTATGTAGAGGTCTCGCATACGTGTGGATAATTTTTTCACATTTGTGTGGTGTAGAGGTTCCGCTTGCATGCGGATTGTTTATTTAATTTAATTATATAATTATAGACACCTTTTGTAATTTTTAAAAAATAAATACCATATCAAATAATCAAACAAATGAAAATATATTTTCACGCACGGTCAATGAAACTTGAATCAATAATTATATGCAAAATAGATTTTAATTGCTTCAATTTCGCAGTTTAAATCAGGACTCTCCTCGACCTTCAGTCGTATTCAAGATTCAAATGAAGACTCTTCAATTTAGCACTAGTCTTGTCATAGATTTTCAAGAAAATAATCTCTACAAAAGACTTCGGCAAAATGCAATCAAATTCTCAAAACTATGATCCATTTTTCTACACCACTTTTAAGATTGACAAATAAATACACTTTTTTTGCAATTGGAACAAATCAACTATGAATCATCTCTTCGGTTGAATTTTTCATTGCTAAATCAACAAAAACATATACCAAAACGTTGCTCTTCCAAAACATCAACAGCCCCCAAATTAATTCAAGAATGGTATTCTATTTCGCAAGAAAATTCTCAAAAATTGTATATTGAATAAAGGAAGTGAATTATAGTTTTAGGACCGACAAAAAATTGAATAGTTGACTATTATTACCGAATAAAGGATGCTGAATTGAACAAAAGGAACATTAATGGGGAAAAAAAAAATTAGTGCACAAATAAAGAAAATGAATTATAGTTTTAGAATTAGCAATCTTTTTTCTATATAATCTTAAATACTTATTCAACAAAAAAAAAGAGATGGCTAATTCTGAAAAGGAACATCAAACAGATGTAAATCAACGAAAATTATAATAATGCACATTAAAGGGAAAAAAAAGTGAATTATAAATTAAAACGGATTAGTTGAGTCGGGTTCAATCTCAACGTCAAATTAGAAAAAAAAATGGGAGAAATCGAGCTAAGAACTACTCCTTCCCGCCGTTAAAAGATGGTTTACTTTCTTTCGTCACAAAGATTAAGGAAAAAGTGTAAATTAAATAAAAGTGATAGAGTTCACACCTTTTTCAAAAGTTAAATATTACTCCATGAATTGGCCGTAAAATCCATATACTTTCACAGATTTTGATTTCTCCCATGACCTATAAATTTTGTGTGACAATCCATGAATTGAAAATTCATTCAGGATTTTTCCACGTTTCTGAAACAACCCCAAATTAAATGCTAGTTAGCAATCTGAAAGCCAGCGTGGCTATGTCGTCCGGAACCTTCAACGACGTCGTTTTTATTTAATTAAAACGGTGTTGTTTCTGTATTAGAATTGAACATGTTTGCAATTAGGTTGTATTTAGGGATTTGTTGCGATTTGTTCATCCTCAACTTGAAGATTAGTAGTGTTAGCAAGGGTTTTGGCCTCAATTTCACTCCACTTACTCGAATGCAACATCTGTTTTGAACTAGCGCGAGAACCAATTGTGATGCTATGCGGCCATCTCTACTGCTGGTCGTGCCTATACCAATGGCCCTGACTCCACTCACTTTCCTCCTTTGTTCATGAGATTCATATGTTGTTAAAAATTGATTTTTGTATAATGTATAAGCATATATAAATCAGAATAATTGAGGATCAATTCATATGCTAATACTTTGATTTATCCAACTTAAAAAAAATTCGGCATTAGGGGGAGATATGAATGATGAATTGTACAATGCCGTAAATTTCTCATTGAATTAATTATGTTAGATTCATGTATTAATGAACTAAAAGTTCAACAAGTTATTATTGACTGCCAAATAAGTGAAATCTCATATACATGTCATATTGCACCGCAAATAATTGAAGTCAACGAAGGACGAAATTGATTTAATTTTATTGACGCCAGAAGCGGAAATGACCTATTGCTGCCCAAGATAAAATATCTGCGGATTACAAAATCAAATAAATAAATCAAATCATTCCCAAAATCCTCATGAAGAGGATCGTCCCGAAGACGATAATCCCAATATATTTTGCACGTGCACTAAATTGTCGTAATATTGGGATTACGAAACAACTAGACCAAATATTATGAGAAATAGTGAAAATTTGATTTTACTAAAGTTGTCATGAACTTTGTGAATACGTAAGAATCGTAATAGAAAAATCATAGTTGTCGACAACACTTTTGCCTCAACAAATTGCTAGTTGAACTTGAAGATTATTTGAATCCAAAACAAATGATATTAGTGTGCTAGAAGCACTGAAAAATATAGACATATGCAATAAGGCAGAACCGAACTCGCTAAGTGAAAATAATTATGTGAGATTAGTAGCTCAAGGGTTTGAGAAACCCAAAATCAATCAAATATATTCTCAAGTTATAGATGACATTATGTTTAGTTATTTATATAATATTTTATGGTAGTAATCATTGATATAGATATCAAATTTATGGACGTTATGGTTGTATTATTATATAGGTCATTGAACATGGACATATATGTGAAAGTCCATAATCAACTAAGTGGATTCTTCTCGACGAAAGACATTTATGAATACTCAAAACTTGAGGAAGTTAACTCATGTCTAAAGATGAGTTTTTAAAAACTTAGTTAAAACTAAGTATTGTCCTCGACTTGTAGATCGAGCATCTTTCAAATAAAGTATTTCAAACTAATCGATCTGTATTTTATATGAATTAATCGACTTACACGAAGAAGGCTTTGATGAATATGATTTGTTAGGTCCCGGGGGTCTCGAATAGGTGTATGGGGGGGGGGGGGGGAATACACCTATGGGCTATTTTTATTTTCCTCAAAGTGAGGGATCTCCAGATAGAGATCTAAACGAAACTTTACACGCAAACAGTGACTCCTGTTAACTGAAAACAGTTTTGACCAAATAGGGTTGACGACTGATACTGAAAGCTCTTCAGTAAGGAGTTATCAATTAAGTTGTTGGAACTTAACTGATGCACTTATGGGCTTCAGTTCGAGTTTGTTAAAACAGAGATGATAACACTCTTCCTGACTATCAAAAGATAGATCAGTCAGACTGATATCATACGCAGTGGAAATTAAACTTAGTTTCGCAATAGCCTCGGTTGAGCACGTTGTTGGTCTTAGGTTTCTCTTTGCAGTTATTCAGTATTCAGTTTATCAATTGAAACAACACAAGTAGAAAAGTAAAACTGAAAGCTGTAAACAACACAGAGACTTTTACGTGGTTCGAAAAAACCCTTTCCTACATCCACGGTCGGTTGATCAGACCAACAATCCACTCCGCAAGTGCTTAACAGGTGCACTGCAAACCAAACCGTGTGCTTGCCGGGTGCACACAACCGTACCACTGAAGAAAACCCTTCTTCAGTACCCACACTTCACTCGTGTCGGATTTCTCTTGCTTAGCACAACCCGCGCTAAGACTCTCAGAGTCAGAATACCTTCCTGAACTCCGAATCACTCAAACACTCAAATTTTTCTGTCTGAAAGGAGGTTTGAACGAGTGCCAACTATACTGCAAAGAACAAGTTCTTTGAAGCAAGTTTGACCTTGGCTTCTGGGTAAACAGAGGTTTGCCTAAGGTCTAAGAGAATGTGTGTAATCAGCAGTGACTGATTTTGGCTTTGGAATTCTCTTCTTCGATTCAAGCTTTAGGGAGGTTAAGCTTTAGGCTGAGTAGCAATTTTGGCAGAGCTTCAGCTTATGTCGTTGAATCGGTGAAGAATGAAGTGATCCTCGAGCGCTATTTGTAGGAGAACTCTTGAATAGATCCGTTGGCGTAGAACTTCCTCAAGATTTCTTCCGTTGGAGAGCAATTCAAATTTGGGCTGAGGCTTCAATCTTCGAGGTTCATTGTCTGGTGGAAACGGCTCTCTTGAGGGACAGGAGATGTGACATCTCTGATAAAGTAGCCACCAAATAGGAATGACCTCTGCAGAGATAAGATCCTGAGATCTCTGCATTTAATGCGGCTGTACTTTTGTGAGTACGTGGCTTCCTTTGAACGTTGGAAGATCAGTCCGAGGAAGAATGTTCAACTGATACTTGACTTTAGCATCAGTCCGCGGCACGCATTAAGTAATCAGTTCCGAACTGATTCTTCAACTGATACTTCAGTTGGTATCTTCAGTCTTCAGTCTTCAGTCCTTCGTCCTTCAGTCTTCAGTCTTCAGAACCGCAAGCTAAACTAGAAACGAACTCTAACACTTGAGTTCAAAACAGTTCTAGTCTATTACAATTAAGACCTATGAATTTTGGTATCATCAAAACAAGGATTAGGATATTCCACAAGGTTCCCAACATGATTATATCACATTCATTCACCTAGACCAAAAGAAAATAACGAAATTACTTAGGACCCGAAGTTCCTTACTTGTGTGCTATTGAAGCACTACTTTTATCATGCATGATATACAATTCGAAGTTGACTTGCTAACAAGATTTAATATTTTTCTAAAAAGGAGAATTTTAAATGATATTAACCATGCTATTGGTTATATTCAAAGCAAATTACAATTTGTCTATGTTATGAAAGAAATCGAAATTCAAAATTGGTGGATGATGTTGATAATTTATTTAATTTCGAAACTATATTGAACACATTCAAGATTGTTATCTTGAGGGGGAGCAGGATCTTTTAAATAGTTTCAAAAATTATACTTTGAAGGCCAATGGCTCTG